>NW_026988582.1:0-364052 GCF_030222135.1 Aotus nancymaae | reverse complement strand
GAACGGTTGTCAATGTGTGCACTCAACTTCCAGAGTTAAACCCGTGTGTGGATTCAGCAGTCTGCAAACACTTTCTCTGCAGAGTCCCAAAACAGGCGTTTTCTGCCCATTACCGGCATATGGAAGAAACAGCAGTAAGCACAGGGAATTATCTGCTTCTAAATCCAAAACGCAGCCTATCTAACAGAACGGTTGTCAATGTGTGCACTCAACTTCCAGAGTTAAACCCGTGTGTGGATTCAGCAGTCTGCGAAGTCTTTCTCTGCAGAGTCCCAAAACAGGCATTTTCAGCCCATTACCGGCATATGGAAGAAACTGCAGTAAGCACAGGGAAATATCTGCTTCTAAATCCAAAACGCAGCTATCTAAAAGAGCGGTTGTCAATGTGTGCACTCAACTTCCAGAGTTAAACCGGTGTGTGGATTCAGCAGTCTGCAAACTCTTTCTCTGCAGAGTCCCAAAACAGGCGTTTTTAGCCCGTTACCGGCATATGGAAGAAACAGCAGTAAGCACAGGGAAATATCTGCTTCTAAATCCAAAACGAAGCTATCTAACAGAACGGTTGTCAATGTGTGCACTCAACTTCCAGAGTTAAACCCGTGTTTGGATTCAGCAGTCTGCAAACACTTTCTCTGCAGAGTCCCAAAACAGGCGTTTTCAGCCCATTTCCGCCATATGGAAGAAACAGCAGTAAGCACAGGTAAATATCTGCTTCTAAATCCAAAACGCAGCTATCTAACAGAACGGTTGTCAATGTGTGCACTCAACTTCCAGAGTTAAACCCGTGTGTGGATTCAGCAGTCTGCAAACACTTTCTCTGCAGAGTCCCAAAACAGGCGTTTTCAGCCCATTACCGGCATGTGGAAGAAACAGCAGTAAGCATAGGGAAATATCTGCTTCTAAATCCAAAACGCAGCTATCTAACAGAACGGTTGTCAATGTGTGCACTCAACTTCCAGAGTTAAAGCCGTGTGTGGATTCAGCAGTCTGCAAACACTTTCTCTGCAGAGTCCCGAAACAGGCGCTTTCAGCCCATTACCGGCATATGGAAGAAACAGCAGTAAGCACAGGGAAATATCTGCTTCTAAATCCAAAACGCAGCTATCTAACAGAACGGTTGTCAATGTGTGCACTCAACTTCCAGAGTTATACCCGTGTGTGGATTCAGCAGTCTGCAAACACTTTCTCTGCAGAGTCCCAAAACAGGCGTTTTCAGCCCATTACCGGCATATGGAAGAAACAGCAGTAAGCACAGGGAAATATCTGCTTCTAAATCCAAAAGGCAGCTACCTAAGAGAACGGTTGTCAATGTGTGCACTCAACTTCCAGAGTTAAACCTGTGTGTGGATTCAGCAGTCTGCAAACACTTTCTCTGCAGAGTCCCAAAACAGTTGTTTTCAGCCCATTACCGGCTTATGGAAGAAACAGCAGTAAGCACAGGGAAATATCTGCTTCTAAATCCAAAACGCAGCTACCTAACAGAACGGTTGTCAATGTGTGCACTCAACTTCCAGAGGTAAACCCGTGTGTGGATTCAGCAGTCTGCAAACACTTTCTCTGCAGAGTCCCAAAACAGGCGTTTTCTGCCCATTACCGGCATATGGAAGAAACAGCAGTAAGTACTGGGAATTATCTGCTTCTAAATCCAAAACGCAGCTATCTAACAGAACGGTTGTCAATGTGTGCACTCAACTTCCAGAGTTAAACCCGTGTGTGGATTCAGCAGTCTGCAAACTCTTTCTCTGCAGAGTCCCAAAACAGGCGTTTTCAGCCCTTTACCGGCATATGGAAGAAACAGCAGTAAGCACAGGGAAATATCTGCTTCTAAATCCAAAAGGCAGCTGCCTAAGAGAACGGTTGTCAATGTGTGCACTCAACTTCCAGAGTTAAACCCGTGTGTGGATTCAGCAGTCTGCAAACACTTTCTCTGCAGAGTCCCAAAACAGGCGTTTTCTGCCCATTACCGGCATATGGAAGAAACAGCAGTAAGCACAGGGAAATATCTGCTTCTAAATCCAAAACGCAGCTATCTAACAGAACGGTTGTCAATGTGTGCACTCAACTTCCAGAGTTAAACCCGTGTGTGGATTCAGCAGTCTGCAAACACTTTCTCTGCAGAGTCCCAAAACAGGCGTTTTCAGCCCATTACCGGCATATGGAAGAAAGAGCAGTAAGCACAGGGAAATATCAGCTTCTAAATCCAAAACGCAGCTATCTAACAGAACGGTTGTCAATGTGTGCACTCGACTTCCAGAGTTAAACCCGTGTGTGGATTCAGCAGTCTGCAAACACTTTCTCTGCAGAGCCCCAAAACAGGCGTTTTCAGCCCATTACCGGCATATGGAAGAAACAGCAGTAAGCACAGGGAAATATCTGCTTCTAAATCCAAAACGCAGTTACCTAACAGAACGGTTGTCAATGTGTGCACTCAACTTCCAGAGTTAAACCCGTGGGTGGATTCAGCAGTCTGCAAACACTTTCTCTGCTGAGTCCCAAAACAGGTGTTTTCAGCCCATTACCGGCATATGGAAGAAACAGCAGTAAGCACAGGGAAACATCTGCTTCTAAATCCAAAACGCAGCTATCTAAGAGAACGGTTGTCAATGTGTGCACTCAACTTCCAGAGTTAAACCCGTGTGTGGATTCAGCAGTCTGCAAACACTTTCTCTGCAGAGTCCCAAAACAGGCGTTTTCAGCCCATTACCGGCATATGGAAGAAACAGCAGTAACAACAGGGAAATATCTGCTTCTAAATCCAAAAGGCAGCTACCTAACAAAACGGTTGACAATGTGTGCACTCAACTTCCAGAGTTAAACCTGTGTGTGGATTCAGCAGTCTGCAAACACTTTCTCTGCAGAGTCCCAAAACAGGCGTTTTCAGCCCATTACCGGCTTATGGAAGAAACAGCAGTAAGCACAGGGAAATATCTGCTTCTAAATCCAAAAGGCAGCTATCTGACAGAACGGTTGTCAATGTGTGCACTCAACTTCCAGAGTTAAACCCGTGTGTGGATTCAGCAGTCTGCAAACACTTTCTCTGCAGAGTCCCAAAACAGGCGTTTTCAGCCCATTACCGGCACATGGAAGAAACAGCAGGAAGCAGAGGGAAATATCTGCTTCTAAATCCAAAACGCAGCTACCTAACAAAACGGTTGTCAATGTGTGCACTCATCTTCCAGAGTTAAACCTGTGCGTGGATTCAGCAGTCTGCAAACACTTTCTCTGCAGAGTCCCAAAACAGGAGTTTTCAGCCAATTACCGGCATATGGAAGAAACAGCAATAAGCACAGGGAAATATCTGCTTCTAAATACAAAACACAGCTATCTAACAGAACGGTTGTCAATGTGTGCACTCAACTTCCAGAGTTAAACCCGTGTGTGGATTCAGCAGTCTGCAAACACTTTCTCTGCAGAGTCCCAAAACAGGCGTTTTCAGCCCATTACCGGCTTATGGAAGAAACAGCAGTAAGCACAGGGAAATATCTGCTTCTAAATCCAAAAGGCAGCTACCTAACAGAACGGTTGTCAATGTGTGCACTCAACTTCCAGAGTTAAACCCGTGTGTGGATTCAGCAGTCTGCAAGCACTTTCTCTGCAGAGTCCCAAAACAGGCGTTTTCTGCCCATTACCGGCATATGGAAGAAACAGCAGTAAGCTCAGGGAAATATCTGCTTCTAAATCCAAAACGCAGCTATCTAACAGAACGGTTGTCAATGTGTGCACTCAACTTCCAGAGTTAAACCCGTGTGTGGATTCAGCAGTCTGCAAACTCTTTCGCTGCAGAGTCCCAAAACAGGCGTTTTCAGCCCATTACCGGCATATAGAAGAAACAGCAGTAAGCACAGGGAAATATCTGCTTCTAAATCCAAAAGGCAGCTACCTAAGAGAACGGTTGTCAATGTGTGCACTCAACTTCCAGAGTTAAATCTGTGTGTTTATTCAGCAGTCTGCAAACACTTTCTCTGCAGAGTCCCAAAACAGTTGTTTTCAGCCCATTACCGGCTTATGGAAGAAACAGCAGTAAGCACAGGGAAATATCTGCTTCTAAATCCAAAACGCAGCTACCTAACAGAACGGTTGTCAATGTGTGCACTCAACTTCCAGAGTTAAACCCGTGTGTGGATTCAGCAGTCTGCAAACACTTTCTCTGCAGAGTCCCAAAACAGGCGTTTTCTGCCCATTACCGGCATATGGAAGAAACAGCAGTAAGCACAGGGAATTATCTGCTTCTAAATCCAAAACGCAGCTATCTAACAGAACGGTTGTCAATGTGTGCACTCAACTTCCAGAGTTAAACCCGTGTGTGGATTCAGCAGTCTGCGAAGTCTTTCTCTGCAGAGTCCCAAAACAGGCATTTTCAGCCAATTACCGGCATATGGAAGAAACTGCAGTAAGCACAGGGAAATATCTGCTTCTAAATCCAAAACGCAGCTATCTAAAAGAGCGGTTGTCAATGTGTGCACTCAACTTCCAGAGTTAAACCGGTGTGTGGATTCAGCAGTCTGCAAACTCTTTCTCTGCAGAGTCCCAAAACAGGCGTTTTTAGCCCGTTACCGGCATATGGAAGAAACAGCAGTAAGCACAGGGAAATATCTGCTTCTAAATCCAAAACGAAGCTATCTAACAGAACGGTTGTCAATGTGTGCACTCAACTTCCAGAGTTAAACCCGTGTTTGGATTCAGCAGTCTGCAAACACTTTCTCTGCAGAGTCCCAAAACAGGAGTTTTCAGCCCATTTCCGCCATATGGAAGAAACAGCAGTAAGCACAGGTAAATATCTGCTTCTAAATCCAAAACGCAGCTATCTAACAGAACGGTTGTCAATGTGTGCACTCAACTTCCAGAGTTAAACCCGTGTGTGGATTCAGCAGTCTGCAAACACTTTCTCTGCAGAGTCCCAAAACAGGCGTTTTCAGCCCATTACCGGCATGTGGAAGAAACAGCAGTAAGCATAGGGGAATATCTGCTTCTAAATCCAAAACGCAGCTATCTAACAGAACGGTTGTCAATGTGTGCACTCAACTTCCAGAGTTAAAGCCGTGTGTGGATTCAGCAGTCTGCAAACACTTTCTCTGCAGAGTCCCGAAACAGGCGTTTTCAGCCCTTTACCGCATATGGAAGAAACAGCAGTAAGCACAGGGAAATATCTGCTTCTAAATCCAAAACGCAGCTATCTAACAGAACGGTTGTCAATGTGTGCACTCAACTTCCAGAGTTAAACCCGTTTGTGGATTCAGCAGTCTGCAAACACTTTCTCTGCAGAGTCCCAAAACAGGCGTTTTCAGCCCATTACCGGCATATGGAAGAAACAGCAGTAAGCACAGGGAAATATCTGCTTCTAAATCCAAAACGCAGCTACCTAACAGAACGGTTGTCAATGTGTGCACTCAACTTCCAGAGGTAAACCCGTGTGTGGATTCAGCAGTCTGCAAACACTTTCTCTGCAGAGTCCCAAAACAGGCGTTTTCTGCCCATTACCGGCATATGGAAGAAACAGCAGTAAGCACAGGGAATTATCTGCTTCTAAATCCAAAACGCAGCTATCTAACAGAACGGTTGTCAATGTGTGCACTCAACTTCCAGAGTTAAACCCGTGTGTGGATTCAGCAGTCTGCAAACTCTTTCTCTGCAGAGTCCCAAAACAGGCGTTTTCAGCCCTTTACCGGCATATGGAAGAAACAGCAGTAAGCACAGGGAAATATCTGCTTCTAAATCCAAAAGGCAGCTGCCTAAGAGAACGGTTGTCAATGTGTGCACTCAACTTCCAGAGTTAAACCCGTGTGTGGATTCAGCAGTCTGCAAACACTTTCTCTGCAGAGTCCCAAAACAGGCGTTTTCTGCCCATTACCGGCATATGGAAGAAACAGCAGTAAGCACAGGGAAATATCTGCTTCTAAATCCAAAACGCAGCTATCTAACAGAACGGTTGTCAATGTGTGCACTCAACTTCCAGAGTTAAACCCGTGTGTGGATTCAGCAGTCTGCAAACACTTTCTCTGCAGAGTCCCAAAACAGGCGTTTTCAGCCCATTACCGGCATATGGAAGAAAGAGCAGTAAGCACAGGGAAATATCAGCTTCTAAATCCAAAACGCAGCTATCTAACAGAACGGTTGTCAATGTGTGCACTCGACTTCCAGAGTTAAACCCGTGTGTGGATTCAGCAGTCTGCAAACACTTTCTCTGCAGAGCCCCAAAACAGGCGTTTTCAGCCCATTACCGGCATATGGAAGAAACAGCAGTAAGCACAGGGAAATATCTGCTTCTAAATCCAAAACGCAGTTACCTAACAGAACGGTTGTCAATGTGTGCACTCAACTTCCAGAGTTAAACCCGTGGGTGGATTCAGCAGTCTGCAAACACTTTCTCTGCTGAGTCCCAAAACAGGTGTTTTCAGCCCATTACCGGCATATGGAAGAAACAGCAGTAAGCACAGGGAAACATCTGCTTCTAAATCCAAAACGCAGCTATCTAAGAGAACGGTTGTCAATGTGTGCACTCAACTTCCAGAGTTAAACCCGTGTGTGGATTCAGCAGTCTGCAAACACTTTCTCTGCAGAGTCCCAAAACAGGCGTTTTCAGCCCATTACCGGCATATGGAAGAAACAGCAGTAAGAACAGGGAAATATCTGCTTCTAAATCCAAAAGGCAGCTACCTAACAAAACGGTTGTCAATGTGTGCACTCAACTTCCAGAGTTAAACCTGTGTGTGGATTCAGCAGTCTGCAAACACTTTCTCTGCAGAGTCCCAAAACAGGCGTTTTCAGCCCATTACCGGCTTATGGAAGAAACAGCAGTAAGCACAGGGAAATATCTGCTTCTAAATCCAAAAGGCAGCTATCTGACAGAACGGTTGTCAATGTGTGCACTCAACTTCCAGAGTTAAACCCGTGTGTGGATTCAGCAGTCTGCAAACACTTTCTCTGCAGAGTCCCAAAACAGGCGTTTTCAGCCCATTACCGGCACATGGAAGAAACAGCAGGAAGCAGAGGGAAATATCTGCTTCTAAATCCAAAACGCAGCTACCTAACAAAACGGTTGTCAATGTGTGCACTCATCTTCCAGTGTTAAACCTGTGCATGGATTCAGCAGTCTGCAAACACTTTCTCTGCAGAGTCCCAAAACAGGAGTTTTCAGCCAATTACCGGCATATGGAAGAAACAGCAATAAGCACAGGGAAATATCTGCTTCTAAATACAAAACACAGCTATCTAACAGAACGGTTGTCAATGTGTGCACTCAACTTCCAGAGTTAAACCCGTGTGTGGATTCAGCAGTCTGCAAACACTTTCTCTGCAGAGTCCCAAAACAGGCGTTTTCAGCCCATTACCGGCTTATGGAAGAAACAGCAGTAAGCACAGGGAAATATCTGCTTCTAAATCCAAAAGGCAGCTACCTAACAGAACGGTTGTCAATGTGTGCACTCAACTTCCAGAGTTAAACCCGTGTGTGGATTCAGCAGTCTGCAAGCACTTTCTCTGCAGAGTCCCAAAACAGGCGTTTTCTGCCCATTACCGGCATATGGAAGAAACAGCAGTAAGCTCAGGGAAATATCTGCTTCTAAATCCAAAACGCAGCTATCTAACAGAACGGTTGTCAATGTGTGCACTCAACTTCCAGAGTTAAACCCGTGTGTGGATTCAGCAGTCTGCAAACTCTTTCGCTGCAGAGTCCCAAAACAGGCGTTTTCAGCCCATTACCGGCATATAGAAGAAACAGCAGTAAGCACAGGGAAATATCTGCTTCTAAATCCAAAAGGCAGCTACCTAAGAGAACGGTTGTCAATGTGTGCACTCAACTTCCAGAGTTAAATCTGTGTGTGGATTCAGCAGTCTGCAAACACTTTCTCTGCAGAGTCCCAAAACAGTTGTTTTCAGCCCATTACCGGCTTATGGAAGAAACAGCAGTAAGCACAGGGAAATATCTGCTTCTAAATCCAAAAGGCAGCTACCTAACAGAACGGTTGTCAATGTGTGCACTCAACTTCCAGAGTTAAACCCGTGTGTGGATTCAGCAGTCTGCAAACACTTTCTCTGCAGAGTCCCAAAACAGGCGTTTTCTGCCCATTACCGGCATATGGAAGAAACAGCAGTAAGCACAGGGAATTATCTGCTTCTAAATCCAAAACGCAGCTATCTAACAGAACGGTTGTCAATGTGTGCACTCAACTTCCAGAGTTAAACCCGTGTGTGGATTCAGCAGTCTGCGAAGTCTTTCTCTGCAGAGTCCCAAAACAGGCATTTTCAGCCCATTACCGGCATATGGAAGAAACTGCAGTAAGCACAGGGAAATATCTGCTTCTAAATCCAAAACGCAGCTATCTAAAAGAGCGGTTGTCAATGTGTGCACTCAACTTCCAGAGTTAAACCGGTGTGTGGATTCAGCAGTCTGCAAACTCTTTCTCTGCAGAGTCCCAAAACAGGCGTTTTTAGCCCGTTACCGGCATATGGAAGAAACAGCAGTAAGCACAGGGAAATATCTGCTTCTAAATCCAAAACGAAGCTATCTAACAGAACGGTTGTCAATGTGTGCACTCAACTTCCAGAGTTAAACCCGTGTTTGGATTCAGCAGTCTGCAAACACTTTCTCTGCAGAGTCCCAAAACAGGCGTTTTCAGCCCATTTCCGCCATATGGAAGAAACAGCAGTAAGCACAGGTAAATATCTGCTTCTAAATCCAAAACGCAGCTATCTAACAGAACGGTTGTCAATGTGTGCACTCAACTTCCAGAGTTAAACCCGTGTGTGGATTCAGCAGTCTGCAAACACTTTCTCTGCAGAGTCCCAAAACAGGCGTTTTCAGCCCATTACCGGCATGTGGAAGAAACAGCAGTAAGCATAGGGAAATATCTGCTTCTAAATCCAAAACGCAGCTATCTAACAGAACGGTTGTCAATGTGTGCACTCAACTTCCAGAGTTAAAGCCGTGTGTGGATTCAGCAGTCTGCAAACACTTTCTCTGCAGAGTCCCGAAACAGGCGCTTTCAGCCCATTACCGGCATATGGAAGAAACAGCAGTAAGCAAAGGGAAATATCTGCTTCTAAATCCAAAACGCAGCTATCTAACAGAACGGTTGTCAATGTGTGCACTCAACTTCCAGAGTTATACCCGTGTGTGGATTCAGCAGTCTGCAAACACTTTCTCTGCAGAGTCCCAAAACAGGCGTTTTCAGCCCATTACCGGCATATGGAAGAAACAGCAGTAAGCACAGGGAAATATCTGCTTCTAAATCCAAAAGGCAGCTACGTAAGAGAACGGTTGTCAATGTGTGCACTCAACTTCCAGAGTTAAACCTGTGTGTGGATTCAGCAGTCTGCAAACACTTTCTCTGCAGAGTCCCAAAACAGTTGTTTTCAGCCCATTACCGGCTTATGGAAGAAACAGCAGTAAGCACAGGGAAATATCTGCTTCTAAATCCAAAACGCAGCTACCTAACAGAACGGTTGTCAATGTGTGCACTCAACTTCCAGAGGTAAACCCGTGTGTGGATTCAGCAGTCTGCAAACACTTTCTCTGCAGAGTCCCAAAACAGGCGTTTTCTGCCCATTACCGGCATATGGAAGAAACAGCAGTAAGTACTGGGAATTATCTGCTTCTAAATCCAAAACGCAGCTATCTAACAGAACGGTTGTCAATGTGTGCACTCAACTTCCAGAGTTAAACCCGTGTGTGGAGTCAGCAGTCTGCAAACTCTTTCTCTGCAGAGTCCCAAAACAGGCGTTTTCAGCCCTTTACCGGCATATGGAAGAAACAGCAGTAAGCACAGGGAAATATCTGCTTCTAAATCCAAAAGGCAGCTGCCTAAGAGAACGGTTGTCAATGTGTGCACTCAACTTCCAGAGTTAAACCCGTGTGTGGATTCAGCAGTCTGCAAACACTTTCTCTGCAGAGTCCCAAAACAGGCGTTTTCTGCCCATTACCGGCATATGGAAGAAACAGCAGTAAGCACAGGGAAATATCTGCTTCTAAATCCAAAACGCAGCTATCTAACAGAACGGTTGTCAATGTGTGCACTCAACTTCCAGAGTTAAACCCGTGTGTGGATTCAGCAGTCTGCAAACACTTTCTCTGCAGAGTCCCAAAACAGGCGTTTTCAGCCCATTACCGGCATATGGAAGAAAGAGCAGTAAGCACAGGGAAATATCAGCTTCTAAATCCAAAACGCAGCTATCTAACAGAACGGTTGTCAATGTGTGCACTCGACTTCCAGAGTTAAACCCGTGTGTGGATTCAGCAGTCTGCAAACACTTTCTCTGCAGAGCCCCAAAACAGGCGTTTTCAGCCCATTACCGGCATATGGAAGAAACAGCAGTAAGCACAGGGAAATATCTGCTTCTAAATCCAAAACGCAGTTACCTAACAGAACGGTTGTCAATGTGTGCACTCAACTTCCAGAGTTAAACCCGTGGGTGGATTCAGCAGTCTGCAAACACTTTCTCTGCTGAGTCCCAAAACAGGTGTTTTCAGCCCATTACCGGCATATGGAAGAAACAGCAGTAAGCACAGGGAAACATCTGCTTCTAAATCCAAAACGCAGCTATCTAAGAGAACGGTTGTCAATGTGTGCACTCAACTTCCAGAGTTAAACCCGTGTGTGGATTCAGCAGTCTGCAAACACTTTCTCTGCAGAGTCCCAAAACAGGCGTTTTCAGCCCATTACCGGCATATGGAAGAAACAGCAGTAACAACAGGGAAATATCTGCTTCTAAATCCAAAAGGCAGCTACCTAACAAAACGGTTGACAATGTGTGCACTCAACTTCCAGAGTTAAACCTGTGTGTGGATTCAGCAGTCTGCAAACACTTTCTCTGCAGAGTCCCAAAACAGGCGTTTTCAGCCCATTACCGGCTTATGGAAGAAACAGCAGTAAGCACAGGGAAATATCTGCTTCTAAATCCAAAAGGCAGCTATCTGACAGAACGGTTGTCAATGTGTGCACTCAACTTCCAGAGTTAAACCCGTGTGTGGATTCAGCAGTCTGCAAACACTTTCTCTGCAGAGTCCCAAAACAGGCGTTTTCAGCCCATTACCGGCACATGGAAGAAACAGCAGGAAGCAGAGGGAAATATCTGCTTCTAAATCCAAAACGCAGCTACCTAACAAAACGGTTGTCAATGTGTGCACTCATCTTCCAGAGTTAAACCTGTGCGTGGATTCAGCAGTCTGCAAACACTTTCTCTGCAGAGTCCCAAAACAGGAGTTTTCAGCCAATTACCGGCATATGGAAGAAACAGCAATAAGCACAGGGAAATATCTGCTTCTAAATACAAAACACAGCTATCTAACAGAACGGTTGTCAATGTGTGCACTCAACTTCCAGAGTTAAACCCGTGTGTGGATTCAGCAGTCTGCAAACACTTTCTCTGCAGAGTCCCAAAACAGGCGTTTTCAGCCCATTACCGGCTTATGGAAGAAACAGCAGTAAGCACAGGGAAATATCTGCTTCTAAATCCAAAAGGCAGCTACCTAACAGAACGGTTGTCAATGTGTGCACTCAACTTCCAGAGTTAAACCCGTGTGTGGATTCAGCAGTCTGCAAGCACTTTCTCTGCAGAGTCCCAAAACAGGCGTTTTCTGCCCATTACCGGCATATGGAAGAAACAGCAGTAAGCTCAGGGAAATATCTGCTTCTAAATCCAAAACGCAGCTATCTAACAGAACGGTTGTCAATGTGTGCACTCAACTTCCAGAGTTAAACCCGTGTGTGGATTCAGCAGTCTGCAAACTCTTTCGCTGCAGAGTCCCAAAACAGGCGTTTTCAGCCCATTACCGGCATATAGAAGAAACAGCAGTAAGCACAGGGAAATATCTGCTTCTAAATCCAAAAGGCAGCTACCTAAGAGAACGGTTGTCAATGTGTGCACTCAACTTCCAGAGTTAAATCTGTGTGTTTATTCAGCAGTCTGCAAACACTTTCTCTGCAGAGTCCCAAAACAGTTGTTTTCAGCCCATTACCGGCTTATGGAAGAAACAGCAGTAAGCACAGGGAAATATCTGCTTCTAAATCCAAAACGCAGCTACCTAACAGAACGGTTGTCAATGTGTGCACTCAACTTCCAGAGTTAAACCCGTGTGTGGATTCAGCAGTCTGCAAACACTTTCTCTGCAGAGTCCCAAAACAGGCGTTTTCTGCCCATTACCGGCATATGGAAGAAACAGCAGTAAGCACAGGGAATTATCTGCTTCTAAATCCAAAACGCAGCTATCTAACAGAACGGTTGTCAATGTGTGCACTCAACTTCCAGAGTTAAACCCGTGTGTGGATTCAGCAGTCTGCGAAGTCTTTCTCTGCAGAGTCCCAAAACAGGCATTTTCAGCCAATTACCGGCATATGGAAGAAACTGCAGTAAGCACAGGGAAATATCTGCTTCTAAATCCAAAACGCAGCTATCTAAAAGAGCGGTTGTCAATGTGTGCACTCAACTTCCAGAGTTAAACCGGTGTGTGGATTCAGCAGTCTGCAAACTCTTTCTCTGCAGAGTCCCAAAACAGGCGTTTTTAGCCCGTTACCGGCATATGGAAGAAACAGCAGTAAGCACAGGGAAATATCTGCTTCTAAATCCAAAACGAAGCTATCTAACAGAACGGTTGTCAATGTGTGCACTCAACTTCCAGAGTTAAACCCGTGTTTGGATTCAGCAGTCTGCAAACACTTTCTCTGCAGAGTCCCAAAACAGGAGTTTTCAGCCCATTTCCGCCATATGGAAGAAACAGCAGTAAGCACAGGTAAATATCTGCTTCTAAATCCAAAACGCAGCTATCTAACAGAACGGTTGTCAATGTGTGCACTCAACTTCCAGAGTTAAACCCGTGTGTGGATTCAGCAGTCTGCAAACACTTTCTCTGCAGAGTCCCAAAACAGGCGTTTTCAGCCCATTACCGGCATGTGGAAGAAACAGCAGTAAGCATAGGGGAATATCTGCTTCTAAATCCAAAACGCAGCTATCTAACAGAACGGTTGTCAATGTGTGCACTCAACTTCCAGAGTTAAAGCCGTGTGTGGATTCAGCAGTCTGCAAACACTTTCTCTGCAGAGTCCCGAAACAGGCGTTTTCAGCCCATTACCGGCATATGGAAGAAACAGCAGTAAGCACAGGGAAATATCTGCTTCTAAATCCAAAACGCAGCTATCTAACAGAACGGTTGTCAATGTGTGCACTCAACTTCCAGAGTTAAACCCGTTTGTGGATTCAGCAGTCTGCAAACACTTTCTCTGCAGAGTCCCAAAACAGGCGTTTTCAGCCCATTACCGGCATATGGAAGAAACAGCAGTAAGCACAGGGAAATATCTGCTTCTAAATCCAAAACGCAGCTATCTAACAGAACGGTTGTCAATGTGTGCACTCAACTTCCAGAGTTAAACCCGTGTGTGGATTCAGCAGTCTGCAAACTCTTTCTCTGCAGAGTCCCAAAACAGGCATTTTCAGTCCATTACCGGCATATGGAAGAAACAGCAGTAAGCACAGGGAAACAGCTGCTTCTAAATCCAAAACGCAGCTATCTAACAGAACAGTTGTCAATGTGTGCACTCAACTTCCAGAGTTAAAGCCGTGTGTGGATTCAGCAGTCTGCAAACATTTTCTCTGCAGAGTCCCAAAACAGGCGTTTTCAGCCCATTACCGGCATATGGAAGAAACAGCAGTAAGCACAGGGAAATATCTGCTTCTAAATCCAAAACGCAGCTATCTGACAGAACGGTTGTCAATGTGTGCACTCAACTTCCAGAGTTAAACCCGTGTGTGGATTCAGCAGTCTGCAAACACTTTCTCTGCAGAGTCCCAAAACAGGCGTTTTCAGCCCATTACCGGCATATGGAAGAAACAGCAGGAAGCAGAGGGAAATATCTGCTTCTAAATCCAAAACGCAGCTACCTAACAAAACGGTTGTCAATGTGTGCACTCATCTTCCAGAGTTAAACCTGTGCGTGGATTCAGCAGTCTGCAAACACTTTCTCTGCAGAGTCCCAAAACAGGAGTTTTCAGCCAATTACCGGCATATGGAAGAAACAGCAATAAGCACAGGGAAATATCTGCTTCTAAATACAAAACACAGCTATCTAACAGAACGGTTGTCAATGTGTGCACTCAACTTCCAGAGTTAAACCCGTGTGTGGATTCAGCAGTCTGCAAACACTTTCTCTGCAGAGTCCCAAAACAGGCGTTTTCAGCCCATTACCGGCTTATGGAAGAAACAGCAGTAAGCACAGGGAAATATCTGCTTCTAAATCCAAAAGGCAGCTACCTAACAGAACGGTTGTCAATGTGTGCACTCAACTTCCAGAGTTAAACCCGTGTGTGGATTCAGCAGTCTGCAAGCACTTTCTCTGCAGAGTCCCAAAACAGGCGTTTTCTGCCCATTACCGGCATATGGAAGAAACAGCAGTAAGCTCAGGGAAATATCTGCTTCTAAATCCAAAACGCAGCTATCTAACAGAACGGTTGTCAATGTGTGCACTCAACTTCCAGAGTTAAACCCGTGTGTGGATTCAGCAGTCTGCAAACTCTTTCGCTGCAGAGTCCCAAAACAGGCGTTTTCAGCCCATTACCGGCATATGGAAGAAACAGCAGTAAGCACAGGGAAATATCTGCTTCTAAATCCAAAAGGCAGCTACCTAAGAGAACGGTTGTCAATGTGTGCACTCAACTTCCAGAGTTAAACCTGTGTGTGGATTCAGCAGTCTGCAAACACTTTCTCTGCAGAGTCCCAAAACAGTTGTTTTCAGCCCATTACCGGCTTATGGAAGAAACAGCAGTAAGCACAGGGAAATATCTGCTTCTAAATCCAAAACGCAGCTACCTAACAGAACGGTTGTCAATGTGTGCACTCAACTTCCAGAGTTAAACCCGTGTGTGGATTCAGCAGTCTGCAAACACTTTCTCTGCAGAGTCCCAAAACAGGCGTTTTCTGCCCATTACCGGCATATGGAAGAAACAGCAGTAAGCACAGGGAATTATCTGCTTCTAAATCCAAAACGCAGCTATCTAACAGAACGGTTGTCAATGTGTGCACTCAACTTCCAGAGTTAAACCCGTGTGTGGATTCAGCAGTCTGCAAACTCTTTCTCTGCAGAGTCCCAAAACAGGCGTTTTCAGCCCTTTACCGGCATATGGAAGAAACAGCAGTAAGCACAGGGAAATATCTGCTTCTAAATCCAAAAGGCAGCTGCCTAAGAGAACGTTTGTCAATGTGTGCACTCAACTTCCAGAGTTAAACCCGTGTGTGGATTCAGCAGTCTGCAAACACTTTCTCTGCAGAGTCCCAAAACAGGCGTTTTCTGCCCATTACCGGCATATGGAAGAAACAGCAGTAAGCACAGGGAAATATCTGCTTCTAAATCCAAAACGCAGCTATCTAACAGAACGGTTTTCAATGTGTGCACTCAACTTCCAGAGTTAAACCCGTGTGTGGATTCAGCAGTCTGCAAACTCTTTCTCTGCAGAGTCCCAAAACAGGCGTTTTCTGCCCATTACCGGCATATGGAAGAAACAGCAGTAAGCACAGGGAAACATCTGCTTCTAAATCCAAAACGCAGCTATCTAACAGAACGGTTGTCAATGTGTGCACTCAACTTCCAGAGGTAAACCCGTGTGTGGATTCAGCAGTCTGCAAACACTTTCTCTGCAGAGTCCCAAAAGAGGCGTTTTCAGCCCATTACCGGCATATGGAAGAAAGAGCAGTAAGCACAGGGAAATATCAGCTTCTAAATCCAAAACGCAGCTATCTAACAGAACGGTTGTCAATGTGTGCACTCGACTTCCAGAGTTAAACCCGTGTGTGGATTCAGCAGTCTGCAAACACTTTCTCTGCAGAGCCCCAAAACAGGCGTTTTCAGCCCATTACCGGCATATGGAAGAAACAGCAGTAAGCACAGGGAAATATCTGCTTCTAAATCCAAAACGCAGTTACCTAACAGAACGGTTGTCAATGTGTGCACTCAACTTCCAGAGTTAAACCCGTGGGTGGATTCAGCAGTCTGCAAACACTTTCTCTGCTGAGTCCCAAAACAGGTGTTTTCAGCCCATTACCGGCATATGGAAGAAACAGCAGTAAGCACAGGGAAACATCTGCTTCTAAATCCAAAACGCAGCTATCTAAGAGAACGGTTGTCAATGTGTGCACTCAACTTCCAGAGTTAAACCCGTGTGTGGATTCAGCAGTCTGCAAACACTTTCTCTGCAGAGTCCCAAAACAGGCGTTTTCAGCCCATTACCGGCATATGGAAGAAACAGCAGTAAGAACAGGGAAATATCTGCTTCTAAATCCAAAAGGCAGCTACCTAACAAAACGGTTGTCAATGTGTGCACTCAACTTCCAGAGTTAAACCTGTGTGTGGATTCAGCAGTCTGCAAACACTTTCTCTGCAGAGTCCCAAAACAGGCGTTTTCAGCCCATTACCGGCTTATGGAAGAAACAGCAGTAAGCACAGGGAAATATCTGCTTCTAAATCCAAAAGGCAGCTATCTGACAGAACGGTTGTCAATGTGTGCACTCAACTTCCAGAGTTAAACCCGTGTGTGGATTCAGCAGTCTGCAAACACTTTCTCTGCAGAGTCCCAAAACAGGCGTTTTCAGCCCATTACCGGCACATGGAAGAAACAGCAGGAAGCAGAGGGAAATATCTGCTTCTAAATCCAAAACGCAGCTACCTAACAAAACGGTTGTCAATGTGTGCACTCATCTTCCAGAGTTAAACCTGTGCGTGGATTCAGCAGTCTGCAAACACTTTCTCTGCAGAGTCCCAAAACAGGAGCTTTCAGCCAATTACCGGCATATGGAAGAAACAGCAATAAGCACAGGGAAATATCTGCTTCTAAATCCAAAACGCAGCTATCTAACAGAACGGTTGTCAATGTGTGCACTCAACTTCCAGAGTTAAACCCGTGTGTGGATTCAGCAGTCTGCAAACTCTTTCTCTGCAGAGTCCCAAAACAGGCGTTTTCAGCCCTTTACCGGCATATGGAAGAAACAGCAGTAAGCACAGGGAAATATCTGCTTCTAAATCCAAAACGAAGCTATCTAACAGAACGGTTGTCAATGTGTGCACTCAACTTCCAGAGTTAAACCCGTGTTTGGATTCAGCAGTCTGCAAACACTTTCTCTGCAGAGTCCCAAAACAGGCGTTTTCAGCCCATTTCCGCCATATGGAAGAAACAGCAGTAAGCACAGGTAAATATCTGCTTCTAAATCCAAAACGCAGCTATCTAACAGAACGGTTGTCAATGTGTGCACTCAACTTCCAGAGTTAAACCCGTGTGTGGATTCAGCAGTCTGCAAACACTTTCTCTGCAGAGTCCCAAAACAGGCGTTTTCAGCCCATTACCGGCATGTGGAAGAAACAGCAGTAAGCATAGGGAAATATCTGCTTCTAAATCCAAAACGCAGCTATCTAACAGAACGGTTGTCAATGTGTGCACTCAACTTCCAGAGTTAAAGCCGTGTGTGGATTCAGCAGTCTGCAAACACTTTCTCTGCAGAGTCCCAAAACAGGCGTTTTCAGCCCATTACCGGCATATGGAAGAAACAGCAGTAAGCACAGGGAAATATCTGCTTCTAAATCCAAAACGCAGCTATCTAACAGAACGGTTGTCAATGTGTGCACTCAACTTCCAGAGTTAAACCCGTGTGTGGATTCAGCAGTCTGCAAACACTTTCTCTGCAGAGTCCCAAAACAGGCGTTTTCAGCCCATTACCGGCATATGGAAGAAACAGCAGTAAGCACAGGGAAATATCTGCTTCTAAATCCAAAACGAAGCTATCTAACAGAACGGTTGTCAATGTGTGCACTCAACTTCCAGAGTTAAACCCGTGTGTGGATTCAGCAGTCTGCGAAGTCTTTCTCTGCAGAGTCCCAAAACAGGCATTTTCAGCCCATTACCGGCATATGGAAGAAACTGCAGTAAGCACAGGGAAATATCTGCTTCTAAATCCAAAACGCAGCTATCTAAAAGAGCGGTTGTCAATGTGTGCACTCAACTTCCAGAGTTAAACCGGTGTGTGGATTCAGCAGTCTACAAACTCTTTCTCTGCAGAGTCCCAAAACAGGCGTTTTTAGCCCGTTACCGGCATATGGAAGAAACAGCAGTAAGCACAGGGAAATATCTGCTTCTAAATCCAAAACGAAGCTATCTAACAGAACGGTTGTCAATGTGTGCACTCAACTTCCAGAGTTAAACCCGTGTTTGGATTCAGCAGTCTGCAAACACTTTCTCTGCAGAGTCCCAAAACAGGCGTTTTCAGCCCATTTCCGCCATATGTAAGAAACAGCAGTAAGCACAGGTAAATATCTGCTTCTAAATCCAAAACGCAGCTATCTAACAGAACGGTTGTCAATGTGTGCACTCAACTTCCAGAGTTAAACCCGTGTGTGGATTCAGCAGTCTGCAAACACTTTCTCTGCAGAGTCCCAAAACAGGCGTTTTCAGCCCATTACCGGCATGTGGAAGAAACAGCAGTAAGCATAGGGAAATATCTGCTTCTAAATCCAAAACGCAGCTATCTAACAGAACGGTTGTCAATGTGTGCACTCAACTTCCAGAGTTAAAGCCGTGTGTGGATTCAGCAGTCTGCAAACACTTTCTCTGCAGAGTCCCAAAACAGGCGTTTTCAGCCCATTACCGGCATATGGAAGAAACAGCAGTAAGCACAGGGAAATATCTGCTTCTAAATCCAAAACGCAGCTATCTAACAGAACGGTTGTCAATGTGTGCACTCAACTTCCAGAGTTAAACCCGTTTGTGGATTCAGCAGTCTGCAAACACTTTCTCTGCAGAGTCCCAAAACAGGCGTTTTCAGCCCATTACCGGCATATGGAAGAAACAGCAGTAAGCACAGGGAAATATCTGCTTCTAAATCCAAAACGAAGCTATCTAACAGAACGGTTGTCAATGTGTGCACTCAACTTCCAGAGTTAAACCCGTGTGTGGATTCAGCAGTCTGCGAAGTCTTTCTCTGCAGAGTCCCAAAACAGGCATTTTCAGCCCATTACCGGCATATGGAAGAAACAGCAGTAAGCAAAGGGAAATATCTGCTTCTAAATCCAAAACGCAGCTATCTAACAGAACGGTTGTCAATGTGTGCACTCAACTTCCAGAGTTAAACCCATGTGTGGATTCAGCAGTCTGCAAACTCTTTCTCTGCAGAGTCCCAAAACAGGCATTTTCAGTCCATTACCGGCATATGGAAGAAACAGCAGTAAGCACAGGGAAACAGCTGCTTCTAAATCCAAAACGCAGCTATCTAACAGAACAGTTGTCAATGTGTGCACTCAACTTCCAGAGTTAAAGCCGTGTGTGGATTCAGCAGTCTGCAAACATTTTCTCTGCAGAGTCCCAAAACAGGCGTTTTCAGCCCATTACCGGCATATGGAAGAAACAGCAGTAAGCACAGGGAAATATCTGCTTCTAAATCCAAAACGCAGCTATCTGACAGAACGGTTGTCAATGTGTGCACTCAACTTCCAGAGTTAAACCCGTGTGTGGATTCAGCAGTCTGCAAACACTTTCTCTGCAGAGTCCCAAAACAGGCGTTTTCAGCCTATTACCGGCATATGGAAGAAACAGCAGTAAGCACAGGGAAATATCTGCTTCTAAATCCAAAAGGCAGCTACCTAAGAGAACGGTTGTCAATGTGTGCACTCAACTTCCAGAGTTAAACCTGTGTGTGGATTCAGCAGTCTGCAAACACTTTCTCTGCAGAGTCCCAAAACAGTTGTTTTCAGCCCATTACCGGCTTATGGAAGAAACAGCAGTAAGCACAGGGAAATATCTGCTTCTAAATCCAAAACGCAGCTACCTAACAGAACGGTTGTCAATGTGTGCACTCAACTTCCAGAGGTAAACCCGTGTGTGGATTCAGCAGTCTGCAAACACTTTCTCTGCAGAGTCCCAAAACAGGCGTTTTCTGCCCATTACCGGCATATGGAAGAAACAGCAGTAAGCACAGGGAATTATCTGCTTCTAAATCCAAAACGCAGCTATCTAACAGAACGGTTGTCAATGTGTGCACTCAACTTCCAGAGTTAAACCCGTGTGTGGATTCAGCAGTCTGCAAACTCTTTCTCTGCAGAGTCCCAAAACAGGCGTTTTCAGCCCTTTACCGGCATATGGAAGAAACAGCAGTAAGCACAGGGAAATATCTGCTTCTAAATCCAAAAGGCAGCTGCCTAAGAGAACGGTTGTCAATGTGTGCACTCAACTTCCAGAGTTAAACCCGTGTGTGGATTCAGCAGTCTGCAAACACTTTCTCTGCAGAGTCCCAAAACAGGCGTTTTCTGCCCATTACCGGCATATGGAAGAAACAGCAGTAAGCACAGGGAAATATCTGCTTCTAAATCCAAAACGCAGCTATCTAACAGAACGGTTGTCAATGTGTGCACTCAACTTCCAGAGTTAAACCCGTGTGTGGATTCAGCAGTCTGCAAACACTTTCTCTGCAGAGTCCCAAAACAGGCGTTTTCAGCCCATTACCGGCATATGGAAGAAAGAGCAGTAAGCACAGGGAAATATCAGCTTCTAAATCCAAAACGCAGCTATCTAACAGAACGGTTGTCAATGTGTGCACTCGACTTCCAGAGTTAAACCCGTGTGTGGATTCAGCAGTCTGCAAACACTTTCTCTGCAGAGCCCCAAAACAGGCGTTTTCAGCCCATTACCGGCATATGGAAGAAACAGCAGTAAGCACAGGGAAATATCTGCTTCTAAATCCAAAACGCAGTTACCTAACAGAACGGTTGTCAATGTGTGCACTCAACTTCCAGAGTTAAACCCGTGGGTGGATTCAGCAGTCTGCAAACACTTTCTCTGCTGAGTCCCAAAACAGGTGTTTTCAGCCCATTACCGGCATATGGAAGAAACAGCAGTAAGCACAGGGAAACATCTGCTTCTAAATCCAAAACGCAGCTATCTAAGAGAACGGTTGTCAATGTGTGCACTCAACTTCCAGAGTTAAACCCGTGTGTGGATTCAGCAGTCTGCAAACACTTTCTCTGCAGAGTCCCAAAACAGGCGTTTTCAGCCCATTACCGGCATATGGAAGAAACAGCAGTAAGAACAGGGAAATATCTGCTTCTAAATCCAAAAGGCAGCTACCTAACAAAACGGTTGTCAATGTGTGCACTCAACTTCCAGAGTTAAACCTGTGTGTGGATTCAGCAGTCTGCAAACACTTTCTCTGCAGAGTCCCAAAACAGGCGTTTTCAGCCCATTACCGGCTTATGGAAGAAACAGCAGTAAGCACAGGGAAATATCTGCTTCTAAATCCAAAAGGCAGCTATCTGACAGAACGGTTGTCAATGTGTGCACTCAACTTCCAGAGTTAAACCCGTGTGTGGATTCAGCAGTCTGCAAACACTTTCTCTGCAGAGTCCCAAAACAGGCGTTTTCAGCCCATTACCGGCACATGGAAGAAACAGCAGGAAGCAGAGGGAAATATCTGCTTCTAAATCCAAAACGCAGCTACCTAACAAAACGGTTGTCAATGTGTGCACTCATCTTCCAGAGTTAAACCTGTGCGTGGATTCAGCAGTCTGCAAACACTTTCTCTGCAGAGTCCCAAAACAGGAGTTTTCAGCCAATTACCGGCATATGGAAGAAACAGCAATAAGCACAGGGAAATATCTGCTTCTAAATACAAAACACAGCTATCTAACAGAACGGTTGTCAATGTGTGCACTCAACTTCCAGAGTTAAACCCGTGTGTGGATTCAGCAGTCTGCAAACACTTTCTCTGCAGAGTCCCAAAACAGGCGTTTTCAGCCCATTACCGGCTTATGGAAGAAACAGCAGTAAGCACAGGGAAATATCTGCTTCTAAATCCAAAAGGCAGCTACCTAACAGAACGGTTGTCAATGTGTGCACTCAACTTCCAGAGTTAAACCCGTGTGTGGATTCAGCAGTCTGCAAGCACTTTCTCTGCAGAGTCCCAAAACAGGCGTTTTCTGCCCATTACCGGCATATGGAAGAAACAGCAGTAAGCTCAGGGAAATATCTGCTTCTAAATCCAAAACGCAGCTATCTAACAGAACGGTTGTCAATGTGTGCACTCAACTTCCAGAGTTAAACCCGTGTGTGGATTCAGCAGTCTGCAAACTCTTTCGCTGCAGAGTCCCAAAACAGGCGTTTTCAGCCCATTACCGGCATATAGAAGAAACAGCAGTAAGCACAGGGAAATATCTGCTTCTAAATCCAAAAGGCAGCTACCTAAGAGAACGGTTGTCAATGTGTGCACTCAACTTCCAGAGTTAAATCTGTGTGTGGATTCAGCAGTCTGCAAACACTTTCTCTGCAGAGTCCCAAAACAGTTGTTTTCAGCCCATTACCGGCTTATGGAAGAAACAGCAGTAAGCACAGGGAAATATCTGCTTCTAAATCCAAAAGGCAGCTACCTAACAGAACGGTTGTCAATGTGTGCACTCAACTTCCAGAGTTAAACCCGTGTGTGGATTCAGCAGTCTGCAAACACTTTCTCTGCAGAGTCCCAAAACAGGCGTTTTCTGCCCATTACCGGCATATGGAAGAAACAGCAGTAAGCACAGGGAATTATCTGCTTCTAAATCCAAAACGCAGCTATCTAACAGAACGGTTGTCAATGTGTGCACTCAACTTCCAGAGTTAAACCCGTGTGTGGATTCAGCAGTCTGCGAAGTCTTTCTCTGCAGAGTCCCAAAACAGGCATTTTCAGCCCATTACCGGCATATGGAAGAAACTGCAGTAAGCACAGGGAAATATCTGCTTCTAAATCCAAAACGCAGCTATCTAAAAGAGCGGTTGTCAATGTGTGCACTCAACTTCCAGAGTTAAACCGGTGTGTGGATTCAGCAGTCTGCAAACTCTTTCTCTGCAGAGTCCCAAAACAGGCGTTTTTAGCCCGTTACCGGCATATGGAAGAAACAGCAGTAAGCACAGGGAAATATCTGCTTCTAAATCCAAAACGAAGCTATCTAACAGAACGGTTGTCAATGTGTGCACTCAACTTCCAGAGTTAAACCCGTGTTTGGATTCAGCAGTCTGCAAACACTTTCTCTGCAGAGTCCCAAAACAGGCGTTTTCAGCCCATTTCCGCCATATGGAAGAAACAGCAGTAAGCACAGGTAAATATCTGCTTCTAAATCCAAAACGCAGCTATCTAACAGAACGGTTGTCAATGTGTGCACTCAACTTCCAGAGTTAAACCCGTGTTTGGATTCAGCAGTCTGCAAACACTTTCTCTGCAGAGTCCCAAAACAGGCGTTTTCAGCCCATTACCGGCATATGGAAGAAAGAGCAGTAAGCACAGGGAAATATCAGCTTCTAAATCCAAAACGCAGCTATCTAACAGAACGGTTGTCAATGTGTGCACTCGACTTCCAGAGTTAAACCCGTGTGTGGATTCAGCAGTCTGCAAACACTTTCTCTGCAGAGCCCCAAAACAGGCGTTTTCAGCCCATTACCGGCATATGGAAGAAACAGCAGTAAGCACAGGGAAATATCTGCTTCTAAATCCAAAACGCAGTTACCTAACAGAACGGTTGTCAATGTGTGCACTCAACTTCCAGAGTTAAACCCGTGGGTGGATTCAGCAGTCTGCAAACACTTTCTCTGCTGAGTCCCAAAACAGGTGTTTTCAGCCCATTACCGGCATATGGAAGAAACAGCAGTAAGCACAGGGAAACATCTGCTTCTAAATCCAAAACGCAGCTATCTAAGAGAACGGTTGTCAATGTGTGCACTCAACTTCCAGAGTTAAACCCGTGTGTGGATTCAGCAGTCTGCAAACACTTTCTCTGCAGAGTCCCAAAACAGGCGTTTTCAGCCCATTACCGGCATATGGAAGAAACAGCAGTAACAACAGGGAAATATCTGCTTCTAAATCCAAAAGGCAGCTACCTAACAAAACGGTTGTCAATGTGTGCACTCAACTTCCAGAGTTAAACCTGTGTGTGGATTCAGCAGTCTGCAAACACTTTCTCTGCAGAGTCCCAAAACAGGCGTTTTCAGCCCATTACCGGCTTATGGAAGAAACAGCAGTAAGCACAGGGAAATATCTGCTTCTAAATCCAAAAGGCAGCTATCTGACAGAACGGTTGTCAATGTGTGCACTCAACTTCCAGAGTTAAACCCGTGTGTGGATTCAGCAGTCTGCAAACACTTTCTCTGCAGAGTCCCAAAACAGGCGTTTTCAGCCCATTACCGGCACATGGAAGAAACAGCAGGAAGCAGAGGGAAATATCTGCTTCTAAATCCAAAACGCAGCTACCTAACAAAACGGTTGTCAATGTGTGCACTCATCTTCCAGAGTTAAACCTGTGCGTGGATTCAGCAGTCTGCAAACACTTTCTCTGCAGAGTCCCAAAACAGGAGTTTTCAGCCAATTACCGGCATATGGAAGAAACAGCAATAAGCACAGGGAAATATCTGCTTCTAAATACAAAACACAGCTATCTAACAGAACGGTTGTCAATGTGTGCACTCAACTTCCAGAGTTAAACCCGTGTGTGGATTCAGCAGTCTGCAAACACTTTCTCTGCAGAGTCCCAAAACAGGCGTTTTCAGCCCATTACCGGCTTATGGAAGAAACAGCAGTAAGCACAGGGAAATATCTGCTTCTAAATCCAAAAGGCAGCTACCTAACAGAACGGTTGTCAATGTGTGCACTCAACTTCCAGAGTTAAACCCGTGTGTGGATTCAGCAGTCTGCAAGCACTTTCTCTGCAGAGTCCCAAAACAGGCGTTTTCTGCCCATTACCGGCATATGGAAGAAACAGCAGTAAGCTCAGGGAAATATCTGCTTCTAAATCCAAAACGCAGCTATCTAACAGAACGGTTGTCAATGTGTGCACTCAACTTCCAGAGTTAAACCCGTGTGTGGATTCAGCAGTCTGCAAACTCTTTCGCTGCAGAGTCCCAAAACAGGCGTTTTCAGCCCATTACCGGCATATAGAAGAAACAGCAGTAAGCACAGGGAAATATCTGCTTCTAAATCCAAAAGGCAGCTACCTAAGAGAACGGTTGTCAATGTGTGCACTCAACTTCCAGAGTTAAATCTGTGTGTTTATTCAGCAGTCTGCAAACACTTTCTCTGCAGAGTCCCAAAACAGTTGTTTTCAGCCCATTACCGGCTTATGGAAGAAACAGCAGTAAGCACAGGGAAATATCTGCTTCTAAATCCAAAACGCAGCTACCTAACAGAACGGTTGTCAATGTGTGCACTCAACTTCCAGAGTTAAACCCGTGTGTGGATTCAGCAGTCTGCAAACACTTTCTCTGCAGAGTCCCAAAACAGGCGTTTTCTGCCCATTACCGGCATATGGAAGAAACAGCAGTAAGCACAGGGAATTATCTGCTTCTAAATCCAAAACGCAGCTATCTAACAGAACGGTTGTCAATGTGTGCACTCAACTTCCAGAGTTAAACCCGTGTGTGGATTCAGCAGTCTGCGAAGTCTTTCTCTGCAGAGTCCCAAAACAGGCATTTTCAGCCAATTACCGGCATATGGAAGAAACTGCAGTAAGCACAGGGAAATATCTGCTTCTAAATCCAAAACGCAGCTATCTAAAAGAGCGGTTGTCAATGTGTGCACTCAACTTCCAGAGTTAAACCGGTGTGTGGATTCAGCAGTCTGCAAACTCTTTCTCTGCAGAGTCCCAAAACAGGCGTTTTTAGCCCGTTACCGGCATATGGAAGAAACAGCAGTAAGCACAGGGAAATATCTGCTTCTAAATCCAAAACGAAGCTATCTAACAGAACGGTTGTCAATGTGTGCACTCAACTTCCAGAGTTAAACCCGTGTTTGGATTCAGCAGTCTGCAAACACTTTCTCTGCAGAGTCCCAAAACAGGCGTTTTCAGCCCATTTCCGCCATATGGAAGAAACAGCAGTAAGCACAGGTAAATATCTGCTTCTAAATCCAAAACGCAGCTATCTAACAGAACGGTTGTCAATGTGTGCACTCAACTTCCAGAGTTAAACCCGTGTGTGGATTCAGCAGTCTGCAAACACTTTCTCTGCAGAGTCCCAAAACAGGCGTTTTCAGCCAATTACCGGCATGTGGAAGAAACAGCAGTAAGCATAGGGGAATATCTGCTTCTAAATCCAAAACGCAGCTATCTAACAGAACGGTTGTCAATGTGTGCACTCAACTTCCAGAGTTAAAGCCGTGTGTGGATTCAGCAGTCTGCAAACACTTTCTCTGCAGAGTCCCGAAACAGGCGTTTTCAGCCCATTACCGGCATATGGAAGAAACAGCAGTAAGCACAGGGAAATATCTGCTTCTAAATCCAAAACGCAGCTATCTAACAGAACGGTTGTCAATGTGTGCACTCAACTTCCAGAGTTAAACCCGTTTGTGGATTCAGCAGTCTGCAAACACTTTCTCTGCAGAGTCCCAAAACAGGCGTTTTCAGCCCATTACCGGCATATGGAAGAAACAGCAGTAAGCACAGGGAAATATCTGCTTCTAAATCCAAAACGCAGCTATCTAACAGAACGGTTGTCAATGTGTGCACTCAACTTCCAGAGTTAAACCCGTGTGTGGATTCAGCAGTCTGCAAACTCTTTCTCTGCAGAGTCCCAAAACAGGCATTTTCAGTCCATTACCGGCATATGGAAGAAACAGCAGTAAGCACAGGGAAACAGCTGCTTCTAAATCCAAAACGCAGCTATCTAACAGAACAGTTGTCAATGTGTGCACTCAACTTCCAGAGTTAAAGCCGTGTGTGGATTCAGCAGTCTGCAAACATTTTCTCTGCAGAGTCCCAAAACAGGCGTTTTCAGCCCATTACCGGCATATGGAAGAAACAGCAGTAAGCACAGGGAAATATCTGCTTCTAAATCCAAAACGCAGCTATCTGACAGAACGGTTGTCAATGTGTGCACTCAACTTCCAGAGTTAAACCCGTGTGTGGATTCAGCAGTCTGCAAACACTTTCTCTGCAGAGTCCCAAAACAGGCGTTTTCAGCCCATTACCGGCATATGGAAGAAACAGCAGGAAGCAGAGGGAAATATCTGCTTCTAAATCCAAAAGGCAGCTACCTAACAAAACGGTTGTCAATGTGTGCACTCATCTTCCAGAGTTAAACCTGTGCGTGGATTCAGCAGTCTGCAAACACTTTCTCTGCAGAGTCCCAAAACAGGAGTTTTCAGCCAATTACCGGCATATGGAAGAAACAGCAATAAGCACAGGGAAATATCTGCTTCTAAATACAAAACACAGCTATCTAACAGAACGGTTGTCAATGTGTGCACTCAACTTCCAGAGTTAAACCCGTGTGTGGATTCAGCAGTCTGCAAACACTTTCTCTGCAGAGTCCCAAAACAGGCGTTTTCAGCCCATTACCGGCTTATGGAAGAAACAGCAGTAAGCACAGGGAAATATCTGCTTCTAAATCCAAAAGGCAGCTACCTAACAGAACGGTTGTCAATGTGTGCACTCAACTTCCAGAGTTAAACCCGTGTGTGGATTCAGCAGTCTGCAAGCACTTTTTCTGCAGAGTCCCAAAACAGGCGTTTTCTGCCCATTACCGGCATATGGAAGAAACAGCAGTAAGCTCAGGGAAATATCTGCTTCTAAATCCAAAACGCAGCTATCTAACAGAACGGTTGTCAATGTGTGCACTCAACTTCCAGAGTTAAGCCCGTGTGTGGATTCAGCAGTCTGCAAACTCTTTCGCTGCAGAGTCCCAAAACAGGCGTTTTCAGCCCATTACCGGCATATGGAAGAAACAGCAGTAAGCACAGGGAAATATCTGCTTCTAAATCCAAAAGGCAGCTACCTAAGAGAACGGTTGTCAATGTGTGCACTCAACTTCCAGAGTTAAACCTGTGTGTGGATTCAGCAGTCTGCAAACACTTTCTCTGCAGAGTCCCAAAACAGTTGTTTTCAGCCCATTACCGGCTTATGGAAGAAACAGCAGTAAGCACAGGGAAATATCTGCTTCTAAATCCAAAACGCAGCTACCTAACAGAACGGTTGTCAATGTGTGCACTCAACTTCCAGAGTTAAACCCGTGTGTGGATTCAGCAGTCTGCAAACACTTTCTCTGCAGAGTCCCAAAACAGGCGTTTTCTGCCCATTACCGGCATATGGAAGAAACAGCAGTAAGCACAGGGAATTATCTGCTTCTAAATCCAAAACGCAGCTATCTAACAGAACGGTTGTCAATGTGTGCACTCAACTTCCAGAGTTAAACCCGTGTGTGGATTCAGCAGTCTGCAAACTCTTTCTCTGCAGAGTCCCAAAACAGGCGTTTTCAGCCCTTTACCGGCATATGGAAGAAACAGCAGTAAGCACAGGGAAATATCTGCTTCTAAATCCAAAAGGCAGCTGCCTAAGAGAACGTTTGTCAATGTGTGCACTCAACTTCCAGAGTTAAACCCGTGTGTGGATTCAGCAGTCTGCAAACACTTTCTCTGCAGAGTCCCAAAACAGGCGTTTTCTGCCTATTACCGGCATATGGAAGAAACAGCAGTAAGCACAGGGAAATATCTGCTTCTAAATCCAAAACGCAGCTATCTAACAGAACGGTTTTCAATGTGTGCACTCAACTTCCAGAGTTAAACCCGTGTGTGGATTCAGCAGTCTGCAAACTCTTTCTCTGCAGAGTCCCAAAACAGGCGTTTTCTGCCCATTACCGGCATATGGAAGAAACAGCAGTAAGCACAGGGAAACATCTGCTTCTAAATCCAAAACGCAGCTATCTAACAGAACGGTTGTCAATGTGTGCACTCAACTTCCAGAGGTAAACCCGTGTGTGGATTCAGCAGTCTGCAAACACTTTCTCTGCAGAGTCCCAAAAGAGGCGTTTTCAGCCCATTACCGGCATATGGAAGAAAGAGCAGTAAGCACAGGGAAATATCAGCTTCTAAATCCAAAACGCAGCTATCTAACAGAACGGTTGTCAATGTGTGCACTCGACTTCCAGAGTTAAACCCGTGTGTGGATTCAGCAGTCTGCAAACACTTTCTCTGCAGAGCCCCAAAACAGGCGTTTTCAGCCCATTACCGGCATATGGAAGAAACAGCAGTAAGCACAGGGAAATATCTGCTTCTAAATCCAAAACGCAGTTACCTAACAGAACGGTTGTCAATGTGTGCACTCAACTTCCAGAGTTAAACCCGTGGGTGGATTCAGCAGTCTGCAAACACTTTCTCTGCTGAGTCCCAAAACAGGTGTTTTCAGCCCATTACCGGCATATGGAAGAAACAGCAGTAAGCACAGGGAAACATCTGCTTCTAAATCCAAAACGCAGCTATCTAAGAGAACGGTTGTCAATGTGTGCACTCAACTTCCAGAGTTAAACCCGTGTGTGGATTCAGCAGTCTGCAAACACTTTCTCTGCAGAGTCCCAAAACAGGCGTTTTCAGCCCATTACCGGCATATGGAAGAAACAGCAGTAAGAACAGGGAAATATCTGCTTCTAAATCCAAAAGGCAGCTACCTAACAAAACGGTTGTCAATGTGTGCACTCAACTTCCAGAGTTAAACCTGTGTGTGGATTCAGCAGTCTGCAAACACTTTCTCTGCAGAGTCCCAAAACAGGCGTTTTCAGCCCATTACCGGCTTATGGAAGAAACAGCAGTAAGCACAGGGAAATATCTGCTTCTAAATCCAAAAGGCAGCTATCTGACAGAACGGTTGTCAATGTGTGCACTCAACTTCCAGAGTTAAACCCGTGTGTGGATTCAGCAGTCTGCAAACACTTTCTCTGCAGAGTCCCAAAACAGGCGTTTTCAGCCCATTACCGGCACATGGAAGAAACAGCAGGAAGCAGAGGGAAATATCTGCTTCTAAATCCAAAACGCAGCTACCTAACAAAACGGTTGTCAATGTGTGCACTCATCTTCCAGAGTTAAACCTGTGCGTGGATTCAGCAGTCTGCAAACACTTTCTCTGCAGAGTCCCAAAACAGGAGCTTTCAGCCAATTACCGGCATATGGAAGAAACAGCAATAAGCACAGGGAAATATCTGCTTCTAAATCCAAAACGCAGCTATCTAACAGAACGGTTGTCAATGTGTGCACTCAACTTCCAGAGTTAAACCCGTGTGTGGATTCAGCAGTCTGCAAACTCTTTCTCTGCAGAGTCCCAAAACAGGCGTTTTCAGCCCTTTACCGGCATATGGAAGAAACAGCAGTAAGCACAGGGAAATATCTGCTTCTAAATCCAAAAGGCAGCTGCCTAAGAGAACGGTTGTCAATGTGTGCACTCAACTTCCAGAGTTAAACCCGTGTGTGGATTCAGCAGTCTGCAAACACTTTCTCTGCAGAGTCCCAAAACAGGCGTTTTCTGCCCATTACCGGCATATGGAAGAAACAGCAGTAAGCACAGGGAAATATCTGCTTCTAAATCCAAAACGCAGCTATCTAACAGAACGGTTTTCAATGTGTGCACTCAACTTCCAGAGTTAAACCCGTGTGTGGATTCAGCAGTCTGCAAACTCTTTCTCTGCAGAGTCCCAGAACAGGCGTTTTCTGCCCATTACCGGCATATGGAAGAAACAGCAGTAAGCACAGGGAAATATCTGCTTCTAAATCCAAAACGCAGCTATCTAACAGAACGGTTGTCAATGTGTGCACTCAACTTCCAGAGGTAAACCCGTGTGTGGATTCAGCAGTCTGCAAACACTTTCTCTGCAGAGTCCCAAAACAGGCGTTTTCAGCCCATTACCGGCATATGGAAGAAACAGCAGTAAGCACAGGGAAACAGCTGCTTCTAAATCCAAAACGCAGCTATCTAACAGAACGGTTGTCAATGTGTGCACTCGACTTCCAGAGTTAAACCCGTGTGTGGATTCAGCAGTCTGCAAACACTTTCTCTGCAGAGCCCCAAAACAGGCGTTTTCAGCCCATTACCGGCATATGGAAGAAACAGCAGTAAGCACAGGGAAATATCTGCTTCTAAATCCAAAACGCAGTTACCTAACAGAACGGTTGTCAATGTGTGCACTCAACTTCCAGAGTTAAACCCGTGGGTGGATTCAGCAGTCTGCAAACACTTTCTCTGCTGAGTCCCAAAACAGGTGTTTTCAGCCCATTACCGGCATATGGAAGAAACAGCAGTAAGCACAGGGAAACATCTGCTTCTAAATCCAAAACGCAGCTATCTAAGAGAACGGTTGTCAATGTGTGCACTCAACTTCCAGAGTTAAACCCGTGTGTGGATTCAGCAGTCTGCAAACACTTTCTCTGCAGAGTCCCAAAACAGGCGTTTTCAGCCCATTACCGGCATATGGAAGAAACAGCAGTAAGAACAGGGAAATATCTGCTTCTAAATCCAAAAGGCAGCTACCTAACAAAACGGTTGTCAATGTGTGCACTCAACTTCCAGAGTTAAACCTGTGTGTGGATTCAGCAGTCTGCAAACACTTTCTCTGCAGAGTCCCAAAACAGGCGTTTTCAGCCCATTACCGGCTTATGGAAGAAACAGCAGTAAGCACAGGGAAATATCTGCTTCTAAATCCAAAAGGCAGCTACCTAACAGAACGGTTGTCAATGTGTGCACTCAACTTCCAGAGTTAAACCCGTGTGTGGATTCAGCAGTCTGCAAACACTTTCTCTGCAGAGTCCCAAAACAGGCGTTTTCTGCCCATTACCGGCATATGGAAGAAACAGCAGTAAGCACAGGGAAATATCTTCTTCTAAATCCAAAACACAGCTATCTAACAGAACGGTAGTCAATGTGTGCACTCAATTTCCAGAGTTAAACCCGTGTGTGGATTCAGCAGTCTGCAAACTCTTTCTCTGAAGAGTCCCAAAACAGGCGTTTTCAGCCCATTACCGGCATATGGAAGAAACAGCAGTAAGCACAGGGAAATATCTGCTTCTAAATCCAAAAGGCAGCTACCTAAGAGAACGGTTGTCAATGTGTGCACTCAACTTCCAGAGATAAACCCGTGTGTGGATTCATCAGTCTGCAAACACTTTCTCTGCAGAGTCCCAAAACAGGCGTTTTCTGCCCATTACCGGCATATGGAAGAAACAGCAGTAAGCACAGGGAAATATCTGCTTCTAAATCCAAAACGCAGCTATCTAACAGAACGGTTGTCAATGTGTGCACTCAACTTCCAGAGTTAAACCCGTGTGTGGATTCAGCAGTCTGCAAACACTTTCTCTGCAGAGTCCCAAAACAGGCGTTTTCAGCCCATTACCGGCTTATGGAAGAAACAGCAGTAAGCACAGGGAAATATCTGCTTCTAAATCCAAAAGGCAGCTACCTAACAGAACGGTTGTCAATGTGTGCACTCACCTTCCAGAGTTAAACCCGTGTGTGGATTCAGCAGTCTGCAAACACTTTCTCTGCAGAGTCCCAAAACAGGCGTTTTCAGCCCGTTACCGGCATATGGAAGAAACAGCAGTAAGCACAGGGAAATATCTGCTTCTAAATCCAAAACGCAGCTATCTAACAGAACGGTTGTCAATGTGTGCACTCAACTTCCAGAGTTAAACCCATTTGTGGATTCAGCAGTCTGCAAACACTTTCTCTGCAGAGTCCCAAAACAGGCGTTTTCAGCCCATTACCGGCATATGGAAGAAACAGCAGTAAGCACAGGGAAATATCTGCTTCTAAATCCAAAACGCAGTTACCTAACAGAACGGTTGTCAATGTGTGCACTCAACTTCCAGAGTTAAACCCGTGTGTCGATTCAGCAGTCTGCAAACACTTTCTCTGCAGAGTCCCAAAACAGGCGTTTTCAGCCCATTACCGTCATATGGAAGAAACAGCAGTAAGCACAGGGAAATATCTGCTTCTAAATCCAAAAGGCAGCTATCTAACAGAACGGTTGTCAATGTGTGCACTCAACTTCCAGAGTTAAACCCGTGTGTGGATTCAGCAGTCTGCAAACACTTTCTCTGCAGAGTCCCAAAACAGGCGTTTTCAGCCCATTACCGGCATATGGAAGAAACTGCAGTAAGCACAGGGAAATATCTGCTTCTAAATCCAAAACGCAGCTATCTAACAGATCGGTTGTCAATGTGTGCACTCAACTTCCAGAGTTAAACCCGTGTGTGGATTCAGCAGTCTGCAAACACTTTCTCTGCAGAGTCCCAAAACAGGCGTTTTCAGCCCATTACCGCCATATGGAAGAAACAGCAGTAAGCACAGGGAAATATCTGCTTCTAAATCCAAAACGCAGCTATCTAAAAGAGCGGTTGTCAATGTGTGCACTCAACTTCCAGAGTTAAACCGGTGTGTGGATTCAGCAGTCTGCAAACTCTTTCTCTGCAGAGTCCCAAAACAGGCGTTTTCAGCCCGTTACCGGCATATGGAAGAAACAGCAGTAAGCACAGGGAAATATCTGCTTCTAAATCCAAAACGAAGCTATCTAACAGAACGGTTGTCAATGTGTGCACTCAACTTCCAGAGTTAAACCCGTGTTTGGATTCAGCAGTCTGCAAACACTTTCTCTGCAGAGTCCCAAAACAGGCGTTTTCAGCCCATTTCCGCCATATGGAAGAAACAGCAGTAAGCACAGGTAAATATCTGCTTCTAAATCCAAAACGCAGCTATCTAACAGAACGGTTGTCAATGTGTGCACTCAACTTCCAGAGTTAAACCCGTGTGTGGATTCAGCAGTCTGCAAACACTTTCTCTGCAGAGTCCCAAAACAGGCGTTTTCAGCCCATTACCGGCATGTGGAAGAAACAGCAGTAAGCATAGGGAAATATCTGCTTCTAAATCCAAAACGCAGCTATCTAACAGAACGGTTGTCAATGTGTGCACTCAACTTCCAGAGTTAAACCCGTGTGTGGATTCAGCAGTCTGCAAACACTTTCTCTGCAGAGTCCCAAAACAGGCGTTTTCAGCCCATTACCGGCATATGGAAGAAACAGCAGTAAGCACAGGGAAATATCTGCTTCTAAATCCAAGACGCAGCTAACTAACAGAACGGTTGTCAATGTGTGCACTCAACTTCCAGAGTTAAACCCGTGTGTGGATTCAGCAGTCTGCAAACACTTTCTCTGCAGAGTCCCAAAACAGGCGTTTTCAGCCCATTACCGGCATATGGAAGAAACAGCAGTAAGCACAGGGAAATATCTGCTTCTAAATCCAAAACGAAGCTATCTAACAGAACGGTTGTCAATGTGTGCACTCAACTTCCAGAGTTAAACCCGTGTGTGGATTCAGCAGTCTGCAAACTCTTTCTCTGCAGAGTCCCAAAACAGGCATTTTCAGCCCATTACCGGCATATGGAAGAAACAGCAGTAAGCACAGGGAAACAGCTGCTTCTAAATCCAAAACGCAGCTATCTAACAGAACAGTTGTCAATGTGTGCACTCAACTTCCAGAGTTAAAGCCGTGTGTGGAATCAGCAGTCTGCAAACACTTTCTCTGCAGAGTCCCAAAACAGGCGTTTTCAGCCCATTACCGGCATATGGAAGAAACAGCAGTAAGCACAGGGAAATATCTGCTTCTAAATCCAAAACGAAGTTACCTAACAGAACGGTTGTCAATGTGTGCACTCAACTTCCAGAGTTAAACCCGTGTGTGGATTCAGCAGTCTGCAAACACTTTCTCTGCAGAGTCCCAAAACAGGCGTTTTCAGCCCGTTACCGGCATATGGAAGAAACAGTAGTAAGCACAGGGAAATATCTGCTTCTAAATCCAAAACGCAGCTATCTAACAGAACGGCTGTCAATGTGTGCACTCAACTTCCAGAGTTAAACCCATTTGTGGATTCAGCAGTCTGCAAACACTTTCTCTGCAGAGTCCCAAAACAGGCGTTTTCAGCCCATTACCGGCATATGGAAGAAACAGCAGTAAGCACAGGGAAATATCTGCTTCTAAATCCAAAACGAAGCTATCTAACAGAACGGTTGTCAATGTGTGCACTCAACTTCCACAGTTAAACCCGTGTGTGGATTCAGCAGTCTGCAAACACTTTCTCTGCAGAGTCCCAAAACAGGCGTTTTCAGCCCATTACCGGCATGTGGAAGAAACAGCAGTAAGCATAGGGAAATATCTGCTTCTAAATCCAAAACGCAGTTATCTAACAGAACGGTTGTCAATGTGTGCACTCAACTTCCAGAGTTAAACCCGTGTGTGGATTCAGCAGTCTGCAAACACTTTCTCTGCAGAGTCCCAAAACAGGCGTTTTCAGCCCATTACCGGCATATGGAAGAAAGAGCAGTAAGCACAGGGAAGTATCTGCTTCTAAATCCAAAACGCAGCTATCTAACAGAACGGTTGTCAATGTGTGCACTCAACTTCCAGAGTTAAACCCGTGTGTGGATTCAGCAGTCTGCAAACACTTTCTCTGCAGAGTCCCAAAACAGGCGTTTTCAGCCCATTACCGGCATATGGAAGAAACAGCAGTAAGCACAGGGAAATATCTGCTTCTAAATCCAAAACGAAGATATCTAACAGAACGGTTGTCAATGTGTGCACTCAACTTCCAGAGTTAAACCCGTGTGTGGATTCAGCAGTCTGCGAACTCTTTCTCTGCAGAGTCCCAAAACAGGCGTTTTCAGCCCATTACCGGCATATGGAAGAAACAGCAGTAAGCACAGGGAAATATCTGCTTCTAAAACCAAAACGAAGCTATCTAACAGAACGGTTGTCGATGTGTGCACTCAACTTCCAGAGTTAAACCCGTGTGTGGATTCAGCAGTCTGCAAACTCTTTCTCTGCAGAGTCCCAAAACAGTCGTTTTCAGCCCGTTACCGGCATATGGAAGAAACAGCAGTAAGCACAGGGAAATATCTGCTTCTAAATCCAAAACGCAGCTATCTAACAGAACGGTTGTCAATGTGTGCACTCAACTTCCAGAGTTAAACCTGTGTGTGGATTCAGCAGTCTGAAAACACTTTCTCTGCAGAGTCCCAAAACAGGCGTTTTCAGCCCATTACCGGCATATGGAAGAAACAGCAGTAAGCACAGGGAAATATCTGCTTCTAAATCCAAAACGCAGTTACCTAACAGAACGGTTGTCAATGTGTGCACTCAACTTCCAGAGTTAAACCCGTGTGTGGATTCAGCACTCTGCAAACACTTTCTCTGCAGAGTCCCAAAACAGGCGTTTTCAGCCCATTACCGTCAGATGGAAGAAACAGCAGTAAGCACAGGGAAATACCTGCTTCTAAATCCAAAACGCAGCTATCTAACAGAACGGTTGTCAATGTGTGCACTCAGCTTCCAGAGTTAAACCCGTGTGTGGATTCAGCAGTCTGCAAACACTTTCTCTGCAGAGTCCCAAAACAGGCGTTTTCAGCCCATTACCGGCATATGGAAGAAACAGCAGTAAGCACAGGGAAATATCTGCTTCTAAATCCAAAACGCAGCTATCTAACAGAATGGTTGTCAATGTGTGCACTCAATTTCCAGAGTTAAACCCGTGTGTGGATTCAGCAGTCTGCAAACACTTTCTCTGCAGAGTCCCAAAACAGGCGTTTTCAGCCCATTACCGCCATATGGAAGAAACAGCAGTAAGCACAGGGAAATATCTGCTTCTAAATCCAAAACGCAGCTATCTAAAAGAGCGGTTGTCAATGTGTGCACTCCACTTCCAGAGTTAAACCGGTGTGTGGATTCAGCAGTCTGCAAACTCTTTCTCTGCAGAGTCCTAAAACAGGCGTTTTCAGCCCGTTACCGGCATATGGAAGAAACAGCAGTAAGCACAGGGAAATATCTGCTTCTAAATCCAAAAAGGAAGCTATCTAACAGTACGGTTGTCAATGTGTGCACTCAACTTCCAGAGTTAAACCCGTGTTTGGATTCAGCAGTCTGCAAACACTTTCTCTGCAGAGTCCCAAAACAGGCGTTTTCAGCCCATTTCCGCCATATGGAAGAAACAGCAGTAAGCACAGGGAAATATCTGCTTCTAAATCCAAAACGCAGCTATCTAAAAGAACGGTTGTCAATGTTTGCACTCAACTTCCAGAGTTAAACCCGTGTGTGGATTCAGCAGTCTGCAAACACTTTCTCTGCAGAGTCCCAAAACAGGCGTTTTCAGCCCATTACCGGCTTATGGAAGAAACAGCAGTAAGCACAGGGAAATATCTGCTTCTAAATCCAAAAGGCAGCTACCTAACAGAACGGTTGTCAATGTGTGCACTCAACTTCCAGAGTTAAACCCGTGTGTGGATTCAGCAGTCTGCAAACACTTTCTCTGCAGAGTCCCAAAACAGGCGTTTTCAGCCCGTTACCGGCATATGGAAGAAACAGCAGTAAGCACAGGGAAATATCTGCTTCTAAATCCAAAACGCAGCTATCTAACAGAACGGTTGTCAATGTGTGCACTCAACTTCCAGAGTTAAACCCATTTGTGGATTCAGCAGTCTGCAAACACTTTCTCTGCAGAGTCCCAAAACAGGCGTTTTCAGCCCATTACCGGCATATGGAAGAAACAGCAGTAAGCACAGGGAAATACCTGCTTCTAAATCCAAAACGCAGTTACCTAACAGAACGGTTGTCAATGTGTGCACTCAACTTCCAGAGTTAAACCCGTGTGTCGATTCAGCAGTCTGCAAACACTTTCTCTGCAGAGTCCCAAAACAGGCGTTTTCAGCCCATTACCGTCATATGGAAGAAACAGCAGTAAGCACAGGGAAATATCTGCTTCTAAATCCAAAACGCAGCTATCTAACAGAACGGTTGTCAATGTGTGCACTCAACTTCCAGAGTTAAACCCGTGTGTGGATTCAGCAGTCTGCAAACACTTTCTCTGCAGAGTCCCAAAACAGGCGTTTTCAGCCCATTACCGGCATATGGAAGAAACTGCAGTAAGCACAGGGAAATATCTGCTTCTAAATCCAAAACGCAGCTATCTAACAGATCGGTTGTCAATGTGTGCACTCAACTTCCAGAGTTAAACCCGTGTGTGGATTCAGCAGTCTGCAAACACTTTCTCTGCAGAGTCCCAAAACAGGCGTTTTCAGCCCATTACCGCCATATGGAAGAAACAGCAGTAAGCACAGGGAAATATCTGCTTCTAAATCCAAAACGCAGCTATCTAAAAGAGCGGTTGTCAATGTGTGCACTCAACTTCCAGAGTTAAACCGGTGTGTGGATTCAGCAGTCTGCAAACTCTTTCTCTGCAGAGTCCCAAAACAGGCGTTTTCAGCCCGTTACCGGCATATGGAAGAAACAGCAGTAAGCACAGGGAAATATCTGCTTCTAAATCCAAAAGGCAGCTACCTAACAGAACGGTTGTCAATGTGTGCACTCAACTTCCAGAGTTAAACCCGTGTTTGGATTCAGCAGTCTGCAAACACTTTCTCTGCAGAGTCCCAAAACAGGCGTTTTCAGCCCATTTCCGCCATATGGAAGAAACAGCAGTAAGCACAGGTAAATATCTGCTTCTAAATCCAAAACGCAGCTATCTAACAGAACGGTTGTCAATGTGTGCACTCAACTTCCAGAGTTAAACCCGTGTGTGGATTCAGCAGTCTGCAAACACTTTCTCTGCAGAGTCCCAAAACAGGCGTTTTCAGCCCATTACCGGCATGTGGAAGAAACAGCAGTAAGCATAGGGAAATATCTGCTTCTAAATCCAAAACGCAGCTATCTAACAGAACGGTTGTCAATGTGTGCACTCAACTTCCAGAGTTAAACCCGTGTGTGGATTCAGCAGTCTGCAAACACTTTCTCTGCAGAGTCCCAAAACAGGCGTTTTCAGCCCATTACCGGCATATGGAAGAAACAGCAGTAAGCACAGGGAAATATCTGCTTCTAAATCCAAGACGCAGCTAACTAACAGAACGGTTGTCAATGTGTGCACTCAACTTCCAGAGTTAAACCCGTGTGTGGATTCAGCAGTCTGCAAACACTTTCTCTGCAGAGTCCCAAAACAGGCGTTTTCAGCCCATTACCGGCATATGGAAGAAACAGCAGTAAGCACAGGGAAATATCTGCTTCTAAATCCAAAACGAAGCTATCTAACAGAACGGTTGTCAATGTGTGCACTCAACTTCCAGAGTTAAACCCGTGTGTGGATTCAGCAGTCTGCAAACTCTTTCTCTGCAGAGTCCCAAAACAGGCATTTTCAGCCCATTACCGGCATATGGAAGAAACAGCAGTAAGCACAGGGAAACAGCTGCTTCTAAATCCAAAACGCAGCTATCTAACAGAACAGTTGTCAATGTGTGCACTCAACTTCCAGAGTTAAAGCCGTGTGTGGAATCAGCAGTCTGCAAACACTTTCTCTGCAGAGTCCCAAAACAGGCGTTTTCAGCCCATTACCGGCATATGGAAGAAACAGCAGTAAGCACAGGGAAATATCTGCTTCTAAATCCAAAACGAAGTTACCTAACAGAACGGTTGTCAATGTGTGCACTCAACTTCCAGAGTTAAACCCGTGTGTGGATTCAGCAGTCTGCAAACACTTTCTCTGCAGAGTCCCAAAACAGGCGTTTTCAGCCCGTTACCGGCATATGGAAGAAACAGCAGTAAGCACAGGGAAATATCTGCTTCTAAATCCAAAACGCAGCTATCTAACAGAACGGTTGTCAATGTGTGCACTCAACTTCCAGAGTTAAACCCATTTGTGGATTCAGCAGTCTGCAAACACTTTCTCTGCAGAGTCCCAAAACAGGCGTTTTCAGCCCATTACCGGCATATGGAAGAAACAGCAGTAAGCACAGGGAAATATCTGCTTCTAAATCCAAAACGAAGCTATCTAACAGAACGGTTGTCAATGTGTGCACTCAACTTCCACAGTTAAACCCGTGTGTGGATTCAGCAGTCTGCAAACACTTTCTCTGCAGAGTCCCAAAACAGGCGTTTTCAGCCCATTACCGGCATGTGGAAGAAACAGCAGTAAGCATAGGGAAATATCTGCTTCTAAATCCAAAACGCAGTTATCTAACAGAACGGTTGTCAATGTGTGCACTCAACTTCCAGAGTTAAACCCGTGTGTGGATTCAGCAGTCTGCAAACACTTTCTCTGCAGAGTCCCAAAACAGGCGTTTTCAGCCCATTACCGGCATATGGAAGAAAGAGCAGTAAGCACAGGGAAGTATCTGCTTCTAAATCCAAAACGCAGCTATCTAACAGAACGGTTGTCAATGTGTGCACTCAACTTCCAGAGTTAAACCCGTGTGTGGATTCAGCAGTCTGCAAACACTTTCTCTGCAGAGTCCCAAAACAGGCGTTTTCAGCCCATTACCGGCATATGGAAGAAACAGCAGTAAGCACAGGGAAATATCTGCTTCTAAATCCAAAACGAAGCTATCTAACAGAACGGTTGTCAATGTGTGCACTCAACTTCCAGAGTTAAACCCGTGTGTGGATTCAGCAGTCTGCGAACTCTTTCTCTGCAGAGTCCCAAAACAGGCGTTTTCAGCCCATTACCGGCATATGGAAGAAACAGCAGTAAGCACAGGGAAATATCTGCTTCTAAAACCAAAACGAAGCTGTCTAACAGAACGGTTGTCGATGTGTGCACTCAACTTCCAGAGTTAAACCCGTGTGTGGATTCAGCAGTCTGCAAACTCTTTCTCTGCAGAGTCCCAAAACAGTCGTTTTCAGCCCGTTACCGGCATATGGAAGAAACAGCAGTAAGCACAGGGAAATATCTGCTTCTAAATCCAAAACGCAGCTATCTAACAGAACGGTTGTCAATGTGTGCACTCAACTTCCAGAGTTAAACCTGTGTGTGGATTCAGCAGTCTGAAAACACTTTCTCTGCAGAGTCCCAAAACAGGCGTTTTCAGCCCATTACCGGCATATGGAAGAAACAGCAGTAAGCACAGGGAAATATCTGCTTCTAAATCCAAAACGCAGTTACCTAACAGAACGGTTGTCAATGTGTGCACTCAACTTCCAGAGTTAAACCCGTGTGTGGATTCAGCACTCTGCAAACACTTTCTCTGCAGAGTCCCAAAACAGGCGTTTTCAGCCCATTACCGTCAGATGGAAGAAACAGCAGTAAGCACAGGGAAATACCTGCTTCTAAATCCAAAACGCAGCTATCTAACAGAACGGTTGTCAATGTGTGCACTCAGCTTCCAGAGTTAAACCCGTGTGTGGATTCAGCAGTCTGCAAACACTTTCTCTGCAGAGTCCCAAAACAGGCGTTTTCAGCCCATTACCGGCATATGGAAGAAACAGCAGTAAGCACAGGGAAATATCTGCTTCTAAATCCAAAACGCAGCTATCTAACAGAATGGTTGTCAATGTGTGCACTCAATTTCCAGAGTTAAACCCGTGTGTGGATTCAGCAGTCTGCAAACACTTTCTCTGCAGAGTCCCAAAACAGGCGTTTTCAGCCCATTACCGCCATATGGAAGAAACAGCAGTAAGCACAGGGAAATATCTGCTTCTAAATCCAAAACGCAGCTATCTAAAAGAGCGGTTGTCAATGTGTGCACTCCACTTCCAGAGTTAAACCGGTGTGTGGATTCAGCAGTCTGCAAACTCTTTCTCTGCAGAGTCCTAAAACAGGCGTTTTCAGCCCGTTACCGGCATATGGAAGAAACAGCAGTAAGCACAGGGAAATATCTGCTTCTAAATCCAAAAAGGAAGCTATCTAACAGTACGGTTGTCAATGTGTGCACTCAACTTCCAGAGTTAAACCCGTGTTTGGATTCAGCAGTCTGCAAACACTTTCTCTGCAGAGTCCCAAAACAGGCGTTTTCAGCCCATTTCCGCCATATGGAAGAAACAGCAGTAAGCACAGGGAAATATCTGCTTCTAAATCCAAAACGCAGCTATCTAACAGAACGGTTGTCAATGTGTGCACTCAACTTCCAGAGTTAAACCCGTGTGTGGATTCAGCAGTCTGCAAACACTTTCTCTGCAGAGTCCCAAAACAGGCGTTTTCAGCCCATTACCGGCACATGGAAGAAACAGCAGGAAGCAGAGGGAAATATCTGCTTCTAAATCCAAAACGCAGCTACCTAACAAAACGGTTGTCAATGTGTGCACTCATCTTCCAGAGTTAAACCTGTGCGTGGATTCAGCAGTCTGCAAACACTTTCTCTGCAGAGTCCCAAAACAGGAGCTTTCAGCCAATTACCGGCATATGGAAGAAACAGCAATAAGCACAGGGAAATATCTGCTTCTAAATCCAAAACGCAGCTATCTAACAGAACGGTTGTCAATGTGTGCACTCAACTTCCAGAGTTAAACCCGTGTGTGGATTCAGCAGTCTGCAAACTCTTTCTCTGCAGAGTCCCAAAACAGGCGTTTTCAGCCCTTTACCGGCATATGGAAGAAACAGCAGTAAGCACAGGGAAATATCTGCTTCTAAATCCAAAAGGCAGCTGCCTAAGAGAACGGTTGTCAATGTGTGCACTCAACTTCCAGAGTTAAACCCGTGTGTGGATTCAGCAGTCTGCAAACACTTTCTCTGCAGAGTCCCAAAACAGGCGTTTTCTGCCCATTACCGGCATATGGAAGAAACAGCAGTAAGCACAGGGAAATATCTGCTTCTAAATCCAAAACGCAGCTATCTAACAGAACGGTTTTCAATGTGTGCACTCAACTTCCAGAGTTAAACCCGTGTGTGGATTCAGCAGTCTGCAAACTCTTTCTCTGCAGAGTCCCAGAACAGGCGTTTTCTGCCCATTACCGGCATATGGAAGAAACAGCAGTAAGCACAGGGAAATATCTGCTTCTAAATCCAAAACGCAGCTATCTAACAGAACGGTTGTCAATGTGTGCACTCAACTTCCAGAGGTAAACCCGTGTGTGGATTCAGCAGTCTGCAAACACTTTCTCTGCAGAGTCCCAAAACAGGCGTTTTCAGCCCATTACCGGCATATGGAAGAAACAGCAGTAAGCACAGGGAAACAGCTGCTTCTAAATCCAAAACGCAGCTATCTAACAGAACGGTTGTCAATGTGTGCACTCGACTTCCAGAGTTAAACCCGTGTGTGGATTCAGCAGTCTGCAAACACTTTCTCTGCAGAGCCCCAAAACAGGCGTTTTCAGCCCATTACCGGCATATGGAAGAAACAGCAGTAAGCACAGGGAAATATCTGCTTCTAAATCCAAAACGCAGTTACCTAACAGAACGGTTGTCAATGTGTGCACTCAACTTCCAGAGTTAAACCCGTGGGTGGATTCAGCAGTCTGCAAACACTTTCTCTGCTGAGTCCCAAAACAGGTGTTTTCAGCCCATTACCGGCATATGGAAGAAACAGCAGTAAGCACAGGGAAACATCTGCTTCTAAATCCAAAACGCAGCTATCTAAGAGAACGGTTGTCAATGTGTGCACTCAACTTCCAGAGTTAAACCCGTGTGTGGATTCAGCAGTCTGCAAACACTTTCTCTGCAGAGTCCCAAAACAGGCGTTTTCAGCCCATTACCGGCATATGGAAGAAACAGCAGTAAGAACAGGGAAATATCTGCTTCTAAATCCAAAAGGCAGCTACCTAACAAAACGGTTGTCAATGTGTGCACTCAACTTCCAGAGTTAAACCTGTGTGTGGATTCAGCAGTCTGCAAACACTTTCTCTGCAGAGTCCCAAAACAGGCGTTTTCAGCCCATTACCGGCTTATGGAAGAAACAGCAGTAAGCACAGGGAAATATCTGCTTCTAAATCCAAAAGGCAGCTACCTAACAGAACGGTTGTCAATGTGTGCACTCAACTTCCAGAGTTAAACCCGTGTGTGGATTCAGCAGTCTGCAAACACTTTCTCTGCAGAGTCCCAAAACAGGCGTTTTCTGCCCATTACCGGCATATGGAAGAAACAGCAGTAAGCACAGGGAAATATCTTCTTCTAAATCCAAAACACAGCTATCTAACAGAACGGTAGTCAATGTGTGCACTCAATTTCCAGAGTTAAACCCGTGTGTGGATTCAGCAGTCTGCAAACTCTTTCTCTGAAGAGTCCCAAAACAGGCGTTTTCAGCCCATTACCGGCATATGGAAGAAACAGCAGTAAGCACAGGGAAATATCTGCTTCTAAATCCAAAAGGCAGCTACCTAAGAGAACGGTTGTCAATGTGTGCACTCAACTTCCAGAGATAAACCCGTGTGTGGATTCATCAGTCTGCAAACACTTTCTCTGCAGAGTCCCAAAACAGGCGTTTTCTGCCCATTACCGGCATATGGAAGAAACAGCAGTAAGCACAGGGAAATATCTGCTTCTAAATCCAAAACGCAGCTATCTAACAGAACGGTTGTCAATGTGTGCACTCAACTTCCAGAGTTAAACCCGTGTGTGGATTCAGCAGTCTGCAAACACTTTCTCTGCAGAGTCCCAAAACAGGCGTTTTCAGCCCATTACCGGCTTATGGAAGAAACAGCAGTAAGCACAGGGAAATATCTGCTTCTAAATCCAAAAGGCAGCTACCTAACAGAACGGTTGTCAATGTGTGCACTCACCTTCCAGAGTTAAACCCGTGTGTGGATTCAGCAGTCTGCAAACACTTTCTCTGCAGAGTCCCAAAACAGGCGTTTTCAGCCCGTTACCGGCATATGGAAGAAACAGCAGTAAGCACAGGGAAATATCTGCTTCTAAATCCAAAACGCAGCTATCTAACAGAACGGTTGTCAATGTGTGCACTCAACTTCCAGAGTTAAACCCATTTGTGGATTCAGCAGTCTGCAAACACTTTCTCTGCAGAGTCCCAAAACAGGCGTTTTCAGCCCATTACCGGCATATGGAAGAAACAGCAGTAAGCACAGGGAAATATCTGCTTCTAAATCCAAAACGCAGTTACCTAACAGAACGGTTGTCAATGTGTGCACTCAACTTCCAGAGTTAAACCCGTGTGTCGATTCAGCAGTCTGCAAACACTTTCTCTGCAGAGTCCCAAAACAGGCGTTTTCAGCCCATTACCGTCATATGGAAGAAACAGCAGTAAGCACAGGGAAATATCTGCTTCTAAATCCAAAAGGCAGCTATCTAACAGAACGGTTGTCAATGTGTGCACTCAACTTCCAGAGTTAAACCCGTGTGTGGATTCAGCAGTCTGCAAACACTTTCTCTGCAGAGTCCCAAAACAGGCGTTTTCAGCCCATTACCGGCATATGGAAGAAACTGCAGTAAGCACAGGGAAATATCTGCTTCTAAATCCAAAACGCAGCTATCTAACAGATCGGTTGTCAATGTGTGCACTCAACTTCCAGAGTTAAACCCGTGTGTGGATTCAGCAGTCTGCAAACACTTTCTCTGCAGAGTCCCAAAACAGGCGTTTTCAGCCCATTACCGCCATATGGAAGAAACAGCAGTAAGCACAGGGAAATATCTGCTTCTAAATCCAAAACGCAGCTATCTAAAAGAGCGGTTGTCAATGTGTGCACTCAACTTCCAGAGTTAAACCGGTGTGTGGATTCAGCAGTCTGCAAACTCTTTCTCTGCAGAGTCCCAAAACAGGCGTTTTCAGCCCGTTACCGGCATATGGAAGAAACAGCAGTAAGCACAGGGAAATATCTGCTTCTAAATCCAAAACGAAGCTATCTAACAGAACGGTTGTCAATGTGTGCACTCAACTTCCAGAGTTAAACCCGTGTTTGGATTCAGCAGTCTGCAAACACTTTCTCTGCAGAGTCCCAAAACAGGCGTTTTCAGCCCATTTCCGCCATATGGAAGAAACAGCAGTAAGCACAGGTAAATATCTGCTTCTAAATCCAAAACGCAGCTATCTAACAGAACGGTTGTCAATGTGTGCACTCAACTTCCAGAGTTAAACCCGTGTGTGGATTCAGCAGTCTGCAAACACTTTCTCTGCAGAGTCCCAAAACAGGCGTTTTCAGCCCATTACCGGCATGTGGAAGAAACAGCAGTAAGCATAGGGAAATATCTGCTTCTAAATCCAAAACGCAGCTATCTAACAGAACGGTTGTCAATGTGTGCACTCAACTTCCAGAGTTAAACCCGTGTGTGGATTCAGCAGTCTGCAAACACTTTCTCTGCAGAGTCCCAAAACAGGCGTTTTCAGCCCATTACCGGCATATGGAAGAAACAGCAGTAAGCACAGGGAAATATCTGCTTCTAAATCCAAGACGCAGCTAACTAACAGAACGGTTGTCAATGTGTGCACTCAACTTCCAGAGTTAAACCCGTGTGTGGATTCAGCAGTCTGCAAACACTTTCTCTGCAGAGTCCCAAAACAGGCGTTTTCAGCCCATTACCGGCATATGGAAGAAACAGCAGTAAGCACAGGGAAATATCTGCTTCTAAATCCAAAACGAAGCTATCTAACAGAACGGTTGTCAATGTGTGCACTCAACTTCCAGAGTTAAACCCGTGTGTGGATTCAGCAGTCTGCAAACTCTTTCTCTGCAGAGTCCCAAAACAGGCATTTTCAGCCCATTACCGGCATATGGAAGAAACAGCAGTAAGCACAGGGAAACAGCTGCTTCTAAATCCAAAACGCAGCTATCTAACAGAACAGTTGTCAATGTGTGCACTCAACTTCCAGAGTTAAAGCCGTGTGTGGAATCAGCAGTCTGCAAACACTTTCTCTGCAGAGTCCCAAAACAGGCGTTTTCAGCCCATTACCGGCATATGGAAGAAACAGCAGTAAGCACAGGGAAATATCTGCTTCTAAATCCAAAACGAAGTTACCTAACAGAACGGTTGTCAATGTGTGCACTCAACTTCCAGAGTTAAACCCGTGTGTGGATTCAGCAGTCTGCAAACACTTTCTCTGCAGAGTCCCAAAACAGGCGTTTTCAGCCCGTTACCGGCATATGGAAGAAACAGTAGTAAGCACAGGGAAATATCTGCTTCTAAATCCAAAACGCAGCTATCTAACAGAACGGCTGTCAATGTGTGCACTCAACTTCCAGAGTTAAACCCATTTGTGGATTCAGCAGTCTGCAAACACTTTCTCTGCAGAGTCCCAAAACAGGCGTTTTCAGCCCATTACCGGCATATGGAAGAAACAGCAGTAAGCACAGGGAAATATCTGCTTCTAAATCCAAAACGAAGCTATCTAACAGAACGGTTGTCAATGTGTGCACTCAACTTCCACAGTTAAACCCGTGTGTGGATTCAGCAGTCTGCAAACACTTTCTCTGCAGAGTCCCAAAACAGGCGTTTTCAGCCCATTACCGGCATGTGGAAGAAACAGCAGTAAGCATAGGGAAATATCTGCTTCTAAATCCAAAACGCAGTTATCTAACAGAACGGTTGTCAATGTGTGCACTCAACTTCCAGAGTTAAACCCGTGTGTGGATTCAGCAGTCTGCAAACACTTTCTCTGCAGAGTCCCAAAACAGGCGTTTTCAGCCCATTACCGGCATATGGAAGAAAGAGCAGTAAGCACAGGGAAGTATCTGCTTCTAAATCCAAAACGCAGCTATCTAACAGAACGGTTGTCAATGTGTGCACTCAACTTCCAGAGTTAAACCCGTGTGTGGATTCAGCAGTCTGCAAACACTTTCTCTGCAGAGTCCCAAAACAGGCGTTTTCAGCCCATTACCGGCATATGGAAGAAACAGCAGTAAGCACAGGGAAATATCTGCTTCTAAATCCAAAACGAAGATATCTAACAGAACGGTTGTCAATGTGTGCACTCAACTTCCAGAGTTAAACCCGTGTGTGGATTCAGCAGTCTGCGAACTCTTTCTCTGCAGAGTCCCAAAACAGGCGTTTTCAGCCCATTACCGGCATATGGAAGAAACAGCAGTAAGCACAGGGAAATATCTGCTTCTAAAACCAAAACGAAGCTATCTAACAGAACGGTTGTCGATGTGTGCACTCAACTTCCAGAGTTAAACCCGTGTGTGGATTCAGCAGTCTGCAAACTCTTTCTCTGCAGAGTCCCAAAACAGTCGTTTTCAGCCCGTTACCGGCATATGGAAGAAACAGCAGTAAGCACAGGGAAATATCTGCTTCTAAATCCAAAACGCAGCTATCTAACAGAACGGTTGTCAATGTGTGCACTCAACTTCCAGAGTTAAACCTGTGTGTGGATTCAGCAGTCTGAAAACACTTTCTCTGCAGAGTCCCAAAACAGGCGTTTTCAGCCCATTACCGGCATATGGAAGAAACAGCAGTAAGCACAGGGAAATATCTGCTTCTAAATCCAAAACGCAGTTACCTAACAGAACGGTTGTCAATGTGTGCACTCAACTTCCAGAGTTAAACCCGTGTGTGGATTCAGCACTCTGCAAACACTTTCTCTGCAGAGTCCCAAAACAGGCGTTTTCAGCCCATTACCGTCAGATGGAAGAAACAGCAGTAAGCACAGGGAAATACCTGCTTCTAAATCCAAAACGCAGCTATCTAACAGAACGGTTGTCAATGTGTGCACTCAGCTTCCAGAGTTAAACCCGTGTGTGGATTCAGCAGTCTGCAAACACTTTCTCTGCAGAGTCCCAAAACAGGCGTTTTCAGCCCATTACCGGCATATGGAAGAAACAGCAGTAAGCACAGGGAAATATCTGCTTCTAAATCCAAAACGCAGCTATCTAACAGAATGGTTGTCAATGTGTGCACTCAATTTCCAGAGTTAAACCCGTGTGTGGATTCAGCAGTCTGCAAACACTTTCTCTGCAGAGTCCCAAAACAGGCGTTTTCAGCCCATTACCGCCATATGGAAGAAACAGCAGTAAGCACAGGGAAATATCTGCTTCTAAATCCAAAACGCAGCTATCTAAAAGAGCGGTTGTCAATGTGTGCACTCCACTTCCAGAGTTAAACCGGTGTGTGGATTCAGCAGTCTGCAAACTCTTTCTCTGCAGAGTCCTAAAACAGGCGTTTTCAGCCCGTTACCGGCATATGGAAGAAACAGCAGTAAGCACAGGGAAATATCTGCTTCTAAATCCAAAAAGGAAGCTATCTAACAGTACGGTTGTCAATGTGTGCACTCAACTTCCAGAGTTAAACCCGTGTTTGGATTCAGCAGTCTGCAAACACTTTCTCTGCAGAGTCCCAAAACAGGCGTTTTCAGCCCATTTCCGCCATATGGAAGAAACAGCAGTAAGCACAGGGAAATATCTGCTTCTAAATCCAAAACGCAGCTATCTAAAAGAACGGTTGTCAATGTTTGCACTCAACTTCCAGAGTTAAACCCGTGTGTGGATTCAGCAGTCTGCAAACACTTTCTCTGCAGAGTCCCAAAACAGGCGTTTTCAGCCCATTACCGGCTTATGGAAGAAACAGCAGTAAGCACAGGGAAATATCTGCTTCTAAATCCAAAAGGCAGCTACCTAACAGAACGGTTGTCAATGTGTGCACTCAACTTCCAGAGTTAAACCCGTGTGTGGATTCAGCAGTCTGCAAACACTTTCTCTGCAGAGTCCCAAAACAGGCGTTTTCAGCCCGTTACCGGCATATGGAAGAAACAGCAGTAAGCACAGGGAAATATCTGCTTCTAAATCCAAAACGCAGCTATCTAACAGAACGGTTGTCAATGTGTGCACTCAACTTCCAGAGTTAAACCCATTTGTGGATTCAGCAGTCTGCAAACACTTTCTCTGCAGAGTCCCAAAACAGGCGTTTTCAGCCCATTACCGGCATATGGAAGAAACAGCAGTAAGCACAGGGAAATACCTGCTTCTAAATCCAAAACGCAGTTACCTAACAGAACGGTTGTCAATGTGTGCACTCAACTTCCAGAGTTAAACCCGTGTGTCGATTCAGCAGTCTGCAAACACTTTCTCTGCAGAGTCCCAAAACAGGCGTTTTCAGCCCATTACCGTCATATGGAAGAAACAGCAGTAAGCACAGGGAAATATCTGCTTCTAAATCCAAAACGCAGCTATCTAACAGAACGGTTGTCAATGTGTGCACTCAACTTCCAGAGTTAAACCCGTGTGTGGATTCAGCAGTCTGCAAACACTTTCTCTGCAGAGTCCCAAAACAGGCGTTTTCAGCCCATTACCGGCATATGGAAGAAACTGCAGTAAGCACAGGGAAATATCTGCTTCTAAATCCAAAACGCAGCTATCTAACAGATCGGTTGTCAATGTGTGCACTCAACTTCCAGAGTTAAACCCGTGTGTGGATTCAGCAGTCTGCAAACACTTTCTCTGCAGAGTCCCAAAACAGGCGTTTTCAGCCCATTACCGCCATATGGAAGAAACAGCAGTAAGCACAGGGAAATATCTGCTTCTAAATCCAAAACGCAGCTATCTAAAAGAGCGGTTGTCAATGTGTGCACTCAACTTCCAGAGTTAAACCGGTGTGTGGATTCAGCAGTCTGCAAACTCTTTCTCTGCAGAGTCCCAAAACAGGCGTTTTCAGCCCGTTACCGGCATATGGAAGAAACAGCAGTAAGCACAGGGAAATATCTGCTTCTAAATCCAAAAGGCAGCTACCTAACAGAACGGTTGTCAATGTGTGCACTCAACTTCCAGAGTTAAACCCGTGTTTGGATTCAGCAGTCTGCAAACACTTTCTCTGCAGAGTCCCAAAACAGGCGTTTTCAGCCCATTTCCGCCATATGGAAGAAACAGCAGTAAGCACAGGTAAATATCTGCTTCTAAATCCAAAACGCAGCTATCTAACAGAACGGTTGTCAATGTGTGCACTCAACTTCCAGAGTTAAACCCGTGTGTGGATTCAGCAGTCTGCAAACACTTTCTCTGCAGAGTCCCAAAACAGGCGTTTTCAGCCCATTACCGGCATGTGGAAGAAACAGCAGTAAGCATAGGGAAATATCTGCTTCTAAATCCAAAACGCAGCTATCTAACAGAACGGTTGTCAATGTGTGCACTCAACTTCCAGAGTTAAACCCGTGTGTGGATTCAGCAGTCTGCAAACACTTTCTCTGCAGAGTCCCAAAACAGGCGTTTTCAGCCCATTACCGGCATATGGAAGAAACAGCAGTAAGCACAGGGAAATATCTGCTTCTAAATCCAAGACGCAGCTAACTAACAGAACGGTTGTCAATGTGTGCACTCAACTTCCAGAGTTAAACCCGTGTGTGGATTCAGCAGTCTGCAAACACTTTCTCTGCAGAGTCCCAAAACAGGCGTTTTCAGCCCATTACCGGCATATGGAAGAAACAGCAGTAAGCACAGGGAAATATCTGCTTCTAAATCCAAAACGAAGCTATCTAACAGAACGGTTGTCAATGTGTGCACTCAACTTCCAGAGTTAAACCCGTGTGTGGATTCAGCAGTCTGCAAACTCTTTCTCTGCAGAGTCCCAAAACAGGCATTTTCAGCCCATTACCGGCATATGGAAGAAACAGCAGTAAGCACAGGGAAACAGCTGCTTCTAAATCCAAAACGCAGCTATCTAACAGAACAGTTGTCAATGTGTGCACTCAACTTCCAGAGTTAAAGCCGTGTGTGGAATCAGCAGTCTGCAAACACTTTCTCTGCAGAGTCCCAAAACAGGCGTTTTCAGCCCATTACCGGCATATGGAAGAAACAGCAGTAAGCACAGGGAAATATCTGCTTCTAAATCCAAAACGAAGTTACCTAACAGAACGGTTGTCAATGTGTGCACTCAACTTCCAGAGTTAAACCCGTGTGTGGATTCAGCAGTCTGCAAACACTTTCTCTGCAGAGTCCCAAAACAGGCGTTTTCAGCCCGTTACCGGCATATGGAAGAAACAGCAGTAAGCACAGGGAAATATCTGCTTCTAAATCCAAAACGCAGCTATCTAACAGAACGGTTGTCAATGTGTGCACTCAACTTCCAGAGTTAAACCCATTTGTGGATTCAGCAGTCTGCAAACACTTTCTCTGCAGAGTCCCAAAACAGGCGTTTTCAGCCCATTACCGGCATATGGAAGAAACAGCAGTAAGCACAGGGAAATATCTGCTTCTAAATCCAAAACGAAGCTATCTAACAGAACGGTTGTCAATGTGTGCACTCAACTTCCACAGTTAAACCCGTGTGTGGATTCAGCAGTCTGCAAACACTTTCTCTGCAGAGTCCCAAAACAGGCGTTTTCAGCCCATTACCGGCATGTGGAAGAAACAGCAGTAAGCATAGGGAAATATCTGCTTCTAAATCCAAAACGCAGTTATCTAACAGAACGGTTGTCAATGTGTGCACTCAACTTCCAGAGTTAAACCCGTGTGTGGATTCAGCAGTCTGCAAACACTTTCTCTGCAGAGTCCCAAAACAGGCGTTTTCAGCCCATTACCGGCATATGGAAGAAAGAGCAGTAAGCACAGGGAAGTATCTGCTTCTAAATCCAAAACGCAGCTATCTAACAGAACGGTTGTCAATGTGTGCACTCAACTTCCAGAGTTAAACCCGTGTGTGGATTCAGCAGTCTGCAAACACTTTCTCTGCAGAGTCCCAAAACAGGCGTTTTCAGCCCATTACCGGCATATGGAAGAAACAGCAGTAAGCACAGGGAAATATCTGCTTCTAAATCCAAAACGAAGCTATCTAACAGAACGGTTGTCAATGTGTGCACTCAACTTCCAGAGTTAAACCCGTGTGTGGATTCAGCAGTCTGCGAACTCTTTCTCTGCAGAGTCCCAAAACAGGCGTTTTCAGCCCATTACCGGCATATGGAAGAAACAGCAGTAAGCACAGGGAAATATCTGCTTCTAAAACCAAAACGAAGCTATCTAACAGAACGGTTGTCGATGTGTGCACTCAACTTCCAGAGTTAAACCCGTGTGTGGATTCAGCAGTCTGCAAACTCTTTCTCTGCAGAGTCCCAAAACAGTCGTTTTCAGCCCGTTACCGGCATATGGAAGAAACAGCAGTAAGCACAGGGAAATATCTGCTTCTAAATCCAAAACGCAGCTATCTAACAGAACGGTTGTCAATGTGTGCACTCAACTTCCAGAGTTAAACCTGTGTGTGGATTCAGCAGTCTGAAAACACTTTCTCTGCAGAGTCCCAAAACAGGCGTTTTCAGCCCATTACCGGCATATGGAAGAAACAGCAGTAAGCACAGGGAAATATCTGCTTCTAAATCCAAAACGCAGTTACCTAACAGAACGGTTGTCAATGTGTGCACTCAACTTCCAGAGTTAAACCCGTGTGTGGATTCAGCACTCTGCAAACACTTTCTCTGCAGAGTCCCAAAACAGGCGTTTTCAGCCCATTACCGTCAGATGGAAGAAACAGCAGTAAGCACAGGGAAATACCTGCTTCTAAATCCAAAACGCAGCTATCTAACAGAACGGTTGTCAATGTGTGCACTCAGCTTCCAGAGTTAAACCCGTGTGTGGATTCAGCAGTCTGCAAACACTTTCTCTGCAGAGTCCCAAAACAGGCGTTTTCAGCCCATTACCGGCATATGGAAGAAACAGCAGTAAGCACAGGGAAATATCTGCTTCTAAATCCAAAACGCAGCTATCTAACAGAATGGTTGTCAATGTGTGCACTCAATTTCCAGAGTTAAACCCGTGTGTGGATTCAGCAGTCTGCAAACACTTTCTCTGCAGAGTCCCAAAACAGGCGTTTTCAGCCCATTACCGCCATATGGAAGAAACAGCAGTAAGCACAGGGAAATATCTGCTTCTAAATCCAAAACGCAGCTATCTAAAAGAGCGGTTGTCAATGTGTGCACTCCACTTCCAGAGTTAAACCGGTGTGTGGATTCAGCAGTCTGCAAACTCTTTCTCTGCAGAGTCCTAAAACAGGCGTTTTCAGCCCGTTACCGGCATATGGAAGAAACAGCAGTAAGCACAGGGAAATATCTGCTTCTAAATCCAAAAAGGAAGCTATCTAACAGTACGGTTGTCAATGTGTGCACTCAACTTCCAGAGTTAAACCCGTGTTTGGATTCAGCAGTCTGCAAACACTTTCTCTGCAGAGTCCCAAAACAGGCGTTTTCAGCCCATTTCCGCCATATGGAAGAAACAGCAGTAAGCACAGGGAAATATCTGCTTCTAAATCCAAAACGCAGCTATCTAACAGAACGGTTGTCAATGTGTGCACTCAACTTCCAGAGTTAAACCCGTGTGTGGATTCAGCAGTCTGCAAACACTTTCTCTGCAGAGTCCCAAAACAGGCGTTTTCAGCCCATTACCGGCTTATGGAAGAAACAGCAGTAAGCACAGGGAAATATCTGCTTCTAAATCCAAAAGGCAGCTACCTAACAGAACGGTTGTCAATGTGTGCACTCAACTTCCAGAGTTAAACCCGTGTGTGGATTCAGCAGTCTGCAAACACTTTCTCTGCAGAGTCCCAAAACAGGCGTTTTCAGCCCGTTACCGGCATATGGAAGAAACAGCAGTAAGCACAGGGAAATATCTGCTTCTAAATCCAAAACGCAGCTATCTAACAGAACGGTTGTCGATGTGTGCACTCAACTTCCAGAGTTAAACCCGTGTGTGGATTCAGCAGTCTGCAAACACTTTCTCTGCAGAGTCCCAAAACAGGCGTTTTCAGCCCATTACCGGCATATGGAAGAAACAGCAGTAAGCACAGGGAAATATCTGCTTCTAAATCCAAAACGCAGTTACCTAACAGAACGGTTGTCAATGTGTGCACTCAACTTCCAGAGTTAAACCCGTGTGTCGATTCAGCAGTCTGCAAACACTTTCTCTGCAGAGTCCCAAAACAGGCGTTTTCAGCCCATTACCGTCATATGGAAGAAACAGCAGTAAGCACAGGGAAATATCTGCTTCTAAATCCAAAACGCAGCTATCTAACAGAACGGTTGTCAATGTGTGCACTCAACTTCCAGAGTTAAACCCGTGTGTGGATTCAGCAGTCTGCAAACACTTTCTCTGCAGAGTCCCAAAACAGGCGTTTTCAGCCCATTACCGGCATATGGAAGAAACTGCAGTAAGCACAGGGAAATATCTGCTTCTAAATCCAAAACGCAGCTATCTAACAGATCGGTTGTCAATGTGTGCACTCAACTTCCAGAGTTAAACCCGTGTGTGGATTCAGCAGTCTGCAAACACTTTCTCTGCAGAGTCCCAAAACAGGCGTTTTCAGCCCATTACCGCCATATGGAAGAAACAGCAGTAAGCACAGGGAAATATCTGCTTCTAAATCCAAAACGCAGCTATCTAAAAGAGCGGTTGTCAATGTGTGCACTCAACTTCCAGAGTTAAACCGGTGTGTGGATTCAGCAGTCTGCAAACTCTTTCTCTGCAGAGTCCCAAAACAGGCGTTTTCAGCCCGTTACCGGCATATGGAAGAAACAGCAGTAAGCACAGGGAAATATCTGCTTCTAAATCCAAAAGGCAGCTACCTAACAGAACGGTTGTCAATGTGTGCACTCAACTTCCAGAGTTAAACCCGTGTTTGGATTCAGCAGTCTGCAAACACTTTCTCTGCAGAGTCCCAAAACAGGCGTTTTCAGCCCATTTCCGCCATATGGAAGAAACAGCAGTAAGCACAGGTAAATATCTGCTTCTAAATCCAAAACGCAGCTATCTAACAGAACGGCTGTCAATGTGTGCACTCAACTTCCAGAGTTAAACCCGTGTGTGGATTCAGCAGTCTGCAAACACTTTCTCTGCAGAGTCCCAAAACAGGCGTTTTCAGCCCATTACCGGCATGTGGAAGAAACAGCAGTAAGCATAGGGAAATATCTGCTTCTAAATCCAAAACGCAGCTATCTAACAGAACGGTTGTCAATGTGTGCACTCAACTTCCAGAGTTAAACCCGTGTGTGGATTCAGCAGTCTGCAAACACTTTCTCTGCAGAGTCCCAAAACAGGCGTTTTCAGCCCATTACCGGCATATGGAAGAAACAGCAGTAAGCACAGGGAAATATCTGCTTCTAAATCCAAAACGCAGCTAACTAACAGAACGGTTGTCAATGTGTGCACTCAACTTCCAGAGTTAAACCCGTGTGTGGATTCAGCAGTCTGCAAACACTTTCTCTGCAGAGTCCCAAAACAGGCGTTTTCAGCCCATTACCGGCATATGGAAGAAACAGCAGTAAGCACAGGGAAATATCTGCTTCTAAATCCAAAACGAAGCTATCTAACAGAACGGTTGTCAATGTGTGCACTCAACTTCCAGAGTTAAAACCGTGTGTGGATTCAGCAGTCTGCAAACTCTTTCTCTGCAGAGTCCCAAAACAGGCATTTTCAGCCCATTACCGGCATATGGAAGAAACAGCAGTAAGCACAGGGAAACAGCTGCTTCTAAATCCAAAACGCAGCTATCTAACAGAACAGTTGTCAATGTGTGCACTCAACTTCCAGAGTTAAAGCCGTGTGTGGAATCAGCAGTCTGCAAACAGTTTCTCTGCAGAGTCCCAAAACAGGCGTTTTCAGCCCATTACCGGCATATGGAAGAAACAGCAGTAAGCACAGGGAAATATCTGCTTCTAAATCCAAAACGAAGTTACCTAACAGAACGGTTGTCAATGTGTGCACTCAACTTCCAGAGTTAAACCCGTGTGTGGATTCAGCAGTCTGCAAACACTTTCTCTGCAGAGTCCCAAAACAGGCGTTTTCAGCCCGTTACCGGCATATGGAAGAAACAGCAGTAAGCACAGGGAAATATCTGCTTCTAAATCCAAAACGCAGCTATCTAACAGAACGGTTGTCAATGTGTGCACTCAACTTCCAGAGTTAAACCCATTTGTGGATTCAGCAGTCTGCAAACACTTTCTCTGCAGAGTCCCAAAACAGGCGTTTTCAGCCCATTACCGGCATATGGAAGAAACAGCAGTAAGCACAGGGAAATATCTGCTTCTAAATCCAAAACGAAGCTATCTAACAGAACGGTTGTCAATGTGTGCACTCAACTTCCACAGTTAAACCCGTGTGTGGATTCAGCAGTCTGCAAACACTTTCTCTGCAGAGTCCCAAAACAGGCGTTTTCAGCCCATTACCGGCATGTGGAAGAAACAGCAGTAAGCATAGGGAAATATCTGCTTCTAAATCCAAAACGCAGTTATCTAACAGAACGGTTGTCAATGTGTGCACTCAACTTCCAGAGTTAAACCCGTGTGTGGATTCAGCAGTCTGCAAACACTTTCTCTGCAGAGTCCCAAAACAGGCGTTTTCAGCCCATTACCGGCATATGGAAGAAAGAGCAGTAAGCACAGGGAAATATCTGCTTCTAAATCCAAAACGCAGCTATCTAACAGAACGGTTGTCAATGTGTGCACTCAAATTCCAGAGGTAAACCCGTGTGTGGATTCAGCAGTCTGCAAACACTTTCTCTGCAGAGTCCCAAAACAGGCGTTTTCAGCCCATTACCGGCATATGGAAGAAACAGCAGTAAGCACAGGGAAATATCTGCTTCTAAATCCAAAACGAAGATATCTAACAGAACGGTTGTCAATGTGTGCACTCAACTTCCAGAGTTAAACCCGTGTGTGGATTCAGCAGTCTGCGAACTCTTTCTCGGCAGAGTCCCAAAACAGGCGTTTTCAGCCCATTACCGGCATATGGAAGAAACAGCAGTAAGCACAGGGAAATATCTGCTTCTAAATCCAAAACAAAGCTATCTAACAGAACGGTTGTCGATGTGTGCACTCAACTTCCAGAGTTAAACCCGTGTGTGGATTCAGCAGTCTGCAAACTCTTTCTCTGCAGAGTCCCAAAACAGTCGTTTTCAGCCCGTTACCGGCATATGGAAGAAACAGCAGTAAGCACAGGGAAATATCTGCTTCTAAATCCAAAACGCAGCTATCTAACAGAACGGTTGTCAATGTGTGCACTCAACTTCCAGAGTTAAACCTGTGTGTGGATTCAGCAGTCTGAAAACACTTTCTCTGCAGAGTCCCAAAACAGGCGTTTTCAGCCCATTACCGGCATATGGAAGAAACAACAGTAAGCACAGGGAAATATCTGCTTCTAAATCCAAAACGCAGTTACCTAACAGAACGGTTGTCAATGTGTGCACTCAACTTCCAGAGTTAAACCCGTGTGTGGATTCAGCAGTCTGCAAACACTTTCTCTGCAGAGTCCCAAAACAGGCGTTTTCAGCCCATTACCGGCATATGGAAGAAACAGCAGTAAGCACAGGGAAATACCTGCTTCTAAATCCAAAACGCAGCTATCTAACAGAACGGTTGTCAATGTGTGCACTCAGCTTCCAGAGTTAAACCCGTGTGTGGATTCAGCAGTCTGCAAACACTTTCTCTGCAGAGTCCCAAAACAGGCGTTTTCAGCCCATTACCGGCATATGGAAGAAACAGCAGTAAGCACAGGGAAATATCTGCTTCTAAATCCAAAACGCAGCTATCTAACAGAATGGTTGTCAATGTGTGCACTCAATTTCCAGAGTTAAACCCGTGTGTGGATTCAGCAGTCTGCAAACACTTTCTCTGCAGAGTCCCAAAACAGGCGTTTTCAGCCCATTACCGCCATATGGAAGAAACAGCAGTAAGCACAGGGAAATATCTGCTTCTAAATCCAAAACGCAGCTATCTAAAAGAGCGGTTGTCAATGTGTGCACTCCACTTCCAGAGTTAAACCGGTGTGTGGATTCAGCAGTCTGCAAACTCTTTCTCTGCAGAGTCCTAAAACAGGCGTTTTCAGCCCGTTACCGGCATATGGAAGAAACAGCAGTAAGCACAGGGAAATATCTGCTTCTAAATCCAAAAAGGAAGCTATCTAACAGTACGGTTGTCAATGTGTGCACTCAACTTCCAGAGTTAAACCCGTGTTTGGATTCAGCAGTCTGCAAACACTTTCTCTGCAGAGTCCCAAAACAGGCGTTTTCAGCCCATTTCCGCCATATGGAAGAAACAGCAGTAAGCACAGGGAAATATCTGCTTCTAAATCCAAAACGCAGCTATCTAACAGAACGGTTGTCAATGTGTGCACTCAACTTCCAGAGTTAAACCCGTGTGTGGATTCAGCAGTCTGCAAACACTTTCTCTGCAGAGTCCCAAAACAGGCGTTTTCAACCCATTACCGGCCTATGGAAGAAACAGCAGTAAGCACAGGGAAATATCTGCTTCTAAATCCAAAACGCAGCTATCTAACAGAACGGTTGTCAATGTGTGCACTCAACGTCCAGAGTTAAACCCGTGTGTGGATTCAGCAGTCTGCAAACACTTTCTCTGCAGAGTCCCAAAACAGGCGTTTTCAGCCCATTACCGGCATATGGAAGAAACTGCAGTAAGCACAGGCAAATATCTGCTTCTAAATCCAAAACGCAGCTATCTAACAGAACGGTTGTCAATGTGTGCACTCAACTTCCAGAGTTAAACCCGTGTGTGGATTCAGCAGTCTGCAAACACTTTCTCTGCAGAGTCCCAAAACAGGCGTTTTCAGCCCATTACCGGCATATGGAAGAAACAGCAGTAAGCACAGGGAAATATCTGCTTCTAAATCCAAAACGCAGCTATCTAACAGAATGGTTGTCAATGTGTGCACTCAACTTCCAGAGTTAAACCCGTGTGTGGATTCAGCAGTCTGCAAACACTTTCTCTGCAGAGTCCCAAAACAGGCGTTTTCAGCCCATTACCGGCATATGGAAGAAACAGCAGTAAGCACAGGGAAATATCTGCTTCTAAATCCAAAACGCAGCTATCTAACAGAACGGTTGTCAATGTGTGCACTCAACTTCCAGAGTTAAACCCGTGTGTGGATTCAGCAGTCTACAAACACTTTCTCTGCAGAGTCCCAAAACAGGCATTTTCAGCCCATTTCCGGCATATGGAAGAAACAGCAGTAACCACAGGGAAATATCTTCTTCTAAATCCAAAACGCAGCTATCTAACAGAACGGTTGTCAATGTGTGCACTCAACTTCCAGAGGTAAACCCGTGTGTGGATTGAGCAGTCTGCAAACACTTTCTCTGCAGAGTCCCAAAACAGGCGTTTTCAGCCCATTACCGGCATATGGAAGAAACAGCAGTAAGCACAGGGAAATATCTGCTTCTAAATCCAAAACGCAGCTATCTAACAGAACAGTTGTCAATGTGTGCACTCAATTTCCAGAGATAAACCCGTGTGTGGATTCAGCAGTCTGCAAACAGTTTCTCTGCAGAGCCCCAAAACAGGCGTTTTCAGCCCATTACCGGCATATGGAAGAAACAGCAGTAAGCACAGGGAAATATCTGCTTCTAAATCCAAAACGCAGTTACCTAACAGAACGGTTGTCAGTGTGTGCACTCAACTTCCAGAGTTAAACCCGTGTGTGGATTCAGCAGTCTGCAAACACTTTCTCTGCTGAGTCCCAAAACAGGTGTTTTCAGCCCATTACCGGCATATGGAAGAAACAGCAGTAAGCACAGGGAAACATCTGCTTCTAAATCCAAAACGCAGCTATCTAAGAGAACGGTTGTCAATGTGTGCACTCAACTTCCAGAGTTAAACCCGTGTGTGGATTCAGCCGTCTGCAAACACTTTCTCTGCAGAGTCCCAAAACAGGCGTTTTGAGCCCATTACCGGCATATGGAAGAAACAGCAGTAAGCAGAGGGAAATATCTGCTTCTAAATCCAAAACGCAGCTACCTAACAAAACGGTTGTCAATGTGTGCACTCAACTTCCAGAGTTAAACCTGTGTGTGGATTCAGCAGTCTGCAAACACTTTCTCTGCAGAGTCCCAAAACAGGGGTTTTCATCCAATTACCGGCATATGGAAGACACAGCAATAAGCACAGGGAAATATCTGCTTCTAAATACAAAACACAGCTATCTAACAGAACGGTTGTCAATGTGTGCACTCAACTTCCAGAGTTAAACCCGTGTGTGGATTCAGCAGTCTGCAAACACTTTCTCTGCAGAGTCCCAAAACAGGCGTTTTCAGCCCATTACCGGCTTATGGAAGAAACAGCAGTAAGCACAGGGAAATATCTGCTTCTAAATCCAAAAGGCAGCTACCTAACAGAACGGTTGTCAATGTGTGCACTCAACTTCCAGAGTTAAACCCGTGTGTGGATTCAGCAGTCTGCAAACACTTTCTCTGCAGAGTCCCAAAACAGGCGTCTTCTGCCCATTACCGGCATATGGAAGAAACAGCAGCAAGCACAGGGAAATATCTGCTTCTAAATCCAAAACGCAGCTATCTAACAGAACGGTTGTCAATGTGTGCACTCAACTTCCAGAGTTAAAGCCGTGTGTGGATTCAGCAGTCTGCAAACTCTTTCTCTGCAGAGTCCCAAAACAGGCGTTTTCAGCCTATTACCGGCATATGGAAGAAACAGCAGTAAGCACAGGGAAACATCTGCTTCTAAATCCAAAACGCAGTTACCTAACAGAACGGTTGTCAATGTGTACTCAACTTCCAGAGTTAAAGCCGTGTGTCGATTCAGCAGTCTGCAAACACTTTCTCTGCAGAGTCCCAAAACAGGCGTTTTCAGCCCATTACCGTCATATGGAAGAAACAGCAGTAAGCACAGGGAAATATCTGCTTCTAAATCCAAAACGCAGCTATCTAACAGAACGGTTGTCAATGTGTGCACTCAACTTCCAGAGTTAAACCCGTGTGTGGATTCAGCAGTCTGCAAACACTTTCTCTGCAGAGTCCCAAAACAGGCGTTTTCAGCCCATTACCGGCATATGGAAGAAACTGCAGTAAGCACAGGGAAATATCTGCTTCTAAATCCAAAACGCAGTTATCTAACAGAACGGTTGTCAATGTGTGCACTCAACTTCCAGAGTTAAACCCGTGTGTGGATTCAGCAGTCTGCAAACACTTTCTCTGCAGAGTCCCAAAAGAGGCGTTTTCAGCCCATTACCGGCATATGGAAGAAACAGCAGTAAGCACAGGGAAATATCTGCTTCTAAATCCAAAACGCAGCTATCTAAAAGAGCGGTTGTCAATGTGTGCACTCAACTTCCAGAGTTAAACCGGTGTGTAGACTCAGCAGTCTGCAAACTCTTTCTCTGCAGAGTCCCAAAACAGGCGTTTTCAGCCCGTTACCGGCATATGGAAGAAACAGCAGTAAGCACAGGGAAATATCTGCTTCTAAATCCAAAACGAAGCTATCTAACAGAACGGTTGTCAATGTGTGCACTCAACTTCCAGAGTTAAACCCGTGTTTGGATTCAGCAGTCTGCAAACACTTTCTCTGCAGAGTCCCAAAACAGGCGTTTTCAGCCCATTTCCGCCATATGGAAGAATCAGCAGTAAGCACAGGTAAATATCTGCTTCTAATTCCAAAACGCAGCTATCTAACAGAACGGTTGTCAATGTGTGCACTCAACTTCCACAGTTAAACCTGTGTGTGGATTCGGCAGTCTGCAAACACTTTCTCTGCAGAGTCCCAAAACAGGTGTTTTCAGCCCATTACCGGCCTGTGGAAGAAACAGCAGTAAGCATAGGGAAATATCTGCTTCTAAATCCAAAACGCAGCTACCTAACAGAACGGTTGTCAATGTGTGCACTCAACTTCCAGAGTTAAACCCGTGTGTGGATTCAGCAGTCTGCAAACACTTTCTCTGCAGAGTCCCAAAACAGGCGTTTTCAGCCCATTACCGGCATATGGAAGAAACAGCAGTAAGCACAGGGAAATATTTGCTTCTAAATCCAAAACGCAGCTATCTAACAGAACGGTTGTCAATGTGTGCACTCAACTTCCAGAGTTAAACCGGTGTGTGGATTCAGCAGTCTGCAAACACTTTCTCTGCAGAGTCCCAAAACAGGTGTTTTCAGCCCATTACCGGCATATGGAAGAAACAGCAGTAAGCACAGGGAAATATCGGCTTCTAAATCCAAAACGAAGCTATCTAACAGAACGGTTGTCAATGTGTGCACTCAACTTCCAGAGTTAAACCCGTGTGTGGATTCAGCAGTCTGCGAACTCTTTCTCTGCAGAGTCCCAAAACAGGCGTTTTCAGCCCATTACCGGCATATGGAAGAAACAGCAGTAAGCACAGGGAAATATCTGCTTCTAAATCCAAAACGCAGCTATCTAACAGAACGGTTGTCAATGTGTGCACTCAACTTCCAGAGTTAAACCCGTGTGTGGATTCAGCAGTCTGCAAACTCTTTCTCTGCAGAGTCCCAAAACAGGCATTTTCAGCCCATTACCGGCATATGGAAGAAACAGCAGTAAGCACAGGGAAACAGCTGCTTCTAAATCCAAAACGCTGCTATCTAACAGAACAGTTGTCAATGTGTGCACTCAACTTCCAGAGTTAAAGCCGTGTGTGGATTCAGCAGTCTGCAAACACTTTCTCTGCAGAGTCCCAAAACAGGCGTTTTCAGCCCATTTCCGCCATATGGAAGAAACAGCAGTAAGCACAGGGAAATATCTGCTTCTAAATCCAAAACGCAGTTACCTAACAGAACGGTTGTCAATGTGTGCACTCAACTTCCAGAGTTAAACCCGTGTGTGGATTCAGCAGTCTGCAAACACTTTCTCTGCAGAGTCCCAAAACAGGCGTTTTCAGCCCATTACCGGCATATGGAAGAAACAGCAGTAAGCACAGGGAAATATCTGCTTCTAAATCCAAAACGAAGCTATCTAACAGAACGGTTGTCAACGTGTGCACTCAACTTCCAGAGTTAAACCCGTGTGTGGATTCAGCAGTCTGCGAACTCTTTCTCTGCAGAGTCCCAAAACAGGCGTTTTCAGCCCGTTACCGGCATATGGAAGAAACAGCAGTAAGCACAGGGAAATATCTGCTTCTAAATCCAAAACGCAGCTATCTAACAGAACGGTTGTCAATGTGTGCACTCAACTTCCAGAGTTAAACCCGTGTGTGGATTCAGCAGTCTGCAAACTCTTTCTCTGCAGAGTCCCAAAACAGGCGTTTTCAGCCCATTACCGGCATATGGAAGAAACAGCAGTAAGCACAGGGAAACAGCTGCTTCTAAATCCAAAACGCAGCTATCTAACAGAACAGTTGTCAATGTGTGCACTCAACTTCCAGAGTTAAAGCCGTGTGTGGATTCAGCAGTCTGCAAACACTTTCTCTGCAGAGTCCCAAAACAGGCGTTTTCAGCCCATTACCGGCATATGGAAGAAACAGCAGTAAGCACAGGGAAATATCTGCTTCTAAATACAAAACGCAGCTATCTAACAGAATGGTTGTCAATGTGTGCACTCAACTTCCAGAGTTAAACCCTTGTGTGGATTCAGCAGTCTGCAAACACTTTCTCTGCAGAGTCCCAAAACAGGCGTTTTCAGCCCATTACCGCCATATGGAAGAAACAGCAGTAAGCACAGGGAAATATCTGCTTCTAAATCCAAAACGCAGCTATCTAACAGAACGGTTGTCAATGTGTACACTCAACTTCCAGAGTTAAACCCGTGTTTGGATTCAGCAGTCTGCAAACACTTTCTCTGCAGAGTCCCAAAACAGGCGTTTTCAGCCCATTTCCGCCATATGGAAGAAACAGCAGTAAGCACAGGGAAATATCTGCTTCTAAATCCAAAACGCAGCTATCTAACAGAACGGTTGTCAATGTGTGCACTCAACTTCCAGAGTTAAAACCGTGTGTGGATTCAGCAGTCTGCAAACACTTTCTCTGCAGAGTCCCAAAAGAGGCGTTTTCAGCCCATTACCGGCATATGGAAGAAACAGCAGTAAGCACAGGGAAATATCTGCTTCTAAATCCAAAACGCAGCTATCTAACAGAACGGTTGTCAATGTGTGCACTCAACTTCCAGAGTTAAACCCGTGTGTGGATTCAGCAGTCTGCAAACACATTCTCTGCAGAGTCCCAAAACAGGCGTTTTCAGCCCATTACCGGCATATGGAAGAAACAGCAGTAAGCATAGGGAAATATCTGCTTCTAAATCCAAAACGAAGCTATTTAACAGAACGGTTGTCAATGTGTGCACTCAACTTCCAGAGTTAAACCCGTGTGTGGATTCAGCAGTCTGCGAACTCTTTCTCTGCAGAGTCCCAAAACAGGCGTTTTCAGCCCATTACCGCCATATGGAAGAAACAGCAGTAAGCACAGGGAAATATCTGCTTCTAAATCCAAAACGCAGCTATCTAACAGAACGGTTGTCAATGTGTGCATTCAACTTCCAGAGTTAAACCCGTGTGTGGATTCAGCAGTCTGCAAACTCTTTCTCTGCAGAGTCCCAAAACAGGCGTTTTCAGCCCATTACCGGCATATGGAAGAAACAGCAGTAAGCGCAGGGAAACAGCTGCTTCTAAATCCAAAACGCAGCTATCTAACAGAACAGTTGTCAATGTGTGCACTCAACTTCCAGAGTTAAAGCCGTGTGTGGATTCAGCAGTCTGCAAACACTTTCTCTGCAGAGTCCCAAAACAGGCGTTTTCAGCCCATTACCGGCATATGGAAGAAACAGCAGTAAGCACAGGGAAATATCTGCTTCTAAATCCAAAACGCAGCTATCTAAAAGAGCGGTTGTCAATGTGTGCACTCAACTTCCAGAGTTAAACCCGTGTGTGGATTCAGCAGTCTGCAAACACTTTCTCTGCAGAGTCCCAAAACAGGCGTTTTCAGCCCATTACCGGCATATGGAAGAAACAGCAGTAAGCACAGGGAAATATCTGCTTCTAAATCCAAAACGCAGCTATCTAAAAGAGCGGTTGTCAATGTGTGCACTCAACTTCCAGAGTTAAACCGGTGTGTAGATTCAGCAGTCTGCAAACTCTTTCTCTGCAGAGTCCCAAAACAGGCGTTTTCAGCCCGTTACCGGCATATGGAAGAAACAGCAGTAAGCACAGGGAAATATCTGCTTCTAAATCCAAAACGAAGCTATCTAACAGAACGGTTGTCAATGTGTGCACTCAACTTCCAGAGTTAAACCCGTGTTTGGATTCAGCAGTCTGCAAACACTTTCTCTGCAGAGTCCCAAAACAGGCGTTTTCAGCCCATTTCCGCCATATGGAAGAAACAGCAGTAAGCACAGGTAAATATCTGCTTCTAATTCCAAAACGCAGCTATCTAACAGAACGGTTGTCAATGTGTGCACTCAACTTCCAGAGTTAAACCTGTGTGTGGATTCGGCAGTCTGCAAACACTTTCTCTACAGAGTCCCAAAACAGGCGTTTTCAGCCCATTACCGGCCTGTGGAAGAAACAGCAGTAAGCATAGGGAAATATCTGCTTCTAAATCCAAAACGCAGCTACCTAACAGAACGGTTGTCAATGTGTGCACTCAACTTCCAGAGTTAAACCCGTGTGTGGATTCAGCAGTCTGCAAACACTTTCTCTGCAGAGTCCCAAAACAGGCGTTTTCAGCCCATTACCGGCATATGGAAGAAACAGCAGTAAGCACAGGGAAATATCTGCTTCTAAATCCAAAACGCAGCTATCTAACAGAACGGTTGTCAATGTGTGCACTCAACTTCCAGAGTTAAACCGGTGTGTGGATTCAGCAGTCTGCAAACACTTTCTCTGCAGAGTCCCAAAACAGGTGTTTTCAGCCCATTACCGGCATATGGAAGAAACAGCAGTAAGCACAGGGAAATATCTGCTTCTAAATCCAAAACGAAGCTATCTAACAGAACGGTTGTCAATGTGTGCACTCAACTTCCAGAGTTAAACCCGTGTGTGGATTCAGCAGTCTGCGAACTCTTTCTCTGCAGAGTCCCAAAACAGGCGTTTTCAGCCCATTACCGGCATAGGGAAGAAACAGCAGTAAGCACAGGGAAATATCTGCTTCTAAATCCAAAACGCAGCTATCTAACAGAACGGTTGTCAATGTGTGCACTCAACTTCCAGAGTTAAACCCGTGTGTGGATTCAGCAGTCTGCAAACTCTTTCTCTGCAGAGTCCAAAAACAGGCATTTTCAGCCCATTACCGGCATATGGAAGAAACAGCAGTAAGCACAGGGAAACAGCTGCTTCTAAATCCAAAACGCTGCTATCTAACAGAACAGTTGTCAATGTGTGCACTCAACTTCCAGAGTTAAACCCGTGTGTGGATTCAGCAGTCTGCAAACACTTTCTCTGCAGAGTCCCAAAACAGGCGTTTTCAGCCCATTACCGGCATATGGAAGAAACAGCAGTAAGCACAGGGAAATATCTGCTTCTAAATCCAAAACGCAGTTACCTAACAGAACGGTTGTCAATGTGTGCACTCAACTTCCAGAGTTAAACCCGTGTGTGGATTCAGCAGTCTGCAAACACTTTCTCTGCAGAGTCCCAAAACAGGCGTTTTCAGCCCATTACCGTCAGATGGAAGAAACAGCAGTAAGCACAGGGAAATATCTGCTCTAAATCCAAAACGCAGCTATTTAACAGAACGGTTGTCAATGTGTGCACTCAACTTCCAGAGTTAAACCCGTGTGTGGATTCAGCAGTCTGCAAACACTTTCTCTGCAGAGTCCCAAAACAGGCGTTTTCAGCCCATTACCGGCATATGGAAGAAACAGCAGTAAGCACAGGGAAATATCTGCTTCTAAATCCAAAACGCAGCTATCTAACAGAATGGTTGTCAATGTGTGCACTCAAATTCCAGAGGTAAACCCTTGTGTGGATTCAGCAGTCTGCAAACACTTTCTCTGCAGAGTCCCAAAACAGGCGTTTTCAGCCCATTACCGCCATATGGAAGAAACAGCAGTAAGCACAGGGAAATATCTGCTTCTAATTCCAAAACGGAGCTATCTAAAAGAGCGGTTGTCAATGTGTGCACTCCACTTCCAGAGTTAAACCGGTGTGTGGATTCAGCAGTCTGCAAACTCTTTCTCTGCAGAGTCCCAAAACAGGCGTTTTCAGCCCATTACCGGCATATGGAAGAAACAGCAGTAAGCACAGGGAAATATCTGCTTCTAAATCCAAAACGAAGCTACGTAACAGAACGGTTGTCAATGTGTGCACTCAACTTCCAGAGTTAAACCCGTGTTTGGATTCAGCAGTCTGCAAACACTTTCTCTGCAGAGTCCCAAAACAGGCGTTTTCAGCCCATTTCCGCCATATGGAAGAAACAGCAGTAAGCACAGGGAAATATCTGCTTCTAAATCCAAAACGCAGCTATCTAACAGAACGGTTGTCAATGTGTGCACTCAACTTCCAGAGTTAAAACCGTGTGTGGATTCAGCAGTCTGCAAACACTTTCTCTGCAGAGTCCCAAAACAGGCGTTTTCAGCCCATTACCGGCATGTGGAAGAATCAGCAGTAAGCACAGGGAAATATCTGCTTCTAAATCCAAAACGCAGCTATCTAACAGAACGGTTGTCAATGTGTGCACTCAACTTCCAGAGTTAAACCCGTGTGTGGATTCAGCAGTCTGCAAACACTTTCTCTGCAGAGTCCCAAAACAGGCGTTTTCAGCCCATTACCGGCATGTGGAAGAAACAGCAGTAAGCATAGGGAAATATCTGCTTCTAAATCCAAAACGCAGCTATCTAACAGAACGGTTGTCAATGTGTGCACTCAACTTCCAGAGTTAAACCCGTGTGTGGATTCAGCAGTCTGCAAACACTTTCTCTGCAGAGTCCCAAAACAGGCGTTTTCAGCCCATTACCGGTATATGGAAGAAACAGCAGTAAGCACAAGGAAATATCTGCTTCTAAATCCAAAACGCAGCTATCTAACAGAACGGTTGTCAATGTGTGCACTCAACTTCCAGAGTTAAACCCGTGTGTGGATTCAGCAGTCTGCAAACACTTTCTCTGCAGAGTCCCAAAACAGGCGTTTTCAGCCCATTACCGGCATATGGAAGAAACAGCAGTAAGCACAGGGAAATATCTGCTTCTAAATCCAAAACGAAGCTATCTAACAGAACGGTTGTCAACGTGTGCACTCAACTTCCAGAGTTAAACCCGTGTGTGGATTCAGCAGTCTGCGAACTCTTTCTCTGCAGAGTCCCAAAACAGGCGTTTTCAGCCCGTTACCGGCATATGGAAGAAACAGCAGTAAGCACAGGGAAATATCTCCTTCTAAATCCAAAACGCAGCTATCTAACAGAAAGGTTGTCAATGTGTGCACTCAACTTCCAGAGTTAAACCCGTGTGTGGATTCAGCAGTCTGCAAACTCTTTCTCTGCAGAGTCCCAAAACAGGCGTTTTCAGCCCATTACCGGCATATGGAAGAAACAGCAGTAAGCACAGGGAAACAGCTGCTTCTAAATCCAAAACGCAGCTATCTAACAGAACAGTTGTCAATGTGTGCACTCAACTTCCAGAGTTAAACCCGTGTGTGGATTCAGCAGTCTGCAAACACTTTCTCTGCAGAGTCCCAAAACAGGCGTTTTCAGCCCGTTACCGGCATATGGAAGAAACAGCAGTAAGCACAGGGAAATATCTGCTTCTAAATCCAAAACGCAGCTATCTAACAGAACGGTTGTCGATGTGTGCACTCAACTTCCAGAGTTAAACCCGTGTGTGGATTCAGCAGTCTGCAAACACTTTCTCTGCAGAGTCCCAAAACAGGCGTTTTCAGCCCATTACCGGCATATGGAAGAAACAGCAGTAAGCACAGGGAAATATCTGCTTCTAAATCCAAAACGCAGTTACCTAACAGAACGGTTGTCAATGTGTGCACTCAACTTCCAGAGTTAAACCCGTGTGTCGATTCAGCAGTCTGCAAACACTTTCTCTGCAGAGTCCCAAAACAGGCGTTTTCAGCCCATTACCGTCATATGGAAGAAACAGCAGTAAGCACAGGGAAATATCTGCTTCTAAATCCAAAACGCAGCTATCTAACAGAACGGTTGTCAATGTGTGCACTCAACTTCCAGAGTTAAACCCGTGTGTGGATTCAGCAGTCTGCAAACACTTTCTCTGCAGAGTCCCAAAACAGGCGTTTTCAGCCCATTACCGGCATATGGAAGAAACTGCAGTAAGCACAGGGAAATATCTGCTTCTAAATCCAAAACGCAGCTATCTAACAGATCGGTTGTCAATGTGTGCACTCAACTTCCAGAGTTAAACCCGTGTGTGGATTCAGCAGTCTGCAAACACTTTCTCTGCAGAGTCCCAAAACAGGCGTTTTCAGCCCATTACCGCCATATGGAAGAAACAGCAGTAAGCACAGGGAAATATCTGCTTCTAAATCCAAAACGCAGCTATCTAAAAGAGCGGTTGTCAATGTGTGCACTCAACTTCCAGAGTTAAACCGGTGTGTGGATTCAGCAGTCTGCAAACTCTTTCTCTGCAGAGTCCCAAAACAGGCGTTTTCAGCCCGTTACCGGCATATGGAAGAAACAGCAGTAAGCACAGGGAAATATCTGCTTCTAAATCCAAAAGGCAGCTACCTAACAGAACGGTTGTCAATGTGTGCACTCAACTTCCAGAGTTAAACCCGTGTTTGGATTCAGCAGTCTGCAAACACTTTCTCTGCAGAGTCCCAAAACAGGCGTTTTCAGCCCATTTCCGCCATATGGAAGAAACAGCAGTAAGCACAGGTAAATATCTGCTTCTAAATCCAAAACGCAGCTATCTAACAGAACGGCTGTCAATGTGTGCACTCAACTTCCAGAGTTAAACCCGTGTGTGGATTCAGCAGTCTGCAAACACTTTCTCTGCAGAGTCCCAAAACAGGCGTTTTCAGCCCATTACCGGCATGTGGAAGAAACAGCAGTAAGCATAGGGAAATATCTGCTTCTAAATCCAAAACGCAGCTATCTAACAGAACGGTTGTCAATGTGTGCACTCAACTTCCAGAGTTAAACCCGTGTGTGGATTCAGCAGTCTGCAAACACTTTCTCTGCAGAGTCCCAAAACAGGCGTTTTCAGCCCATTACCGGCATATGGAAGAAACAGCAGTAAGCACAGGGAAATATCTGCTTCTAAATCCAAAACGCAGCTAACTAACAGAACGGTTGTCAATGTGTGCACTCAACTTCCAGAGTTAAACCCGTGTGTGGATTCAGCAGTCTGCAAACACTTTCTCTGCAGAGTCCCAAAACAGGCGTTTTCAGCCCATTACCGGCATATGGAAGAAACAGCAGTAAGCACAGGGAAATATCTGCTTCTAAATCCAAAACGAAGCTATCTAACAGAACGGTTGTCAATGTGTGCACTCAACTTCCAGAGTTAAAACCGTGTGTGGATTCAGCAGTCTGCAAACTCTTTCTCTGCAGAGTCCCAAAACAGGCATTTTCAGCCCATTACCGGCATATGGAAGAAACAGCAGTAAGCACAGGGAAACAGCTGCTTCTAAATCCAAAACGCAGCTATCTAACAGAACAGTTGTCAATGTGTGCACTCAACTTCCAGAGTTAAAGCCGTGTGTGGAATCAGCAGTCTGCAAACAGTTTCTCTGCAGAGTCCCAAAACAGGCGTTTTCAGCCCATTACCGGCATATGGAAGAAACAGCAGTAAGCACAGGGAAATATCTGCTTCTAAATCCAAAACGAAGTTACCTAACAGAACGGTTGTCAATGTGTGCACTCAACTTCCAGAGTTAAACCCGTGTGTGGATTCAGCAGTCTGCAAACACTTTCTCTGCAGAGTCCCAAAACAGGCGTTTTCAGCCCGTTACCGGCATATGGAAGAAACAGCAGTAAGCACAGGGAAATATCTGCTTCTAAATCCAAAACGCAGCTATCTAACAGAACGGTTGTCAATGTGTGCACTCAACTTCCAGAGTTAAACCCATTTGTGGATTCAGCAGTCTGCAAACACTTTCTCTGCAGAGTCCCAAAACAGGCGTTTTCAGCCCATTACCGGCATATGGAAGAAACAGCAGTAAGCACAGGGAAATATCTGCTTCTAAATCCAAAACGAAGCTATCTAACAGAACGGTTGTCAATGTGTGCACTCAACTTCCACAGTTAAACCCGTGTGTGGATTCAGCAGTCTGCAAACACTTTCTCTGCAGAGTCCCAAAACAGGCGTTTTCAGCCCATTACCGGCATGTGGAAGAAACAGCAGTAAGCATAGGGAAATATCTGCTTCTAAATCCAAAACGCAGTTATCTAACAGAACGGTTGTCAATGTGTGCACTCAACTTCCAGAGTTAAACCCGTGTGTGGATTCAGCAGTCTGCAAACACTTTCTCTGCAGAGTCCCAAAACAGGCGTTTTCAGCCCATTACCGGCATATGGAAGAAAGAGCAGTAAGCACAGGGAAATATCTGCTTCTAAATCCAAAACGCAGCTATCTAACAGAACGGTTGTCAATGTGTGCACTCAAATTCCAGAGGTAAACCCGTGTGTGGATTCAGCAGTCTGCAAACACTTTCTCTGCAGAGTCCCAAAACAGGCGTTTTCAGCCCATTACCGGCATATGGAAGAAACAGCAGTAAGCACAGGGAAATATCTGCTTCTAAATCCAAAACGAAGATATCTAACAGAACGGTTGTCAATGTGTGCACTCAACTTCCAGAGTTAAACCCGTGTGTGGATTCAGCAGTCTGCGAACTCTTTCTCGGCAGAGTCCCAAAACAGGCGTTTTCAGCCCATTACCGGCATATGGAAGAAACAGCAGTAAGCACAGGGAAATATCTGCTTCTAAATCCAAAACAAAGCTATCTAACAGAACGGTTGTCGATGTGTGCACTCAACTTCCAGAGTTAAACCCGTGTGTGGATTCAGCAGTCTGCAAACTCTTTCTCTGCAGAGTCCCAAAACAGTCGTTTTCAGCCCGTTACCGGCATATGGAAGAAACAGCAGTAAGCACAGGGAAATATCTGCTTCTAAATCCAAAACGCAGCTATCTAACAGAACGGTTGTCAATGTGTGCACTCAACTTCCAGAGTTAAACCTGTGTGTGGATTCAGCAGTCTGAAAACACTTTCTCTGCAGAGTCCCAAAACAGGCGTTTTCAGCCCATTACCGGCATATGGAAGAAACAACAGTAAGCACAGGGAAATATCTGCTTCTAAATCCAAAACGCAGTTACCTAACAGAACGGTTGTCAATGTGTGCACTCAACTTCCAGAGTTAAACCCGTGTGTGGATTCAGCAGTCTGCAAACACTTTCTCTGCAGAGTCCCAAAACAGGCGTTTTCAGCCCATTACCGGCATATGGAAGAAACAGCAGTAAGCACAGGGAAATACCTGCTTCTAAATCCAAAACGCAGCTATCTAACAGAACGGTTGTCAATGTGTGCACTCAGCTTCCAGAGTTAAACCCGTGTGTGGATTCAGCAGTCTGCAAACACTTTCTCTGCAGAGTCCCAAAACAGGCGTTTTCAGCCCATTACCGGCATATGGAAGAAACAGCAGTAAGCACAGGGAAATATCTGCTTCTAAATCCAAAACGCAGCTATCTAACAGAATGGTTGTCAATGTGTGCACTCAATTTCCAGAGTTAAACCCGTGTGTGGATTCAGCAGTCTGCAAACACTTTCTCTGCAGAGTCCCAAAACAGGCGTTTTCAGCCCATTACCGCCATATGGAAGAAACAGCAGTAAGCACAGGGAAATATCTGCTTCTAAATCCAAAACGCAGCTATCTAAAAGAGCGGTTGTCAATGTGTGCACTCCACTTCCAGAGTTAAACCGGTGTGTGGATTCAGCAGTCTGCAAACTCTTTCTCTGCAGAGTCCTAAAACAGGCGTTTTCAGCCCGTTACCGGCATATGGAAGAAACAGCAGTAAGCACAGGGAAATATCTGCTTCTAAATCCAAAAAGGAAGCTATCTAACAGTACGGTTGTCAATGTGTGCACTCAACTTCCAGAGTTAAACCCGTGTTTGGATTCAGCAGTCTGCAAACACTTTCTCTGCAGAGTCCCAAAACAGGCGTTTTCAGCCCATTTCCGCCATATGGAAGAAACAGCAGTAAGCACAGGGAAATATCTGCTTCTAAATCCAAAACGCAGCTATCTAACAGAACGGTTGTCAATGTGTGCACTCAACTTCCAGAGTTAAACCCGTGTGTGGATTCAGCAGTCTGCAAACACTTTCTCTGCAGAGTCCCAAAACAGGCGTTTTCAACCCATTACCGGCCTATGGAAGAAACAGCAGTAAGCACAGGGAAATATCTGCTTCTAAATCCAAAACGCAGCTATCTAACAGAACGGTTGTCAATGTGTGCACTCAACGTCCAGAGTTAAACCCGTGTGTGGATTCAGCAGTCTGCAAACACTTTCTCTGCAGAGTCCCAAAACAGGCGTTTTCAGCCCATTACCGGCATATGGAAGAAACTGCAGTAAGCACAGGCAAATATCTGCTTCTAAATCCAAAACGCAGCTATCTAACAGAACGGTTGTCAATGTGTGCACTCAACTTCCAGAGTTAAACCCGTGTGTGGATTCAGCAGTCTGCAAACACTTTCTCTGCAGAGTCCCAAAACAGGCGTTTTCAGCCCATTACCGGCATATGGAAGAAACAGCAGTAAGCACAGGGAAATATCTGCTTCTAAATCCAAAACGCAGCTATCTAACAGAATGGTTGTCAATGTGTGCACTCAACTTCCAGAGTTAAACCCGTGTGTGGATTCAGCAGTCTGCAAACACTTTCTCTGCAGAGTCCCAAAACAGGCGTTTTCAGCCCATTACCGGCATATGGAAGAAACAGCAGTAAGCACAGGGAAATATCTGCTTCTAAATCCAAAACGCAGCTATCTAACAGAACGGTTGTCAATGTGTGCACTCAACTTCCAGAGTTAAACCCGTGTGTGGATTCAGCAGTCTACAAACACTTTCTCTGCAGAGTCCCAAAACAGGCATTTTCAGCCCATTTCCGGCATATGGAAGAAACAGCAGTAACCACAGGGAAATATCTTCTTCTAAATCCAAAACGCAGCTATCTAACAGAACGGTTGTCAATGTGTGCACTCAACTTCCAGAGGTAAACCCGTGTGTGGATTGAGCAGTCTGCAAACACTTTCTCTGCAGAGTCCCAAAACAGGCGTTTTCAGCCCATTACCGGCATATGGAAGAAACAGCAGTAAGCACAGGGAAATATCTGCTTCTAAATCCAAAACGCAGCTATCTAACAGAACAGTTGTCAATGTGTGCACTCAATTTCCAGAGATAAACCCGTGTGTGGATTCAGCAGTCTGCAAACAGTTTCTCTGCAGAGCCCCAAAACAGGCGTTTTCAGCCCATTACCGGCATATGGAAGAAACAGCAGTAAGCACAGGGAAATATCTGCTTCTAAATCCAAAACGCAGTTACCTAACAGAACGGTTGTCAGTGTGTGCACTCAACTTCCAGAGTTAAACCCGTGTGTGGATTCAGCAGTCTGCAAACACTTTCTCTGCTGAGTCCCAAAACAGGTGTTTTCAGCCCATTACCGGCATATGGAAGAAACAGCAGTAAGCACAGGGAAACATCTGCTTCTAAATCCAAAACGCAGCTATCTAAGAGAACGGTTGTCAATGTGTGCACTCAACTTCCAGAGTTAAACCCGTGTGTGGATTCAGCCGTCTGCAAACACTTTCTCTGCAGAGTCCCAAAACAGGCGTTTTGAGCCCATTACCGGCATATGGAAGAAACAGCAGTAAGCAGAGGGAAATATCTGCTTCTAAATCCAAAACGCAGCTACCTAACAAAACGGTTGTCAATGTGTGCACTCAACTTCCAGAGTTAAACCTGTGTGTGGATTCAGCAGTCTGCAAACACTTTCTCTGCAGAGTCCCAAAACAGGGGTTTTCATCCAATTACCGGCATATGGAAGACACAGCAATAAGCACAGGGAAATATCTGCTTCTAAATACAAAACACAGCTATCTAACAGAACGGTTGTCAATGTGTGCACTCAACTTCCAGAGTTAAACCCGTGTGTGGATTCAGCAGTCTGCAAACACTTTCTCTGCAGAGTCCCAAAACAGGCGTTTTCAGCCCATTACCGGCTTATGGAAGAAACAGCAGTAAGCACAGGGAAATATCTGCTTCTAAATCCAAAAGGCAGCTACCTAACAGAACGGTTGTCAATGTGTGCACTCAACTTCCAGAGTTAAACCCGTGTGTGGATTCAGCAGTCTGCAAACACTTTCTCTGCAGAGTCCCAAAACAGGCGTCTTCTGCCCATTACCGGCATATGGAAGAAACAGCAGCAAGCACAGGGAAATATCTGCTTCTAAATCCAAAACGCAGCTATCTAACAGAACGGTTGTCAATGTGTGCACTCAACTTCCAGAGTTAAAGCCGTGTGTGGATTCAGCAGTCTGCAAACTCTTTCTCTGCAGAGTCCCAAAACAGGCGTTTTCAGCCTATTACCGGCATATGGAAGAAACAGCAGTAAGCACAGGGAAACATCTGCTTCTAAATCCAAAACGCAGTTACCTAACAGAACGGTTGTCAATGTGTACTCAACTTCCAGAGTTAAAGCCGTGTGTCGATTCAGCAGTCTGCAAACACTTTCTCTGCAGAGTCCCAAAACAGGCGTTTTCAGCCCATTACCGTCATATGGAAGAAACAGCAGTAAGCACAGGGAAATATCTGCTTCTAAATCCAAAACGCAGCTATCTAACAGAACGGTTGTCAATGTGTGCACTCAACTTCCAGAGTTAAACCCGTGTGTGGATTCAGCAGTCTGCAAACACTTTCTCTGCAGAGTCCCAAAACAGGCGTTTTCAGCCCATTACCGGCATATGGAAGAAACTGCAGTAAGCACAGGGAAATATCTGCTTCTAAATCCAAAACGCAGTTATCTAACAGAACGGTTGTCAATGTGTGCACTCAACTTCCAGAGTTAAACCCGTGTGTGGATTCAGCAGTCTGCAAACACTTTCTCTGCAGAGTCCCAAAAGAGGCGTTTTCAGCCCATTACCGGCATATGGAAGAAACAGCAGTAAGCACAGGGAAATATCTGCTTCTAAATCCAAAACGCAGCTATCTAAAAGAGCGGTTGTCAATGTGTGCACTCAACTTCCAGAGTTAAACCGGTGTGTAGACTCAGCAGTCTGCAAACTCTTTCTCTGCAGAGTCCCAAAACAGGCGTTTTCAGCCCGTTACCGGCATATGGAAGAAACAGCAGTAAGCACAGGGAAATATCTGCTTCTAAATCCAAAACGAAGCTATCTAACAGAACGGTTGTCAATGTGTGCACTCAACTTCCAGAGTTAAACCCGTGTTTGGATTCAGCAGTCTGCAAACACTTTCTCTGCAGAGTCCCAAAACAGGCGTTTTCAGCCCATTTCCGCCATATGGAAGAATCAGCAGTAAGCACAGGTAAATATCTGCTTCTAATTCCAAAACGCAGCTATCTAACAGAACGGTTGTCAATGTGTGCACTCAACTTCCACAGTTAAACCTGTGTGTGGATTCGGCAGTCTGCAAACACTTTCTCTGCAGAGTCCCAAAACAGGTGTTTTCAGCCCATTACCGGCCTGTGGAAGAAACAGCAGTAAGCATAGGGAAATATCTGCTTCTAAATCCAAAACGCAGCTACCTAACAGAACGGTTGTCAATGTGTGCACTCAACTTCCAGAGTTAAACCCGTGTGTGGATTCAGCAGTCTGCAAACACTTTCTCTGCAGAGTCCCAAAACAGGCGTTTTCAGCCCATTACCGGCATATGGAAGAAACAGCAGTAAGCACAGGGAAATATTTGCTTCTAAATCCAAAACGCAGCTATCTAACAGAACGGTTGTCAATGTGTGCACTCAACTTCCAGAGTTAAACCGGTGTGTGGATTCAGCAGTCTGCAAACACTTTCTCTGCAGAGTCCCAAAACAGGTGTTTTCAGCCCATTACCGGCATATGGAAGAAACAGCAGTAAGCACAGGGAAATATCGGCTTCTAAATCCAAAACGAAGCTATCTAACAGAACGGTTGTCAATGTGTGCACTCAACTTCCAGAGTTAAACCCGTGTGTGGATTCAGCAGTCTGCGAACTCTTTCTCTGCAGAGTCCCAAAACAGGCGTTTTCAGCCCATTACCGGCATATGGAAGAAACAGCAGTAAGCACAGGGAAATATCTGCTTCTAAATCCAAAACGCAGCTATCTAACAGAACGGTTGTCAATGTGTGCACTCAACTTCCAGAGTTAAACCCGTGTGTGGATTCAGCAGTCTGCAAACTCTTTCTCTGCAGAGTCCCAAAACAGGCATTTTCAGCCCATTACCGGCATATGGAAGAAACAGCAGTAAGCACAGGGAAACAGCTGCTTCTAAATCCAAAACGCTGCTATCTAACAGAACAGTTGTCAATGTGTGCACTCAACTTCCAGAGTTAAAGCCGTGTGTGGATTCAGCAGTCTGCAAACACTTTCTCTGCAGAGTCCCAAAACAGGCGTTTTCAGCCCATTTCCGCCATATGGAAGAAACAGCAGTAAGCACAGGGAAATATCTGCTTCTAAATCCAAAACGCAGTTACCTAACAGAACGGTTGTCAATGTGTGCACTCAACTTCCAGAGTTAAACCCGTGTGTGGATTCAGCAGTCTGCAAACACTTTCTCTGCAGAGTCCCAAAACAGGCGTTTTCAGCCCATTACCGGCATATGGAAGAAACAGCAGTAAGCACAGGGAAATATCTGCTTCTAAATCCAAAACGAAGCTATCTAACAGAACGGTTGTCAACGTGTGCACTCAACTTCCAGAGTTAAACCCGTGTGTGGATTCAGCAGTCTGCGAACTCTTTCTCTGCAGAGTCCCAAAACAGGCGTTTTCAGCCCGTTACCGGCATATGGAAGAAACAGCAGTAAGCACAGGGAAATATCTGCTTCTAAATCCAAAACGCAGCTATCTAACAGAACGGTTGTCAATGTGTGCACTCAACTTCCAGAGTTAAACCCGTGTGTGGATTCAGCAGTCTGCAAACTCTTTCTCTGCAGAGTCCCAAAACAGGCGTTTTCAGCCCATTACCGGCATATGGAAGAAACAGCAGTAAGCACAGGGAAACAGCTGCTTCTAAATCCAAAACGCAGCTATCTAACAGAACAGTTGTCAATGTGTGCACTCAACTTCCAGAGTTAAAGCCGTGTGTGGATTCAGCAGTCTGCAAACACTTTCTCTGCAGAGTCCCAAAACAGGCGTTTTCAGCCCATTACCGGCATATGGAAGAAACAGCAGTAAGCACAGGGAAATATCTGCTTCTAAATACAAAACGCAGCTATCTAACAGAATGGTTGTCAATGTGTGCACTCAACTTCCAGAGTTAAACCCTTGTGTGGATTCAGCAGTCTGCAAACACTTTCTCTGCAGAGTCCCAAAACAGGCGTTTTCAGCCCATTACCGCCATATGGAAGAAACAGCAGTAAGCACAGGGAAATATCTGCTTCTAAATCCAAAACGCAGCTATCTAACAGAACGGTTGTCAATGTGTACACTCAACTTCCAGAGTTAAACCCGTGTTTGGATTCAGCAGTCTGCAAACACTTTCTCTGCAGAGTCCCAAAACAGGCGTTTTCAGCCCATTTCCGCCATATGGAAGAAACAGCAGTAAGCACAGGGAAATATCTGCTTCTAAATCCAAAACGCAGCTATCTAACAGAACGGTTGTCAATGTGTGCACTCAACTTCCAGAGTTAAAACCGTGTGTGGATTCAGCAGTCTGCAAACACTTTCTCTGCAGAGTCCCAAAAGAGGCGTTTTCAGCCCATTACCGGCATATGGAAGAAACAGCAGTAAGCACAGGGAAATATCTGCTTCTAAATCCAAAACGCAGCTATCTAACAGAACGGTTGTCAATGTGTGCACTCAACTTCCAGAGTTAAACCCGTGTGTGGATTCAGCAGTCTGCAAACACATTCTCTGCAGAGTCCCAAAACAGGCGTTTTCAGCCCATTACCGGCATATGGAAGAAACAGCAGTAAGCATAGGGAAATATCTGCTTCTAAATCCAAAACGAAGCTATTTAACAGAACGGTTGTCAATGTGTGCACTCAACTTCCAGAGTTAAACCCGTGTGTGGATTCAGCAGTCTGCGAACTCTTTCTCTGCAGAGTCCCAAAACAGGCGTTTTCAGCCCATTACCGCCATATGGAAGAAACAGCAGTAAGCACAGGGAAATATCTGCTTCTAAATCCAAAACGCAGCTATCTAACAGAACGGTTGTCAATGTGTGCATTCAACTTCCAGAGTTAAACCCGTGTGTGGATTCAGCAGTCTGCAAACTCTTTCTCTGCAGAGTCCCAAAACAGGCGTTTTCAGCCCATTACCGGCATATGGAAGAAACAGCAGTAAGCGCAGGGAAACAGCTGCTTCTAAATCCAAAACGCAGCTATCTAACAGAACAGTTGTCAATGTGTGCACTCAACTTCCAGAGTTAAAGCCGTGTGTGGATTCAGCAGTCTGCAAACACTTTCTCTGCAGAGTCCCAAAACAGGCGTTTTCAGCCCATTACCGGCATATGGAAGAAACAGCAGTAAGCACAGGGAAATATCTGCTTCTAAATCCAAAACGCAGCTATCTAAAAGAGCGGTTGTCAATGTGTGCACTCAACTTCCAGAGTTAAACCCGTGTGTGGATTCAGCAGTCTGCAAACACTTTCTCTGCAGAGTCCCAAAACAGGCGTTTTCAGCCCATTACCGGCATATGGAAGAAACAGCAGTAAGCACAGGGAAATATCTGCTTCTAAATCCAAAACGCAGCTATCTAAAAGAGCGGTTGTCAATGTGTGCACTCAACTTCCAGAGTTAAACCGGTGTGTAGATTCAGCAGTCTGCAAACTCTTTCTCTGCAGAGTCCCAAAACAGGCGTTTTCAGCCCGTTACCGGCATATGGAAGAAACAGCAGTAAGCACAGGGAAATATCTGCTTCTAAATCCAAAACGAAGCTATCTAACAGAACGGTTGTCAATGTGTGCACTCAACTTCCAGAGTTAAACCCGTGTTTGGATTCAGCAGTCTGCAAACACTTTCTCTGCAGAGTCCCAAAACAGGCGTTTTCAGCCCATTTCCGCCATATGGAAGAAACAGCAGTAAGCACAGGTAAATATCTGCTTCTAATTCCAAAACGCAGCTATCTAACAGAACGGTTGTCAATGTGTGCACTCAACTTCCAGAGTTAAACCTGTGTGTGGATTCGGCAGTCTGCAAACACTTTCTCTACAGAGTCCCAAAACAGGCGTTTTCAGCCCATTACCGGCCTGTGGAAGAAACAGCAGTAAGCATAGGGAAATATCTGCTTCTAAATCCAAAACGCAGCTACCTAACAGAACGGTTGTCAATGTGTGCACTCAACTTCCAGAGTTAAACCCGTGTGTGGATTCAGCAGTCTGCAAACACTTTCTCTGCAGAGTCCCAAAACAGGCGTTTTCAGCCCATTACCGGCATATGGAAGAAACAGCAGTAAGCACAGGGAAATATCTGCTTCTAAATCCAAAACGCAGCTATCTAACAGAACGGTTGTCAATGTGTGCACTCAACTTCCAGAGTTAAACCGGTGTGTGGATTCAGCAGTCTGCAAACACTTTCTCTGCAGAGTCCCAAAACAGGTGTTTTCAGCCCATTACCGGCATATGGAAGAAACAGCAGTAAGCACAGGGAAATATCTGCTTCTAAATCCAAAACGAAGCTATCTAACAGAACGGTTGTCAATGTGTGCACTCAACTTCCAGAGTTAAACCCGTGTGTGGATTCAGCAGTCTGCGAACTCTTTCTCTGCAGAGTCCCAAAACAGGCGTTTTCAGCCCATTACCGGCATAGGGAAGAAACAGCAGTAAGCACAGGGAAATATCTGCTTCTAAATCCAAAACGCAGCTATCTAACAGAACGGTTGTCAATGTGTGCACTCAACTTCCAGAGTTAAACCCGTGTGTGGATTCAGCAGTCTGCAAACTCTTTCTCTGCAGAGTCCAAAAACAGGCATTTTCAGCCCATTACCGGCATATGGAAGAAACAGCAGTAAGCACAGGGAAACAGCTGCTTCTAAATCCAAAACGCTGCTATCTAACAGAACAGTTGTCAATGTGTGCACTCAACTTCCAGAGTTAAACCCGTGTGTGGATTCAGCAGTCTGCAAACACTTTCTCTGCAGAGTCCCAAAACAGGCGTTTTCAGCCCATTACCGGCATATGGAAGAAACAGCAGTAAGCACAGGGAAATATCTGCTTCTAAATCCAAAACGCAGTTACCTAACAGAACGGTTGTCAATGTGTGCACTCAACTTCCAGAGTTAAACCCGTGTGTGGATTCAGCAGTCTGCAAACACTTTCTCTGCAGAGTCCCAAAACAGGCGTTTTCAGCCCATTACCGTCAGATGGAAGAAACAGCAGTAAGCACAGGGAAATATCTGCTCTAAATCCAAAACGCAGCTATTTAACAGAACGGTTGTCAATGTGTGCACTCAACTTCCAGAGTTAAACCCGTGTGTGGATTCAGCAGTCTGCAAACACTTTCTCTGCAGAGTCCCAAAACAGGCGTTTTCAGCCCATTACCGGCATATGGAAGAAACAGCAGTAAGCACAGGGAAATATCTGCTTCTAAATCCAAAACGCAGCTATCTAACAGAATGGTTGTCAATGTGTGCACTCAAATTCCAGAGGTAAACCCTTGTGTGGATTCAGCAGTCTGCAAACACTTTCTCTGCAGAGTCCCAAAACAGGCGTTTTCAGCCCATTACCGCCATATGGAAGAAACAGCAGTAAGCACAGGGAAATATCTGCTTCTAATTCCAAAACGGAGCTATCTAAAAGAGCGGTTGTCAATGTGTGCACTCCACTTCCAGAGTTAAACCGGTGTGTGGATTCAGCAGTCTGCAAACTCTTTCTCTGCAGAGTCCCAAAACAGGCGTTTTCAGCCCATTACCGGCATATGGAAGAAACAGCAGTAAGCACAGGGAAATATCTGCTTCTAAATCCAAAACGAAGCTACGTAACAGAACGGTTGTCAATGTGTGCACTCAACTTCCAGAGTTAAACCCGTGTTTGGATTCAGCAGTCTGCAAACACTTTCTCTGCAGAGTCCCAAAACAGGCGTTTTCAGCCCATTTCCGCCATATGGAAGAAACAGCAGTAAGCACAGGGAAATATCTGCTTCTAAATCCAAAACGCAGCTATCTAACAGAACGGTTGTCAATGTGTGCACTCAACTTCCAGAGTTAAAACCGTGTGTGGATTCAGCAGTCTGCAAACACTTTCTCTGCAGAGTCCCAAAACAGGCGTTTTCAGCCCATTACCGGCATGTGGAAGAATCAGCAGTAAGCACAGGGAAATATCTGCTTCTAAATCCAAAACGCAGCTATCTAACAGAACGGTTGTCAATGTGTGCACTCAACTTCCAGAGTTAAACCCGTGTGTGGATTCAGCAGTCTGCAAACACTTTCTCTGCAGAGTCCCAAAACAGGCGTTTTCAGCCCATTACCGGCATGTGGAAGAAACAGCAGTAAGCATAGGGAAATATCTGCTTCTAAATCCAAAACGCAGCTATCTAACAGAACGGTTGTCAATGTGTGCACTCAACTTCCAGAGTTAAACCCGTGTGTGGATTCAGCAGTCTGCAAACACTTTCTCTGCAGAGTCCCAAAACAGGCGTTTTCAGCCCATTACCGGTATATGGAAGAAACAGCAGTAAGCACAAGGAAATATCTGCTTCTAAATCCAAAACGCAGCTATCTAACAGAACGGTTGTCAATGTGTGCACTCAACTTCCAGAGTTAAACCCGTGTGTGGATTCAGCAGTCTGCAAACACTTTCTCTGCAGAGTCCCAAAACAGGCGTTTTCAGCCCATTACCGGCATATGGAAGAAACAGCAGTAAGCACAGGGAAATATCTGCTTCTAAATCCAAAACGAAGCTATCTAACAGAACGGTTGTCAACGTGTGCACTCAACTTCCAGAGTTAAACCCGTGTGTGGATTCAGCAGTCTGCGAACTCTTTCTCTGCAGAGTCCCAAAACAGGCGTTTTCAGCCCGTTACCGGCATATGGAAGAAACAGCAGTAAGCACAGGGAAATATCTCCTTCTAAATCCAAAACGCAGCTATCTAACAGAAAGGTTGTCAATGTGTGCACTCAACTTCCAGAGTTAAACCCGTGTGTGGATTCAGCAGTCTGCAAACTCTTTCTCTGCAGAGTCCCAAAACAGGCGTTTTCAGCCCATTACCGGCATATGGAAGAAACAGCAGTAAGCACAGGGAAACAGCTGCTTCTAAATCCAAAACGCAGCTATCTAACAGAACAGTTGTCAATGTGTGCACTCAACTTCCAGAATTAAAGCCGTGTGTGGATTCAGCAGTCTGCAAACACTTTCTCTGCAGAGTCCCAAAACAGGCGTTTTCAGCCCATTACCGGCATATGGAAGAAACAGCAGTAAGCACAGGGAAATATCTGCTTCTAAATACAAAACGCAGCTATCTAACAGAATGGTTGTCAATGTGTGCACTCAACTTCCAGAGTTAAACCCTTGTGTGGATTCAGCAGTCTGCAAACACTTTCTCTGCAGAGTCCCAAAACAGGCGTTTTCAGCCCATTACCGCCATATGGAAGAAACAGCAGTAAGCACAGGGAAATATCTGCTTCTAAATCCAAAACGCAGCTATCTAACAGAACGGTTGTCAATGTGTACACTCAACTTCCAGAGTTAAACCCGTGTTTGGAATCAGCAGTCTGCAAACACTTTCTCTGCAGAGTCCCAAAACAGGCGTTTTCAGCCCATTTCCGCCATATGGAAGAAACAGCAGTAAGCACAGGGAAATATCTGCTTCTAAATCCAAAACGCAGCTATCTAACAGAACGGTTGTCAATGTGTGCACTCAACTTCCAGAGTTAAAACCGTGTGTGGATTCAGCAGTCTGCAAACACTTTCTCTGCAGAGTCCCAAAACAGGCGTTTTCAGCCCATTACCGGCATATGGAAGAAACAGCAGTAAGCACAGGGAAATATCTGCTTCTAAATCCAAAACGCAGCTATCTAACAGAACGGTTGTCAATGTGTGCACTCAACTTCCAGAGTTAAACCCGTGTGTGGATTCAGCAGTCTGCAAACACTTTCTCTGCAGAGTCCCAAAACAGGCGTTTTCAGCCCATTACCGGCATATGGAAGAAACAGCAGTAAGCACAGGGAAATATCTGCTTCTAAATCCAAAACGAAGCTATCTAACAGAACGGTTGTCAATGTGTGCACTCAACTTCCAGAGTTAAACCCGTGTGTGGATTCAGCAGTCTGCGAACTCTTTCTCTGCAGAGTCCCAAAACAGGCGTTTTCAGCCCATTACCGGCATATGGAAGAAACAGCAGTAAGCACAGGGAAATATCTGCTTCTAAATCCAAAAGGCAGCTATCTAACAGAACGGTTGTCAATGTGTGCATTCAACTTCCAGAGTTAAACCCGTGTGTGGATTCAGCAGTCTGCAAACTCTTTCTCTGCAGAGTCCCAAAACAGGCGTTTTCAGCCCATTACCGGCAAATGGAAGAAACAGCAGTAAGCGCAGGGAAACAGCTGCTTCTAAATCCAAAACGCAGCTATCTAACAGAACAGTTGTCAATGTGTGCACTCAACTTCCAGAGTTAAACCCGTGTGTGGATTCAGCAGTCTGCAAACACTTTCTCTGCAGAGTCCCAAAACAGGCGTTTTCAGCCCATTACCGTCAGATGGAAGAAACAGCAGTAAGCACAGGGAAATATCTGCTCTAAATCCAAAACGCAGCTATCTAACAGAACGGTTGTCAATGTGTGCACTCAACTTCCAGAGTTAAACCCGTGTGTGGATTCAGCAGTCTGCAAACACTTTCTCTGCAGAGTCCCAAAACAGGCGTTTTCAGCCCATTACCGGCATATGGAAGAAACAGCAGTAAGCACAGGGAAATATCTGCTTCTAAATCCAAAACGCAGCTATCTAACAGAATGGTTGTCAATGTGTGCACTCAACTTCCAGAGTTAAACCCTTGTGTGGATTCAGCAGTCTGCAAACACTTTCTCTGCAGGGTCCCAAAACAGGCGTTTTCAGCCCATTACCGCCATATGGAAGAAACAGCAGTAAGCACAGGGAAATATCTGCTTCTAAATCCAAAACGCAGCTATCTAAAAGAGCGGTTGTCAATGTGTGCACTCCACTTCCAGAGTTAAACCGGTGTGTGGATTCAGCAGTCTGCAAACTCTTTCTCTGCAGAGTCCCAAAACAGGCGTTTTCAGCCCGGTACCGGCATATGGAAGAAACAGTAGTAAGCACAGGGAAATATCTGCTTCTAAATCCAAAACGAAGCTATCTAACAGAACGGTTGTCAATGTGTGCACTCAACTTCCAGAGTTAAACCCGTGTTTGGATTCAGCAGTCTGCAAACACTTTCTCTGCAGAGTCCCAAAACAGGCGTTTTCAGCCCATTTCCGCCATATGGAAGAAACAGCAGTAAGCACAGGGAAATATCTGCTTCTAAATCCAAAACGCAGCTATCTAACAGAACGGTTGTCAATGTGTGCACTCAACTTCCAGAGTTAAACCCGTGTGTGGATTCAGCAGTCTGCAAACACTTTCTCTGCAGAGTCCCAAAACAGGCGTTTTCAGCCCATTACCGGCATATGGAAGAAACAGCAGTAAGCACAGGGAAATATCTGCTTCTAAATCCAAAACGAAGCTATCTAACAGAACGGTTGTCAATGTGTGCACTCAACTTCCAGAGTTAAACCCGTGTGTGGATTCAGCAGTCTGCGAACTCTTTCTCTGCAGAGTCCCAAAACAGGCGTTTTCAGCCCGTTACCGGCATATGGAAGAAACAGCAGTAAGCACAGGGAAATATCTGCTTCTAAATCCAAAACGCAGCTATCTAACAGAACGGTTGTCAATGTGTGCACTCAACTTCCAGGGTTAAAACCGTGTGTGGATTCAGCAGTCTGCAAACTCTTTCTCTGCAGAGTCCTAAAACAGGCGTTTTCAGCCCATTACCGGCATATGGAAGAAACAGCAGTAAGCACAGGGAAACAGCTGCTTCTAAATCCAAAACGCAGCTATCTAACAGAACAGTTGTCAATGTGTGCACTCAACTTCCAGAGTTAAAGCCGTGTGTGGATTCAGCAGTCTGCAAACACTTTCTCTGCAGAGTCCCAAAACAGGCGTTTTCAGCCCATTACCGGCATATGGAAGAAACAGCAGTAAGCACAGGGAAATATCTGCTTCTAAATCCAAAACGCAGTTACCTAACAGAACGGTTGTCAATGTGTGCACTCAACTTCCAGAGTTAAACCCGTGTGTGGATTCAGCAGTCTGCAAACACTTTCTCTGCAGAGTCCCAAAACAGGCGTTTTCAGCCCATTACCACCATATGGAAGAAACAGCAGTAAGCACAGGGAAATATCTGCTTCTAAATCCAAAACGCAGCTATCTAAAAGAGCGGTTGTCAATGTGTGCACTCCACATCCAGAGTTAAACCGGTGTGTGGATTCAGCAGTCTGAAAACTCTTTCTCTGCAGAGTCCCAAAACAGGCGTTTTCAGCCCGTTACCGGCATATGGAAGAAACAGCAGTAAGCACAGGGAAATATCTGCTTCTAAATCCAAAACGCAGCTATCTAACAGAACGGTTGTCAATGTGTGCACTCAACTTCCAGAGTTAAAACCGTGTGTCGATTCAGCAGTCTGCAAACACTTTATCTGCAGAGTCCCAAAACAGGCGTTTTCAGCCCATTACCGGCATATGGAAGAAACAGCAGTAAGCACAGGGAAATATCTGCTTCTAAATCCAAAACGCAGCTATCTAACAGAACGGTTGTCAATGTGTGCACTCAACATCCAGAGTTAAACCCGTGTGTGGATTCAGCAGTCTGCAAACACTTTCTCTGCAGAGTCCCAAAACAGGCGTTTTCAGCCCATTACCGGCATATGGAAGAAACAGCAGTAAGCACAGGGAAATATCTGCTTCTAAATCCAAAACGCAGCTATCTAACAGAACGGTTGTCAATGTGTGCATTCAACTTCCAGAGTTAAACCCGTGTGTGGATTCAGCAGTCTGCAAACTCTTTCTCTGCAGAGTCCCAAAACAGGCGTTTTCAGCCCATTACCGGCAAATGGAAGAAACAGCAGTAAGCGCAGGGAAACAGCTGCTTCTAAATCCAAAACGCAGCTATCTAACAGAACAGTTGTCAATGTGTGCGCTCAACTTCCAGAGTTAAACCCGTGTGTGGATTCAGCAGTCTGCAAACACTTTCTCTGCAGAGTCCCAAAACAGGCGTTTTCAGCCCATTACCGTCAGATGGAAGAAACAGCAGTAAGCACAGGGAAATATCTGCTCTAAATCCAAAACGCAGCTATCTAACAGAACGGTTGTCAATGTGTGCACTCAACTTCCAGAGTTAAACCCGTGTGTGGATTCAGCAGTCTGCAAACACTTTCTCTGCAGAGTCCCAAAACAGGCGTTTTCAGCCCATTACCGGCATATGGAAGAAACAGCAGTAAGCACAGGGAAATATCTGCTTCTAAATCCAAAACGCAGCTATCTAACAGAATGGTTGTCAATGTGTGCACTCAACTTCCAGAGTTAAACCCTTGTGTGGATTCAGCAGTCTGCAAACACTTTCTCTGCAGGGTCCCAAAACAGGCGTTTTCAGCCCATTACCGCCATATGGAAGAAACAGCAGTAAGCACAGGGAAATATCTGCTTCTAAATCCAAAACGCAGCTATCTAAAAGAGCGGTTGTCAATGTGTGCACTCCACTTCCAGAGTTAAACCGGTGTGTGGATTCAGCAGTCTGCAAACTCTTTCTCTGCAGAGTCCCAAAACAGGCGTTTTCAGCCCGGTACCGGCATATGGAAGAAACAGTAGTAAGCACAGGGAAATATCTGCTTCTAAATCCAAAACGAAGCTATCTAACAGAACGGTTGTCAATGTGTGCACTCAACTTCCAGAGATAAACCCGTGTTTGGATTCAGCAGTCTGCAAACACTTTCTCTGCAGAGTCCCAAAACAGGCGTTTTCAGCCCATTTCCGCCATATGGAAGAAACAGCAGTAAGCACAGGGAAATATCTGCTTCTAAATCCAAAACGCAGCTATCTAACAGAACGGTTGTCAATGTGTGCACTCAACTTCCAGAGTTAAACCCGTGTGTGGATTCAGCAGTCTGCAAACACTTTCTCTGCAGAGTCCCAAAACAGGCGTTTTCAGCCCATTACCGGCATGTGGAAGAAACAGCAGTAAGCATAGGGAAATATCTGCTTCTAAATCCAAAACGCAGCTATCTAACAGAACGGTTGTCAATGTGTGCACTCAACTTCCAGAGTTAAACCCGTGTGTGGATTCAGCAGTCTGCAAACACTTTCTCTGCAGAGTCCCAAAACAGGCGTTTTCAGCCCATTACCGGCATGTGGAAGAAACAGCAGTAAGCATAGGGAAATATCTGCTTCTAAATCCAAAACGAAGCTATCTAACAGAACGGTTGTCAATGTGTGCACTCAACTTCCAGAGTTAAACCCGTGTGTGGATTCAGCAGTCTGCAAACACTTTCTCTGCAGAGTCCCAAAGCAGGCGTTTTCAGCCCATTACCGGCATATGGAAGAAACAGCAGTAAGCACAGGGAAATATCTGCTTCTAAATCCAAAACGCAGCTATCTAACAGAACGGTTGTCAATGTGTGCACTCAACTTCCAGAGTTAAACCCGTGTGTGGATTCAGCAGTCTGCAAACACTTTCTCAGCAGAGTCCCAAAACAGGCGTTTTCAGCCCATTACCGGCATATGGAAGAAACAGCAGTAAGCACAGGGAAATATCTGCTTCTAAATCCAAAACGAAGCTATCTAACAGAACGGTTGTCAACGTGTGCACTCAACTTCCAGAGTTAAACCCGTGTGTGGATTCAGCAGTCTGCGAACTCTTTCTCTGCAGAGTCCCAAAACAGGCGTTTTCAGCCCGTTACCGGCATATGGAAGAAACAGCAGTAAGCACAGGGAAATATCTGCTTCTAAATCCAAAACGCAGCTATCTAACAGAACGGTTGTCAATGTGTGCACTCAACTTCCAGGGTTAAAACCGTGTGTGGATTCAGCAGTCTGCAAACTCTTTCTCTGCAGAGTCCTAAAACAGGCGTTTTCAGCCCATTACCGGCATATGGAAGAAACAGCAGTAAGCACAGGGAAACAGCTGCTTCTAAATCCAAAACGCAGCTATCTAACAGAACAGTTGTCAATGTGTGCACTCAACTTCCAGAGTTAAAGCCGTGTGTGGATTCAGCAGTCTGCAAACACTTTCTCTGCAGAGTCCCAAAACAGGCGTTTTCAGCCCATTACCGGCATATGGAAGAAACAGCAGTAAGCACAGGGAAATATCTGCTTCTAAATCCAAAACGCAGTTACCTAACAGAACGGTTGTCAATGTGTGCACTCAACTTCCAGAGTTAAACCCGTGTGTGGATTCAGCAGTCTGCAAACACTTTCTCTGCAGAGTCCCAAAACAGGCGTTTTCAGCCCATTACCACCATATGGAAGAAACAGCAGTAAGCACAGGGAAATATCTGCTTCTAAATCCAAAACGCAGCTATCTAAAAGAGCGGTTGTCAATGTGTGCACTCCACATCCAGAGTTAAACCGGTGTGTGGATTCAGCAGTCTGAAAACTCTTTCTCTGCAGAGTCCCAAAACAGGCGTTTTCAGCCCGTTACCGGCATATGGAAGAAACAGCAGTAAGCACAGGGAAATATCTGCTTCTAAATCCAAAACGCAGCTATCTAACAGAACGGTTGTCAATGTGTGCACTCAACTTCCAGAGTTAAAACCGTGTGTCGATTCAGCAGTCTGCAAACACTTTATCTGCAGAGTCCCAAAACAGGCGTTTTCAGCCCATTACCGGCATATGGAAGAAACAGCAGTAAGCACAGGGAAATATCTGCTTCTAAATCCAAAACGCAGCTATCTAACAGAACGGTTGTCAATGTGTGCACTCAACATCCAGAGTTAAACCCGTGTGTGGATTCAGCAGTCTGCAAACACTTTCTCTGCAGAGTCCCAAAACAGGCGTTTTCAGCCCATTACCGGCATATGGAAGAAACAGCAGTAAGCACAGGGAAATATCTGCTTCTAAATCCAAAACGAAGCTATCTAACAGAACGGTTGTCAATGTGTGCACTCAACTTCCAGAGTTAAACCCGTGTGTGGATTCAGAAGTCTGCAAACTCTTTCTCTGCAGAGTCCCAAAACAGGCGTTTTCAGCCCATTACCGGCATATGGAAGAAACAGCAGTAAGCACAGGGAAATATCTGCTTCTAATTCCAAAACGCAGCTATCTAACAGAACGGTTGTCAATGTGTGCATTCAACTTCCAGAGTTAAACCCGTGTGTGGATTCAGCAGTCTGCAAACTCTTTCTCTGCAGAGTCCCAAAACAGGCGTTTTCAGCCCATTACCGGCATATGGAAGAAACAGCAGTAAGCACAGGGAAACAGCTGCTTCTAAATCCAAAACGCAGCTATCTAACAGAACGGTTGTCAATGTGTGCACTCAACTTCCAGAGTTAAAGCCGTGTGTGGATTCAGCAGTCTGCAAACACTTTCTCTGCAGAGTCCCAAAACAGGCGTTTTCAGCCCATTACCGGCATATGGAAGAATCAGCAGTAGGCACAGGGAAATATCTGCTTCTAAATCCAAAACGCAGTTACCTAACAGAACGGTTGTCAATGTGTGCACTCAACTTCCAGAGTTAAACCCGTGTGTGGATTCAGCAGTCTGCAAACACTTTCTCTGCAGATTCCCAAAACAGGCGTTTTCAGCCCATTACCGTCAGATGGAAGAAACAGCAGTAAGCACAGGGAAATATCTGCTCTAAATCCAAAACGCAGCTATCTAACAGAACGGTTGTCAATGTGTGCACTCAACTTCCAGAGTTAAACCCGTGTTTGGATTCAGCAGTCTGCAAACACTTTCTCTGCAGAGTCCCAAAACAGGCGTTTTCAGCCCATTACCGGCATATGGAAGAAACAGCAGTAAGCACAGGGAAATATCTGCTTCTAAATCCAAAACGCAGCTATCTAACAGAATGGTTGTCAATGTGTGCACTCAACTTCCAGAGTTAAACCCTTGTGTGGATTCAGCAGTCTGCAAACACTTTCTCTGCAGAGTCCCAAAACAGGCGTTTTCAGCCCATTACCGCCATTTGGAAGAAACAACAGTAAGCACAGGGAAATATCTGCTTCTAAATCCAAAACGCAGCTATCTAAAAGAGCGGTTGTCAATGTGTGCACTCCACTTCCAGAGTTAAACCGGTGTGTGGATTCAGCAGTCTGCAAACTCTTTCTCTGCAGAGTCCCAAAACAGGCGTTTTCAGCCCGTTACCGGCATATGAAAGAAACAGCAGTAAGCACAGGGAAATATCTGCTTCTAAATCCAAAACGAAGCAATCTAACAGAACGGTTGTCAATGTGTGCACTCAACTTCCAGAGTTAAACCCGTGTTTGGATTCAGCAGTCTGCAAACACTTTCTCTGCAGAGTCCCAAAACAGGCGTTTTCAGCCCATTACTGGCATATGGAAGAAACAGCAGTAAGCACAGGGAAATATCTGCTTCTAAATCCAAAACGCAGCTATCTAACAGAACGGTTGTCAATGTGTGCACTCAACTTCCAGAGTTAAACCCGTGTGTGGATTCAGCAGTCTGCAAACACTTTCTCTGCAGAGTCCCAAAACAGGCGTTTTCAGCCCGTTACCGGCATATGGAAGAAACAGCAGTAAGCACAGGGAAATATCTGCTTCTAAATCCAAAAAGGAAGCTATCTAACACAACGGTTGTCAATGTGTGCACTCAACTTCCAGAGTTAAACCCGTGTCTGGATTCAGCAGTCTGCAAACACTTTCTCTGCAGAGTCCCAAAACAGGCGTTTTCAGCCCATTTCCGCCATATGGAAGAAACAGCAGTAAGCACAGGGAAATATCTGCTTCTAAATCCAAAACGCAGCTATCTAACAGAACGGTTGTCAATGTGTGCACTCAACTTCCAGAGTTCAACCCGTGTGTGGATTCAGCAGTCTGCAAACACTTTCTCTGCAGAGTCCCAAAACAGGTGTTTTCAGCCCATTACCGGCATATGGAAGAAACAGCAGTAAGCACAGGGAAATATCTGCTTCTAAATCCAAAACGCAGCTATCTAACAGAACGGTTGTCAATGTGTGCACTCAACTTCCAGAGTTAAAGCCGTGTGTGGATTCAGCAGTCTGCAAACTCTTTCTCTGCAGAGTCCCAAAACAGGCGTTTTCAGCCTATTACCGGCATATGGAAGAAACAGCAGAAAGCACAAGGAAATATCTGCTTCTAAATCCAAAACGCAGCTATCTAACAGAACGGTTGTCAATGTGTGCACTCAACTTCCAGAGTTCAACCCGTGTTTGGATTCAGCAGTCTGCAAACACTTTCTCTGCAGAGTCCCAAAACAGGCGTTTTCAATCCATTACCGGCCTACGGAAGAAACAGCAGTAAGCACAGGGAAATATCTGCTTCTAAATCCATAACGCAGCTACCTAACAAAACGGTTGTCAATGTGTGCACTCAACTTCCAGAGTTAAACCTGTGTGTGGATTCAGCAGTCTGCAAACACTTTCTCTGCAGAGTCCCAAAACAGGGGTTTTCAGCCAATTACCGGCATATGGAAGAAACAGCAATAAGCACAGGGAAATATCTGCTTCTAAATACAAAACGCAGCTATCTAACAGAACGGTTGTCAATGTGTGCACTCAACTTCCAGAGTTAAACCCTTGTGTGGATTCAGCAGTCTGCAAACACTTTCTCTGCAGAGTCCCAAAACAGGCGTTTTCAGCCCATTACCGGCTTATGGAAGAAACAGCAGTAAGCACAGGGAAATATCTGCTTCTAAATCCAAAAGGCAGCTACCTAACAGAACGGTTGTCAATGTGTGCACTCAACTTCCAGAGTTAAACCCGTGTGTGGATTCAGCAGTCTGCAAACACTTTCTCTGCAGAGTCCCAAAACAGGCGTCTTCTGCCCATTACCGGCATATGGAAGAAACAGCAGCAAGCACAGGGAAATATCTGCTTCTAAATCCAAAACGCAGCTATCTAACAGAACGGTTGTCAATGTGTGCACTCAACTTCCAGAGTTAAAGCCGTGTGTGGATTCAGCAGTCTGCAAACTCTTTCTCTGCAGAGTCCCAAAACAGGCGTTTTCAGCCCATTACCGGCATATGGAAGAAACAGCAGTAAGCACAGGGAAATATCTGCTTCCAAATCCAAAACGCAGTTACCTAACAGAACGGTTGTCAATGTGTGCACTCAACTTCCAGAGTTCAACCCGTGTGTCGATTCAGCAGTCTGCAAACACTTTCTCTGCAGAGTCCCAAAACAGGCGTTTTCAGCCCATTACCGTCATATGGAAGAAACAGCAGTAAGCACAGGGAAATATCTGCTTCTAAATCCAAAACGCAGCTATCTAACAGAACGGTTGTCAATGTGTGCACTCAACTTCCAGAGTTAAATCCGTGTGTGGATTCAGCAGTCTGCAAACACTTTCTCTGCAGAGTCCCAAAACAGGCGTTTTCAGCCCATTACCGGCATATGGAAGAAACTGCAGTAAGCACAGGGAAATATCTGCTTCTAAATCCAAAACGCAGCTATCTAACAGAACGGTTGTCAATGTGTGCACTCAACTTCCAGAGTTAAACCCGTGTGTGGATTCAGCAGTCTGCAAACACTTTCTCTGCAGAGTCCCAAAACAGGCGTTTTCAGCCCATTACCGCCATATGGAAGAAACAGCAGTAAGCACAGGGAAATATCTGCTTCTAAATCCAAAACGCAGCTATCTAAAAGAGCGGTTGTCAATGTGTGCACTCAACTTCCAGAGCTAAACCGGTGTGTGGATTCAGCAGTCTGCAAACTCTTTCTCTGCAGAGTCCCAAAACAGGCGTTTTCAGCCCGTTACCGGCATATGGAAGAAACAGCAGTAAGCACAGGGAAATATCTGCTTCTAAATCCAAAACGAAGCTATCTAACAGAACGGTTGTCAATGTGTGCACTCAACTTACAGAGTTAAACCCGTGTTTGGATTCAGCAGTCTGCAAACACTTTCTCTGCAGAGTCCCAAAACAGGCGTTTTCAGCCCATTTCCGCCATATGGAAGAAATAGCAGTAAGCACAGGTAAATATCTGCTTCTAAATCCAAAACGCAGCTATCTAACAGAACGGTTGTCAATGTGTGCACTCAACTTCCAGAGTTAAACCCGTGTGTGGATTCAGCAGTCTGCAAACACTTTCTCTGCAGAGTCCCAAAACAGGCGTTTTCAGCCCATTACCGGCATACGGAAGAAACAGCAGTAAGCACAGGGAAATATCTGCTTCTAAATCCTAAACGCAGTTACCTAACAGAACGGTTGTCAATGTGTGCACTCAACTTCCAGAGTTAAACCCGTGTGTGGATTCAGCAGTCTGAAAACACTTTCTCTGCAGAGTCCCAAAACAGGCGTTTTCAGCCCATTACCGTCAGATGGAAGAAACAGCAGTAAGCACAGGGAAATATCTGCTCTAAATCCAAAACGCAGATATCTAACAGAACGGTTGTCAATGTGTGCACTCAACTTCCAGAGTTAAACCCGTGTGTGGATTCAGCAGTCTGCAAACTCTTTCTCTGCAGAGTCCCAAAACAGGCGTTTTCAGCCCGTTACCGGCATATGGAAGAAACAGCAGTAAGCACAGGGAAATATCTGCTTCTAAATCCAAAACGAAGCTATCTAACAGAACGGTTGTCAATGTGTGCACTCAACTTCCAGAGTTAAACCCGTGTTTGGATTCAGCAGTCTGCAAACACTTTCTCTGTAGAGTCCCAAAACAGGCGTTTTCATCCCATTTCCGCCATATGGAAGAAACAGCAGTAAGCACAGGGAAATATCTGCTTCTAAATCCAAAACGCAGCTATCTAACAGAACGGTTGTCAATGTGTGCACTCAACTTCCAGAGTTAAACCCGTGTGTGGATTCAGCAGTCTGCAAACACTTTCTCTGCAGAGTCCCAAAACAGGCGTTTTCAGCCCATTACCGGCATGTCGAAGAAACAGCAGTAAGCATAGGGAAATATCTGCTTCTAAATCCAAAACGCAGCTATCTAACAGAACGGTTGTCAATGTGTGCACTCAACTTCCAGAGTTAAACCCATGTGTGGATTCAGCAGTCTGCAAACACTTTCTCTGCAGAGTCCCAAAACAGGCGTTTTCAGCCCATTACCGGCATATGGAAGAAACAGCAGTAAGCATAGGGAAATATCTGCTTCTAAATCCAAAACGCAGCTATCTAACAGAACGGTTGTCAATGTGTGCACTCAACTTCCAGAGTTAAACCCGTGTGTGGATTCAGCAGTCTGCAAACACTTTCTCTGCAGAGTCCCAAAACAGGCGTTTTCAGCCCATTACCGGCATGTGGAAGAAACAGCAGTAAGCATAGGGAAATATCTGCTTCTAAATCCAAAACGCAGCTATCTAACAGAACGGTTGTCAATGTGTGCACTCAACTTCCAGAGTTAAACCCGTGTGTGGATTCAGCAGTCTGCAAACACTTTCTCTGCAGAGTCCCAAAACAGGCGTTTTCAGCCCATTACCGGCATATGGAAGAAACAGCAGTAAGCACAGGGAAATATCTGCTTCTAAATCCAAAACGCAGCTATCTAACAGAACGGTTGTCAATGTGTGCACTCAACTTCCAGAGTTAAACCCGTGTGTGGATTCAGCAGTCTGCAAACACTTTCTCTGCAGAGTCCCAAAACAGGCGTTTTCAGCCCATTACCGGCATATGGAAGAAACAGCAGTAAGCACAGGGAAATATCTGCTTCTAAATCCAAAACGAAGCTATCTAACAGAACGGTTGTCAATGTGTGCACTCAACTTCCAGAGTTAAACCCGTGTGTGGATTCAGCAGTCTGCGAACTCTTTCTCTGCAGAGTCCCAAAACAGGCGTTTTCAGCCCATTACCGGCATATGGAAGAAACAGCAGTAAGCACAGGGAAATATCTGCTTCTAAATCGAAAAGGAAGCTATCTAACAGAACGGTTGTCGATGTGTGCACTCAACTTCCAGAGTTAAACCCGTGTGTGGATTCAGCAGTCTGCAAACTCTTTCTCTGCAGAGTCCCAAAACAGTCGTTTTCAGCCCATTACCGGCATATGGAAGAAACAGCAGTAAGCACAGGGAAATATCTGCTTCTAAATCCAAAACACAGCTATCTAACAGAACGGTTGTCAATGTGTGCACTCTACTTCCAGAGTTAAACCCGTGTGTGGATTCAGCAGTCTGTAAACACTTTCTCTGCAGAGTCCCAAAACAGGCGTTTTCAGCCCATTACCGGCATATGGAAGAAACAGCAGTAAGCACAGGGAAATATCTGCTTCTAAATCCAAAACGCAGTTACCTAACAGAACGGTTGTCAATGTGTGCACTCAACTTCCAGAGTTAAACCCGTGTGTGGATTCAGCAGTCTGCAAACACTTTCTCTGCAGAGTCCCAAAACAGGCGTTTTCAGCCCATTACCGTCAGATGGAAGAAACAGCAGTAAGCACAGGGAAATATCTGCTTCTAAATCCAAAACGCAGCTATCTAATAGAACGGTTGTCAATGTGTGCACTCAGCTTCCAGAGTTAAACCCGTGTGTGGATTCAGCAGTCTGCAAACACTTTCTCTGCAGAGTCCCAAAACACGCGTTTTCAGCCCATTACCGGCATATGGAAGAAACAGCAGTCAGCACAGGGAAATATCTGCTTCTAAATCCAAAACGCAGCTATCTAACAGAACGGTTGTCAATGTGTGCACTCAACTTCCAGAGTTAAACCCGTGTGTGGATTCAGCAGTCTGCAAACACTTTCTCTGCAGAGTCCCAAAACAGGCGTTTTCAGCCCATTACCGCCATATGGAAGAAACAGCAGTAAGCACAGGGAAATATCTGCTTCTAAATCCAAAACGCAGCTATCTAAAAGAGCGGTTGTCAATGTGGGCACTCCACTTCCAGAGTTAAACCGGTGTGTGGATTCAGCAGTCTGCAAACTCTTTCTCTGCAGAGTCCTAAAACAGTCGTTTTCAGCCCGTTACCGACATATGGAAGAAACAGCAGTAAGCACAGGGAAATATCTGCTTCTAAATCCAAAACGAAGCTATCTAACAGAACGGTTGTCAATGTGTGCACTCAACTTCCAGAGTTAAACCCGTGTTTGGATTCAGCAGTCTGCAAACACTTTCTCTGCAGAGTCCCAAAACAGGCGTTTTCAGCCCATTTCCGCCATATGGAAGAAACAGCAGTAAGCACAGGGAAATATCTGCTTCTAAATCCAAAACGCAGCTATCTAACAGAACGGTTGTCAATGTGTGCACTCAACTTCCAGAGTTAAACCCGTGTGTGGATTCAGCAGTCTGCAAACACTTTCTCTGCAGAGTCCCAAAACAGGCGTTTTCAGCCCATTACCGGCATATGGAAGAAACAGCAGTAAGCACAGGGAAATATCTGCTTCTAAATCCAAAACGCAGCTATCTAACAGAACGGTTGTCAATGTGTGCACTCAACTTCCAGAGTTAAACCCGTGTGTGGATTCAGCAGTCTGCAAACACTTTCTCTGCAGAGTCCCAAAACAGGCGATTTCAGCCCATTACCGGCATATGGAAGAAACAGCAGTAAGCACAGGGAAATATCTGCTTCTAAATCCAAAACGAAGCTATCTAACAGAACGGTTGTCAATGTGTGCACTCAACTTCCAGAGTTAAACCCGTGTGTGGATTCAGCAGTCTGCGAACTCTTTCTCTGCAGAGTCCCAAAACAGGCGTTTTCAGCCCATTACCGGCATATGGAAGAAACAGCAGTAAGCACAGGGAAATATCTGCTTCTAAATCCAAAACGAAGCTATCTAACAGAACGGTTGTCAATGTGTGCACTCAACTTCCAGAGTTAAACCCGTGTTTGGATTCCGCAGTCTGCAAACACTTTCTCTGCAGAGTCCCAAAACAGGCGTTTTCAGCCCATTTCCGCCATATGGAAGAAACAGCAGTAAGCACAGGGAAATATCTGCTTCTAAATCCAAAACGCAGCTATCTAACAGAACGGTTGTCAATGTGTGCACTCAACTTCCAGAGTTAAACCCGTGTGTGGATTCAGCAGTCTGCAAACACTTTCCCTGCAGAGTCCCAAAACAGGCGTTTTCAACCCATTACCGGCCTATGGAAGAAACAGCAGTAAGCATAGGGAAATATCTGCTTCTAAATCCAAAATGCAGCTATCTAACAGAACGGTTGTCAATGTGTGCACTCAACTTCCAGAGTTAAACCCGTGTTTGGATTCAGCAGTCTGCAAACACTTTCTCTGCAGAGTCCCAAAACAGGCGTTTTCAGCCCATTTCCGCCATATGGAAGAAACAGCAGTAAGCACAGGGAAATATCTGCTTCTAAATCCAAAACGCAGCTATCTAACAGAACGGTTGTCAATGTGTGCACTCAACTTCCAGAGTTAAACCCGTGTGTGGATTCAGCAGTCTGCAAACACTTTCTCTGCAGAGTCCCAAAACAGGCGTTTTCAACCCATTACCGGCCTATGGAAGAAACAGCAGTAAGCACAGGGAAATATCTGCTTCTAAATCCAAAACGAAGCTATCTAACAGAACGGTTGTCAATGTGTGCACTCAACTTCCAGAGTTAAACCCGTGTGTGGATTCAGCAGTCTGCAAACTCTTTCTCTGCACAGTCCCAAAACAGGCGTTTTCAGCCCATTACCGGCATATGGAAGAAACAGCAGTAAGCACAGGGAAATATCTGCTTCTAAATCCAAAATGCAGCTATCTAACAGAACGGTTGTCAATGTGTGCACTCAACTTCCAGAGTTAAACCCGTGTGTGGATTCAGCAGTCTGCAAACTCTTTCTCTGCAGAGTCCCAAAACAGGCGTTTTCAGCCCATTACCGGCATATGGAAGAAACAGCAGTAAGCACAGGGAAATATCTGCTTCTAAATCCAGAACGCAGCTATCTAACAGAAAGGTTGTCAATGTGTGCACTCAACTTCCAGAGTTAAAGCCGTGTGTGGATGCAGCAGTCTGCAAACACTTTCTCTGCAGAGTCCCAAAACAGGCGTTTTCAGCCCATTACCGGCATATGTAAGAAACAGCAGTAAGCACAGGGAAATATCTGCTTCTAAATCCAAAACGCAGTTACCTAACAGAACGGTTGTCAATGTGTGCACTCAACTTCCAGAGTTAAACCCGTGTGTGGATTCAGCAGTCTGCAAACACTTTCTCTGCAGAGTCCCAAAACAGGCGTTTTCAGCCCATTACCGTCATATGGAAGAAACAGCAGTAAGCACAGGGAAATATCTGCTTCTAAATCCAAAACGCAGCTATCTAACAGAACGGTTGTCAATGTGTGCACTCAACTTCCAGAGTTAAACCCGTGTGTGGATTCAGCAGTCTGCAAACACTTTCTCTGCAGAGTCCCAAAACAGGCGTTTTCAGCCCATTACCGGCATATGGAAGAAACAGCAGTAAGCACAGGGAAATATCTGCTTCTAAATCCAAAACGCAGCTATCTAACAGAACGGTTGTCAATGTGTGCACTCAACTTCCAGAGTTAAACCCGTGTGTGGATTCAGCAGTCTGCAAACACTTTCTCGGCAGAGTCCCAAAACAGGCGTTTTCAGCCCATTACCGCCATATGGAAGAAACAGCAGTAAGCACAGGGAAATATATGCTTCTAAATCCAAAACGCAGATATCTATAAGAGCGGTTGTCAATGTGTGCACTCAACTTCCAGAGTTAAACGGGTGTGTGGATTCAGCAGTCTGCAAACACTTTCTCTGCAGAGTCCCAAAACAGGCGTTTTCAGCCCATTACCGCCATATGGAAGAAACAGCAGTAAGCACAGGGAAATATCTGCTTCTAAATCCAAAACGCAGCTATCTAACAGAACGGTTGTCAATGTGTGCACTCAACTTCCAGAGTTAAACCCGTGTGTGGATTCAACAGTCTGCAAACTCTTTCTCTGCAGAGTCCCAAAACAGGCGTTTTCATCCCATTACCCGCATAGGGAAGAAACAGCAGTAAGCACAGGGAAATATCTGCTTCTAAATCCAAAACGCAGCTATCTAACAGACCCGTTGTCAATGTGTGCACTCAACTTCCAGAGTTAAATCCGTGTGTGGATTCAGCAGTCTGCAAACACTGTCTCTGCAGAGTCCCAAAACAGGCGTTTTCAGCCCATTACCGGCATATGGAAGAAACAGCAGTAAGCACAGGGAAATATCTGCTTCTAAATCCAAAACGCAGCTATCTAACAGAACGGTTGTCAATGTGTGCACTCAACTTACGGAGGTAAACCCGTGTGTGGATTCAGCAGTCTGCAAACACTTTCTCTGCAGAGTCCCAATACAGGCGTTTTCAGCCCATTTCCGGCCTATGGAAGAAACAGCAGTAAGCACAGGGAAATGTCTGCTTCTAAATTCAAAACGAAGCTACCTAACAAGACGGTTGTCAATGTGTGCACTCAACTTCCAGAGTTAAACCCGTGTGTGGATTCAGCAGTCTGCAAACACTTTCTCTGCGGAGTCCCAAAACAGGCGTTTTCAGCCCATTACCGGCATATGGAAGAAACAGCAGTAAGCCCAGGGAAATATGTGCTTCCAAATCCAAAACGCAGCTATCTAACAGAACGGTTGTCAATGTGTGCACTCAACTTCCAGAGTTAAACCGGTGTGTGGATTCAGCAGTCTGCAAACACTTTCTCTGCAGAGTCCCAAAACAGGCGTTTTCAGCCAATTACCGGCATGTGGAAGAAACAGCAGTAAGCATAGGGAAATATCTGCTTCTAAATCCAAAACGCAGCTATCTAACAGAACGGTTGTCAATGTGTGCACTCAACTTCCAGAGTTAAACCCGTGTGTGGATTCAGCAGTCTGCAAACACTTTCTCTGCAGAGTCCCAAAACAGGCGTTTTCAGCCCATTACCGGCATATGGAAGAAACAGCAGTAAGCACAGGGAAATATCTGCTTCTAAATCCAAAACGCAGCTATCTAACAGAACGGTTGTCAATGTGTGCACTCAACTTCCAGAGTTCAACCCGTGTGTGGATTCAGCAGTCTGCAAACACTTTCTCTGCAGAGTCCCAAAACAGGCGTTTTCAGCCCGTTACCGGCATATGGAAGAAACAGCAGTAAGCCCAGAGAAATATCTGCTTCTAAATCCAAAACGCAGCCATCTAACAGAACGGTTGTCAATGTGTGCACTCAACTTCCAGAGTTAAACCCGTGTGTGGATTCAGCAGTCTGCGAACTCTTTCTCTGCAGAGTCCCAAAGCAGGCGTTTTCAGCCCATTACCGGCATATGGAAGAAACAGCAGTAAGCACAGGGAAACAGCTGCTTCTAAATCCAAAACGCAGCTATCTAACAGAACAGTTTTCAATCTGTGCACTCAACTTCCACAGTTAAAGCCGTGTGTGGATTCAGCAGTCTGCAAACACTTTCTCTGCAGAGTCCCAAAACAGGCGTTTTCAGCCCATTACCGGCATATGGAAGAAACAGCAGTAAGCACAGGGAAATATCTGCTTCTAAATCCAAAACGCAGTTACCTAACAGAACGGTTGTCACTGTGTGCACTCAACTTCCAGAGTTAAACCCCTGTGTGGATTCAGCAGTCTGCAAACACTTTCTCTGCAGAGTCCCAAAACAGGCGTTTTCAGCCCATTACCGTCAGATGGAAGAAACAGCAGTAAGCACAGGGAAATATCTGCTCTAAATCCAAAACGCAGCTATCTAACAGAACGGTTGTCAATGTGTGCACTCAACTTCCAGAGTTAAACCCGTGTGTGGATTCAGCAGTCTGCAAACACTTTCTCTGCAGAGTCCCAAAACAGGCGTTTTCAGCCCATTACCGGCATATGGAAGAAACAGCAGTAAGCACAGGGAAATATCTGCTTCTAAATCCAAAACGCAGCTATCTAACAGAATGGTTGTCAATGTGTGCACTCAACTTCCAGAGTTAAACCCTTGTGTGGATTCAGCAGTCTGCAAACACTTTCTCTGCAGAGTCCCAAAACAGGCGTTTTCAGCCCATTACCGCCATATGGAAGAAACAGCAGTAAGCACAGGGAAATATCTGCTTCTAAATCCAAAACGCAGCTATCTAAAAGAGCGGTTGTCAATGTGTGCACTCCACTTCCAGAGTTAAACCGGTGTGTGGATTCAGCAGTCTGCAAACTCTTTCTCTGCAGAGTCCCAAAACAGGCGTTTTCAGCCCGTTACCGGCATATGGAAGAAACAGCAGTAAGCACAGGGAAATACCTGCTTCTAAATCCAAAACGAAGCTATCTAACAGAACGGTTGTCAATGTGTGCACTCAACTTCCAGAGTTAAACCCGTGTTTGGATTCAGCAGTCTGCAAACACTTTCTCTGCAGAGTCCCAAAACAGGCGTTTTCAGCCCATTTCCGCCATATGGAAGAAACAGCAGTAAGCACAGGGAAATATCTGCTTCTAAATCCAAAACGCAGCTATCTAACAGAACGGTTGTCAATGTGTGCACTCAACTTCCAGAGTTAAACCCGTGTGTGGATTCAGCAGTCTGCAAACACTTTCTCTGCAGAGTCCCAAAACAGGCGTTTTCAGCCCATTATCGGCATGTCGAAGAAACAGCAGTAAGCACAGGGAAATATCTGCTTCTAAATCCAAAACGCAGCTATCTAACAGAAGGGTTGTCAATGTGTGCACTCAACTTCCAGAGTTAAACCCGTGTGTGGATTCAGCAGTCTGCAAACACTTTCTCTGCAGAGTCCCAAAACAGGCGTTTTCAGCCCATTTCCGGCCTATGGAAGAAACAGCAGTAAGCACAGGGAAATGTCTGCTTCTAAATCCAAAACGAAGCTACCTAACAAGACGGTTGTCAATGTGTGCACTCAACTTCCAGAGTTAAACCCGTGTGTGGATTCAGCAGTCTGCAAACACTTTCTCTGTAGAGTCCCAAAACAGGCGTTTTCAGCCCATTACCGGCATGTGGAAGAAACAGCAGTAAGCATAGGGAAATATCTGCTTCTAAATCCAAAACGCAGCTATCTAACAGAACGGTTGTCAATGTGTGCACTCAACTTCCAGAGTTAAACCCGTGTGTGGATTCAGCAGTCTGCAAACACTTTCTCTGCAGAGTCCCAAAACAGGCGTTTTCAGCCCATTACCGGCATATGGAAGAAACAGCAGTAAGCACAGGGAAATATCTGCTTCTAAATCCAAAACGCAGCTATCTAACAGAACGGTTGTCAATGTGTGCACTCAACTTCCAGAGTTAAACCCGTGTGTGGATTCAGCAGTCTGCAAACACTTTCTCTGCAGAGTCCCAAAACAGGCGTTTTCAGCCCATTACCGGCATATGGAAGAAACAGCAGTAAGCACAAGGAAATATCTGCTTCTAAATCCAAAAGGCAGCTACCTAACAGAACGGTTGTCAATGTGTGCACTCAACTTCCAGAGTTAAACCCGTGTGTGGATTCAGCAGTCTGCGAACTCTTTCTCTGCAGAGTCCCAAAACAGTCGTTTTCAGCCCATTACCGGCATATGAAAGAAACAGCAGTAAGCACAGGGAAATATCTGCTTCTAAATCCAAAACGAAGCTATCTAACAGAACGGTTGTCAATGTGTGCACTCAACTTCCAGAGTTAAACCCGTGTGTGGATTCAGCAGTCTGCAAACTCTTTCTCTGCAGAGTCCCAAAACAGTCGTTTTCAGCCCATTACCGTCAGATGGAAGAAACAGCAGTAAGCACAGGGAAATATCTGCTTCTAAATCCAAAACGCAGTTACCTAACAGAACGGTTGTCAATGTGTGCACTCAACTTCCAGAGTTAAACCCGTGTGTGGATTCAGCAGTCTGCAAACACTTTCTCTGCAGAGTCCCAAAATAGGCGTTTTCAGCCCATTACCGGCAAATGGAAGAAACAGCAGTAAGCTCAGGGAAATATCTGCTTCTAAATCCAAAACGCAGCTATCTAACAGAATGGTTGTCAATGTGTGCACTCAACTTCCAGAGTTAAACCCGTGTGTGGATTCAGCAGTCTGCAAACACTTTCTCTGCAGAGTCCCAAAACAGGCGTTTTCAGCCCATTACCGCCATATGGAAGAAACAGCAGTAAGCACAGGGAAATATCTGCTTCTAAATCCAAAACGCAGCTATCTAAAAGAGCGGTTGTCAATGTGTGCACTCCACTTCCAGAGTTAAACCGGTGTGTGGATTCAGCAGTCTGCAAACTCTTTCTCTGCAGAGTCCTAAAACAGGCGTTTTCAGCCCGTTACCGGCATATGGAAGAAACAGCAGTAAGCACAGGGAAATATCTGCTTCTAAATCCAAAACGAAGCTATCTAACAGAACGGTTGTCAATGTGTGCACTCAACTTCCAGAGTTAAACCCATTTGTGGATTCAGCAGTCTGCAAACACTTTCTCTGCAGGGTCCCAAAACAGGCGTTTTCAGCCCATTACCGGCATATGGAAGAAACAGCAGTAAGCACAGGGAAATATCTGCTTCTAAATCCGAAACGCAGCTATTTAACAGATCGGTTGTCAATGTGTGCACTCAACTTCCAGAGTTAAACCCGTGTGTGGATTCAGCAGTCTGCAATCACTTTCTCTGCAGAGTCCCAAAACAGGCGTTTTCAGCCCATTACCGCCATATGGAAGAAACAGCAGTAAGCACAGGGAAATATCTGCTTCTAAATCCAAAACGCAGCTATCTAACAGAACGGTTGTCAATGTGTGCACTCAACTTCCAGAGTTAAACCCGTGTGTGGATTCAGCAGTCTGCAAACTCTTTCTCTGCAGAGTCCCAAAACAGGCGTTTTCATCCCATTACCCGCATAGGGAAAAACAGCAGTAAGCACAGGGAAATATCTGCTTCTAAATCCAAAACGCAGCTATCTAACAGACCCGTTGTCAATGTGTGCACTCAACTTCCAGAGTTAAACCCGTGTGTGGATTCAGCAGTCTGCAAACACTGTCTCTGCAGAGTCCCAAAACAGTCGTTTTAAGCCCATTACCGGCATATGGAAGAAACAGCAGTAAGCACAGGGAAATATCTGCTTCTAAATCCAAAACGCAGCTATCTAACAGAACGGTTGTCAATGTGTGCACTCAACTTACGGAGGTAAACCCGTGTGTGGATTCAGCAGTCTGCAAACACTTTCTCTGCAGAGTCCCAATACAGGCGTTTTCAGCCCATTTCCGGCCTATGGAAGAAACAGCAGTAAGCACAGGGAAATGTCTGCTTCTAAATCCAAAGCGAAGCTACCTAACAAGACGGTTGTCAATGTGTGCACTCAACTTCCAGAGTTAAACCCGTGTGTGGATTCAGCAGTCTGCAAACACTTTCTCTGCGGAGTCCCAAAACAGGCGTTTTCAGCCCATTACCGGCATATGGAAGAAACAGCAGTAAGCCCAGGGAAATATGTGCTTCCAAATCCAAAACGCAGCTATCTAACAGAACGGTTGTCAATGTGTGCACTCAACTTCCAGAGTTAAACCGGTGTGTGGATTCAGCAGTCTGCAAACACTTTCTCTGCAGAGTCCCAAAACAGGCGTTTTCAGCCCATTACCGGCATATGGAAGACAGAAGTAAGCACAGGGAAATATCTGCTTCTAAATCCAAAACGCAGCTATCTAACAGAACGGTTGTCAATGTGTGCACTCAACTTCCAGAGTTAAAGCCGTGTGTGGATTCAGCAGTCTGCAAACTCTTTCTCTGCAGAGTCCCAAAACAGGCGTTTTCAGCCCATTACCGGCATATGGAAGAAACAGCAGTAAGCACAGGGAAATATCTGCTTCTAAATCCAAAACGCAGTTACCTAACAGAACGGTTGTCAATGTGTGCACTCAACTTCCAGACTTAAACCCGTGTGTGGATTCAGCAGTCTGCAAACACTTTCTCTGCAGAGTCCCAAAACAGGCGTTTTCAGCCCATTACCGTCATATGGAAGAAACAGCAGTAAGCACAGGGAAATATCTGCTTCTAAATCCAAAACGCAGCTATCTAACAGAACGGTTGTCAATGTGTGCACTCAACTTCCAGAGTTAAACCCGTGTGTGGATTCAGCAGTCTGCAAACACTTTCTCTGCAGAGTCCCAAAACAGGCGTTTTCAGCCCATTACCGGCATATGGAAGAAACTGCAGTAAGCACAGGGAAATATCTGCTTCTAAATCCAAAACGCAGCTATCTAACAGAACGGTTGTCAATGTGTGCACTCAACTTCCCGAGTTAAACCCGTGTGTGGATTCAGCAGTCTGCAAACACTTTCTCTGCAGAGTCCCAAAACAGGCGTTTTCAGCCCATTACCGCCATATGGAAGAAACAGCAGTAAGCACAGGGAAATATCTGCTTCTAAATCCAAAACGCAGCTATCTAAAAGAGCGGTTGTCAATGTGTGCACTCAACTTCCAGAGTTAAACCGGTGTGTGGATTCAGCAGTCTGCAAACTCTTTCTCTGCAGAGTCCCAAAACAGGCGTTTTCAGCCCGCTACCGGCATATGGAAGAAACAGCAGTAAGCACAGGGAAATATCTGCTTCTAAATCCAAAACGCAGCTATCTAACAGAACGGTTGTCAATGTGTGCACTCAACTTCCAGAGTTAAACCCGTGTTTGGATTCAGCAGTCTGCAAACACTTTCTCTGCAGAGTCCCAAAACAGGCGTTTTCAGCCCATTTCCGCCATATGGAAGAAACAGCAGTAAGCACAGGTAAATATCTGCTTCTAAATCCAAAACGCAGCTATCAAACAGAACGGTTGTCAATGTGTGCACTCAACTTCCAGAGTTAAACCGGTGTGTGGATTCAGCAGTCTGCAAACACTTTCTCTGCAGAGTCCCAAAACATGCGTTTTCAGCAAATTACCGGCATGTGGAAGAAACAGCAGTAAGCATAGGGAAATATCTGCTTCTAAATCCAAAACGCAGCTATCTAACAGAACGGTTGTCAATGTGTGCACTCAACTTCCAGAGTTAAACCCGTGTGTGGATTCAGCAGTCTGCAAACACTTTCTCTGCAGAGTCCCAAAACAGGCGTTTTCAGCCCATTACCGGCATATGGAAGAAACAGCAGTAAGCACAGGGAAATATCTGCTTCTAAATCCAAAACGCAGCTATCTAACAGAACGGTTGTCAATGTGTGCACTCAACTTCCAGAGTTAAACCCGCGTGTGGATTCAGCAGTCTGCAAACTCTTTCTCTGCAGAGTCCCAAAACAGGCGTTTTCAGCCCATTACCGGCATATGGAAGAAACAGCAGTAAGCCCAGAGAAATATCTGCTTCTAAATCCAAAACGCAGCAATCTAACAGAACGGTTGTCAATGTGTGCACTCAACTTCCAGAGTTAAACCCGTGTGTGGATTCAGCAGTCTGCGAACTCTTTCTCTGCAGAGTCCCAAAACAGGCGTTTTCAGCCCATTACCGGCATATGGAAGAAACAGCAGTAAGCACAGGGAAATATCTGCTTCTAAATCCAAAACGCAGCTATCTAACAGAACGGTTGTCAATGTGTGCACTCAACTTCCAGAGTTCAACCCGTGTGTGGATTCAGCAGTCTGCAAACTCTTTCTCTGCTGAGTCCCAAAACAGGCGTTTTCAGTCCATTACCGGCATATGGAAGAAACAGCAGTAAGCACAGGGAAACAGCTGCTTCTAAATCCAAAACGCAGCTATCTAACAGAACAGTTTTCAATGTGTGCACTCAACTTCCACAGTTAAAGCCGTGTGTGGATTCAGCAGTCTGCAAACACTTTCTCTGCAGAGTCCCAAAACAGGCGTTTTCAGCCCATTACCTGCATATGGAAGAAACAGCAGTAAGCACAGGGAAATATCTGCTTCTAAATCCAAAACGCAGTTACCTAACAGAACGGTTGTCAATGTGTGCACTCAACTTCCAGAGTTAAACCCGTGTGTGGATTCAGCAGTCTGCAAACACTTTCTCTGCAGAGTCCCAAAACAGGCGTTTTCAGCCCATTACCGTCAGATGGAAGAAACAGCAGTAAGCACAGGGAAATATCTGCTCTAAATCCAAAACGCAGCTATCTAACAGAACGGTTGTCAATGTGTGCACTCAACTTCCAGAGGTAAACCCGTGTGTGGATTCAGCAGTCTGCAAACTCTTTCTCTGCAGAGTCCCAAAACAGTCGTTTTCAGCCCATTACCGGCATATGGAAGAAACAGCAGTAAGCACAGGGAAATATCTGCTTCTAAATCCAAAACGCAGCTATCTAACAGAACGGTTGTCAATGTGTGCACTCAACTTCCAGAGTTAAACCCGTGTGTGGATTCAGCAGTCTGTAAACACTTTCTCTGCAGAGTCCCAAAACAGGCGTTTTCAGCCCATTACCGGCATATGGAAGAAACAGCAGTAAGCACAGGGAAATATTTGCTTCTAAATCCAAAACGCAGTTACCCAGCAGAACGGTTGTCAATGTGTGCACTCAACTTCCAGAGTTAAACCCGTGTGTGGATTCAGCAGTCTGCAAACACTTTCTCTGCAGAGTCCCAAAACAGGCGTTTTCAGCCCATTACCGTCAGATGGAAGAAACAGCAGTAAGCACAGGGAAATATCTGCTTCTAAATCCAAAACGCAGCTATCTAACAGAGCGGTTGTCAATGTGTGCACTCAGCTTCCAGAGTTAAACCCGTGTGTGGATTCAGCAGTCTGCAAACACTTTCTCTGCAGAGTCCCAAAACAAGCGTTTTCAGCCCATTACCGGCATATGGAAGAAACAGCAGTAAGCTCAGGGAAATATCTGCTTCTAAATCCAAAACGCAGCTATCTAACAGAATGGTTGTCAATGTGTGCACTCAACTTCCAGAGTTAAACCCATTTGTGGATTCAGCAGTCTGCAAACACTTTCTCTGCAGAGTCCCAAAACAGGCGTTTTCAGCCCATTACCGGCATATGGAAGAAACAGCAGTAAGCACAGGGAAATATCTGCTTCTAAATCCAAAACGCAGCTATTTAACAGATCGGTTGTCAATGTGTGCACTCAACTTCCAGAGTTAAACCCGTGTGTGGATTCAGCAGTCTGCAAACACTTTCTCTGCAGAGTCCCAAAACAGGCGTTTTCAGCCCATTACCGCCATATGGAAGAAACAGCAGTAAGCACAGGGAAATATCTGCTTCTAAATCCAAAACGCAGCTATCTAACAGAACGGTTGTCAATGTGTGCACTCAACTTCCAGAGTTAAACCGGTGTGTGGATTCAGCAGTCTGCAAACTCTTTCTCTGCAGAGTCCCAAAACAGGCGTTTTCATCCCATTACCCGCATAGGGAAGAAACAGCAGTAAGCACAGGGAAATATCTGCTTCTAAATCCAAAACGCAGCTTTATAACAGACCCGTTGTCAATGTGTGCACTCAACTTCCAGAGTTAAACCCGTGTGTGGATTCAGCAGTCTGCAAACACTGTCTCTGCAGAGTCCCAAAACAGGCGTTTTCAGCCCATTACCGGCATATGGAAGAAACAGCAGTAAGCACAGGGAAATATCTGCTTCTAAATCCAAAACGCAGCTATCTAACAGAACGGTTGTCAATGTGTGCACTCAACTTCCAGAGTTAAACCCGTGTGTGGATTCAGCAGTCTGCAAACACTTTCTCTGCAGAGTCCCAAAACAGGCGTTTTCAGCCCATTACCGGCATATGGAAGAAACAGCAGTAAGCACAAGGAAATATCTGCTTCTAAATCCAAAAGGCAGCTACCTAACAGAACGGTTGTCAATGTGTGCACTCAACTTCCAGAGTTAAACCCGTGTGTGGATTCAGCAGTCTGCGAACTCTTTCTCTGCAGAGTCCCAAAACAGTCGTTTTCAGCCCATTACCGGCATATGAAAGAAACAGCAGTAAGCACAGGGAAATATCTGCTTCTAAATCCAAAACGAAGCTATCTAACAGAACGGTTGTCAATGTGTGCACTCAACTTCCAGAGTTAAACCCGTGTGTGGATTCAGCAGTCTGCAAACTCTTTCTCTGCAGAGTCCCAAAACAGTCGTTTTCAGCCCATTACCGTCAGATGGAAGAAACAGCAGTAAGCACAGGGAAATATCTGCTTCTAAATCCAAAACGCAGTTACCTAACAGAACGGTTGTCAATGTGTGCACTCAACTTCCAGAGTTAAACCCGTGTGTGGATTCAGCAGTCTGCAAACACTTTCTCTGCAGAGTCCCAAAATAGGCGTTTTCAGCCCATTACCGGCAAATGGAAGAAACAGCAGTAAGCTCAGGGAAATATCTGCTTCTAAATCCAAAACGCAGCTATCTAACAGAATGGTTGTCAATGTGTGCACTCAACTTCCAGAGTTAAACCCGTGTGTGGATTCAGCAGTCTGCAAACACTTTCTCTGCAGAGTCCCAAAACAGGCGTTTTCAGCCCATTACCGCCATATGGAAGAAACAGCAGTAAGCACAGGGAAATATCTGCTTCTAAATCCAAAACGCAGCTATCTAAAAGAGCGGTTGTCAATGTGTGCACTCCACTTCCAGAGTTAAACCGGTGTGTGGATTCAGCAGTCTGCAAACTCTTTCTCTGCAGAGTCCTAAAACAGGCGTTTTCAGCCCGTTACCGGCATATGGAAGAAACAGCAGTAAGCACAGGGAAATATCTGCTTCTAAATCCAAAACGAAGCTATCTAACAGAACGGTTGTCAATGTGTGCACTCAACTTCCAGAGTTAAACCCATTTGTGGATTCAGCAGTCTGCAAACACTTTCTCTGCAGGGTCCCAAAACAGGCGTTTTCAGCCCATTACCGGCATATGGAAGAAACAGCAGTAAGCACAGGGAAATATCTGCTTCTAAATCCGAAACGCAGCTATTTAACAGATCGGTTGTCAATGTGTGCACTCAACTTCCAGAGTTAAACCCGTGTGTGGATTCAGCAGTCTGCAATCACTTTCTCTGCAGAGTCCCAAAACAGGCGTTTTCAGCCCATTACCGCCATATGGAAGAAACAGCAGTAAGCACAGGGAAATATCTGCTTCTAAATCCAAAACGCAGCTATCTAACAGAACGGTTGTCAATGTGTGCACTCAACTTCCAGAGTTAAACCCGTGTGTGGATTCAGCAGTCTGCAAACTCTTTCTCTGCAGAGTCCCAAAACAGGCGTTTTCATCCCATTACCCGCATAGGGAAAAACAGCAGTAAGCACAGGGAAATATCTGCTTCTAAATCCAAAACGCAGCTATCTAACAGACCCGTTGTCAATGTGTGCACTCAACTTCCAGAGTTAAACCCGTGTGTGGATTCAGCAGTCTGCAAACACTGTCTCTGCAGAGTCCCAAAACAGTCGTTTTAAGCCCATTACCGGCATATGGAAGAAACAGCAGTAAGCACAGGGAAATATCTGCTTCTAAATCCAAAACGCAGCTATCTAACAGAACGGTTGTCAATGTGTGCACTCAACTTACGGAGGTAAACCCGTGTGTGGATTCAGCAGTCTGCAAACACTTTCTCTGCAGAGTCCCAATACAGGCGTTTTCAGCCCATTTCCGGCCTATGGAAGAAACAGCAGTAAGCACAGGGAAATGTCTGCTTCTAAATCCAAAGCGAAGCTACCTAACAAGACGGTTGTCAATGTGTGCACTCAACTTCCAGAGTTAAACCCGTGTGTGGATTCAGCAGTCTGCAAACACTTTCTCTGCGGAGTCCCAAAACAGGCGTTTTCAGCCCATTACCGGCATATGGAAGAAACAGCAGTAAGCCCAGGGAAATATGTGCTTCCAAATCCAAAACGCAGCTATCTAACAGAACGGTTGTCAATGTGTGCACTCAACTTCCAGAGTTAAACCGGTGTGTGGATTCAGCAGTCTGCAAACACTTTCTCTGCAGAGTCCCAAAACAGGCGTTTTCAGCCCATTACCGGCATATGGAAGACAGAAGTAAGCACAGGGAAATATCTGCTTCTAAATCCAAAACGCAGCTATCTAACAGAACGGTTGTCAATGTGTGCACTCAACTTCCAGAGTTAAAGCCGTGTGTGGATTCAGCAGTCTGCAAACTCTTTCTCTGCAGAGTCCCAAAACAGGCGTTTTCAGCCCATTACCGGCATATGGAAGAAACAGCAGTAAGCACAGGGAAATATCTGCTTCTAAATCCAAAACGCAGTTACCTAACAGAACGGTTGTCAATGTGTGCACTCAACTTCCAGACTTAAACCCGTGTGTGGATTCAGCAGTCTGCAAACACTTTCTCTGCAGAGTCCCAAAACAGGCGTTTTCAGCCCATTACCGTCATATGGAAGAAACAGCAGTAAGCACAGGGAAATATCTGCTTCTAAATCCAAAACGCAGCTATCTAACAGAACGGTTGTCAATGTGTGCACTCAACTTCCAGAGTTAAACCCGTGTGTGGATTCAGCAGTCTGCAAACACTTTCTCTGCAGAGTCCCAAAACAGGCGTTTTCAGCCCATTACCGGCATATGGAAGAAACTGCAGTAAGCACAGGGAAATATCTGCTTCTAAATCCAAAACGCAGCTATCTAACAGAACGGTTGTCAATGTGTGCACTCAACTTCCCGAGTTAAACCCGTGTGTGGATTCAGCAGTCTGCAAACACTTTCTCTGCAGAGTCCCAAAACAGGCGTTTTCAGCCCATTACCGCCATATGGAAGAAACAGCAGTAAGCACAGGGAAATATCTGCTTCTAAATCCAAAACGCAGCTATCTAAAAGAGCGGTTGTCAATGTGTGCACTCAACTTCCAGAGTTAAACCGGTGTGTGGATTCAGCAGTCTGCAAACTCTTTCTCTGCAGAGTCCCAAAACAGGCGTTTTCAGCCCGCTACCGGCATATGGAAGAAACAGCAGTAAGCACAGGGAAATATCTGCTTCTAAATCCAAAACGCAGCTATCTAACAGAACGGTTGTCAATGTGTGCACTCAACTTCCAGAGTTAAACCCGTGTTTGGATTCAGCAGTCTGCAAACACTTTCTCTGCAGAGTCCCAAAACAGGCGTTTTCAGCCCATTTCCGCCATATGGAAGAAACAGCAGTAAGCACAGGTAAATATCTGCTTCTAAATCCAAAACGCAGCTATCAAACAGAACGGTTGTCAATGTGTGCACTCAACTTCCAGAGTTAAACCGGTGTGTGGATTCAGCAGTCTGCAAACACTTTCTCTGCAGAGTCCCAAAACATGCGTTTTCAGCAAATTACCGGCATGTGGAAGAAACAGCAGTAAGCATAGGGAAATATCTGCTTCTAAATCCAAAACGCAGCTATCTAACAGAACGGTTGTCAATGTGTGCACTCAACTTCCAGAGTTAAACCCGTGTGTGGATTCAGCAGTCTGCAAACACTTTCTCTGCAGAGTCCCAAAACAGGCGTTTTCAGCCCATTACCGGCATATGGAAGAAACAGCAGTAAGCACAGGGAAATATCTGCTTCTAAATCCAAAACGCAGCTATCTAACAGAACGGTTGTCAATGTGTGCACTCAACTTCCAGAGTTAAACCCGCGTGTGGATTCAGCAGTCTGCAAACTCTTTCTCTGCAGAGTCCCAAAACAGGCGTTTTCAGCCCATTACCGGCATATGGAAGAAACAGCAGTAAGCCCAGAGAAATATCTGCTTCTAAATCCAAAACGCAGCAATCTAACAGAACGGTTGTCAATGTGTGCACTCAACTTCCAGAGTTAAACCCGTGTGTGGATTCAGCAGTCTGCGAACTCTTTCTCTGCAGAGTCCCAAAACAGGCGTTTTCAGCCCATTACCGGCATATGGAAGAAACAGCAGTAAGCACAGGGAAATATCTGCTTCTAAATCCAAAACGCAGCTATCTAACAGAACGGTTGTCAATGTGTGCACTCAACTTCCAGAGTTCAACCCGTGTGTGGATTCAGCAGTCTGCAAACTCTTTCTCTGCTGAGTCCCAAAACAGGCGTTTTCAGTCCATTACCGGCATATGGAAGAAACAGCAGTAAGCACAGGGAAACAGCTGCTTCTAAATCCAAAACGCAGCTATCTAACAGAACAGTTTTCAATGTGTGCACTCAACTTCCACAGTTAAAGCCGTGTGTGGATTCAGCAGTCTGCAAACACTTTCTCTGCAGAGTCCCAAAACAGGCGTTTTCAGCCCATTACCTGCATATGGAAGAAACAGCAGTAAGCACAGGGAAATATCTGCTTCTAAATCCAAAACGCAGTTACCTAACAGAACGGTTGTCAATGTGTGCACTCAACTTCCAGAGTTAAACCCGTGTGTGGATTCAGCAGTCTGCAAACACTTTCTCTGCAGAGTCCCAAAACAGGCGTTTTCAGCCCATTACCGTCAGATGGAAGAAACAGCAGTAAGCACAGGGAAATATCTGCTCTAAATCCAAAACGCAGCTATCTAACAGAACGGTTGTCAATGTGTGCACTCAACTTCCAGAGGTAAACCCGTGTGTGGATTCAGCAGTCTGCAAACTCTTTCTCTGCAGAGTCCCAAAACAGTCGTTTTCAGCCCATTACCGGCATATGGAAGAAACAGCAGTAAGCACAGGGAAATATCTGCTTCTAAATCCAAAACGCAGCTATCTAACAGAACGGTTGTCAATGTGTGCACTCAACTTCCAGAGTTAAACCCGTGTGTGGATTCAGCAGTCTGTAAACACTTTCTCTGCAGAGTCCCAAAACAGGCGTTTTCAGCCCATTACCGGCATATGGAAGAAACAGCAGTAAGCACAGGGAAATATTTGCTTCTAAATCCAAAACGCAGTTACCCAGCAGAACGGTTGTCAATGTGTGCACTCAACTTCCAGAGTTAAACCCGTGTGTGGATTCAGCAGTCTGCAAACACTTTCTCTGCAGAGTCCCAAAACAGGCGTTTTCAGCCCATTACCGTCAGATGGAAGAAACAGCAGTAAGCACAGGGAAATATCTGCTTCTAAATCCAAAACGCAGCTATCTAACAGAGCGGTTGTCAATGTGTGCACTCAGCTTCCAGAGTTAAACCCGTGTGTGGATTCAGCAGTCTGCAAACACTTTCTCTGCAGAGTCCCAAAACAAGCGTTTTCAGCCCATTACCGGCATATGGAAGAAACAGCAGTAAGCTCAGGGAAATATCTGCTTCTAAATCCAAAACGCAGCTATCTAACAGAATGGTTGTCAATGTGTGCACTCAACTTCCAGAGTTAAACCCATTTGTGGATTCAGCAGTCTGCAAACACTTTCTCTGCAGAGTCCCAAAACAGGCGTTTTCAGCCCATTACCGGCATATGGAAGAAACAGCAGTAAGCACAGGGAAATATCTGCTTCTAAATCCAAAACGCAGCTATTTAACAGATCGGTTGTCAATGTGTGCACTCAACTTCCAGAGTTAAACCCGTGTGTGGATTCAGCAGTCTGCAAACACTTTCTCTGCAGAGTCCCAAAACAGGCGTTTTCAGACCATTACCGCCATATGGAAGAAACAGCAGTAAGCACAGGGAAATATCTGCTTCTAAATCCAAAACGCAGCTATCTAACAGAACGGTTGTCAATGTGTGCACTCAACTTCCAGAGTTAAACCGGTGTGTGGATTCAGCAGTCTGCAAACTCTTTCTCTGCAGAGTCCCAAAACAGGCGTTTTCATCCCATTACCCGCATAGGGAAGAAACAGCAGTAAGCACAGGGAAATATCTGCTTCTAAATCCAAAACGCAGCTTTATAACAGACCCGTTGTCAATGTGTGCACTCAACTTCCAGAGTTAAACCCGTGTGTGGATTCAGCAGTCTGCAAACACTGTCTCTGCAGAGTCCCAAAACAGGCGTTTTCAGCCCATTACCGGCATATGGAAGAAACAGCAGTAAGCACAGGGAAATATCTGCTTCTAAATCCAAAACGCAGCTATCTAACAGAACGGTTGTCAATGTGTGCACTCAACTTACGGAGGTAAACCCGTGTGTGGATTCAGCAGTCTGCAAACACTTTCTCTGCAGAGTCCCAATACAGGCGTTTTCAGCCCATTTCCGGCCTATGGAAGAAACAGCAGTAAGCACAGGGAAATGTCTGCTTCTAAATCCAAAACGAAGCTACCTAACAAGACGGTTGTCAATGTGTGCACTCAACTTCCAGAGTTAAACCCGTGTGTGGATTCAGCAGTCTGCAAACACTTTCTCTGCGGAGTCCCAAAACAGGCGTTTTCAGCCCATTACCGGCATATGGAAGAAACAGCAGTAAGCCCAGGGAAATATGTGCTTCCAAATCCAAAACGCAGCTATCTAACAGAACGGTTGTCAATGTGTGCACTCAACTTCCAGAGTTAAACCGGTGTGTGGATTCAGCAGTCTGCAAACACTTTCTCTGCAGAGTCCCAAAACAGGCGTTTTCAGCCCATTACCGGCATATGGAAGACAGCAGTAAGCACAGGGAAATATCTGCTTCTAAATCCAAAACGCAGCTATCTAACAGAACGGTTGTCAATGTGTGCACTCAACTTCCAGAGTTAAAGCCGTGTGTGGATTCAGCAGTCTGCAAACACTTTCTCTGCAGAGTCCCAAAACAGGCGTTTTCAGCCCATTACCGGCATATGGAAGAAACAGCAGTAAGCTCAGGGAAATATCTGCTTCTAAATCCAAAACGCAGCTATCTAACAGAATGGTTGTCAATGTGTGCACTCAACTTCCAGAGATAAACCCGTGTGTGGATTCAGCAGTCTGCAAACACTTTCTCTGCAGAGTCCCAAAACAGGCGTTTTCAGCCCATTACCGCCATATGGAAGAAACAGCAGTAAGCACAGGGAAATATCTGCTTCTAAATCCAAAACGCAGCTATCTAAAAGAGCGGTTGTCAATGTGTGCACTCCACTTCCAGAGTTAAACTGGTGTGTGGATTCAGCAGTCTGCAAACTCTTTCTCTGCAGAGTCCTAAAACAGGCGTTTTCAGCCCGTTACCGGCATATGGAAGAAACAGCAGTAAGCACAGGGAAATATCTGCTTCTAAATCCAAAACGAAGCTATCTAACAGAACGGTTGTCAATGTGTGCACTCAACTTCCAGAGTTAAACCCATTTGTGGATTCATCAGTCTGCAAACACTTTCTCTGCAGAGTCCCAAAACAGGCGTTTTCAGCCCATTACCGGCATATGGAAGAAACAGCAGTAAGCACAGGGAAATATCTGCTTCTAAATCCAAAACGCAGCTATTTAACAGATCGGTTGTCAATGTGAGCACTCAATTTCCAGAGTTAAACCCGTGTGTGGATTCAGCAGTCTGCAAACACTTTCTCTGCAGAGTCCCAAAACAGGCGTTTTCAGCCCATTACCGCCATATGGAAGAAACAGCAGTAAGCACAGGGAAATATCTGCTTCTAAATCCAAAACGCAGCTATCTAACAGAACGGTTGTCAATGTGTGCACTCAACTTCCAGAGTTAAACCCGTGTTTGGATTCAGCAGTCTGCAAACTCTTTCTCTGCAGAGTCCCAAAACAGGCGTTTTCATCCCATTACCCGCATAGGGAAGAAACAGCAGTAAGCACAGGGAAATATCTGCTTCTAAATCCAAAACGCAGCTATCTAACAGACCCGCTGTCAATGTGTGCACTCAACTTCCAGAGTTAAACCCGTGTGTGGATTCAGCAGTCTGCAAACACTGTCTCTGCAGAGTCCCAAAACAGGCGTTTTCAGCCCATTACCGGCATATGGAAGAAACAGCAGTAAGCACAGGGAAATATCTGCTTCTAAATCCAAAACGCAGCTATCGAACAGAACGGTTGTCAATGTGTGCACTCAACTTACGGAGGTAAACCCGTGTGTGGATTCAGCAGTCTGCAAACACTTTCTCTGCAGAGTCCCAATACAGGCGTTTTCAGCCCATTTCCGGCCTATGGAAGAAACAGCAGTAAGCACAGGGAAATGTCTGCTTCTAAATCCAAAACGAAGCTACCTAACAAGACGGTTGTCAATGTGTGCACTCAACTTCCAGAGTTAAACCCGTGTGTGGATTCAGCAGTCTGCAAACACTTTCTCTGCGGAGTCCCAAAACAGGCGTTTTCAGCCCATTACCGGCATATGGAAGAAACAGCAGTAAGCCCAGGGAAATATGTGCTTCCAAATCCAAAACGCAGCTATCTAACAGAACGGTTGTCAATGTGTGCACCCAACTTCCAGAGTTAAACCCGTGTGTGGATTCAGCAGTCTGCAAACACTTTCTCTGCAGAGTCCCAAAACAGGCGTTTTCATCCCATTACCCGCATAGGGAAGAAACAGCAGTAAGCACAGGGAAATATCTGCTTCTAAATCCAAAACGCAGCTATCTAAAAGAGCGGTTGTCAATGTGTGCACTCAACTTCCAGAGTTAAACCGGTGTGTGGATTCAGCAGTCTGCAAACTCTTTGTCTGCAGAGTCCCAAAACAGGCGTTTTCAGCCCGCTACCGGCATATGGAAGAAACAGCAGTAAGCACAGGGAAATATCTGCTTCTAAATCCAAAACGAAGCTATCTAACAGAACGGTTGTCAATGTGTGCACTCAACTTCCAGAGTTAAACCCGTGTTTGGATTCAGCAGTCTGCAAACACTTTCTCTGCAGAGTCCCAAAACAGGCGTTTTCAGCCCATTTCCGCCATATGGAAGAAACAGCAGTAAGCACAGGTAAATATCTGCTTCTAAATCCAAAACGCAGCTATCTAACAGAACGGTTGTCAATGTGTGCACTCAACTTCCAGAGTTAAACCGGTGTGTGGATTCAGCAGTCTGCAAACACTTTCTCTGCAGAGTCCCAAAACAGGCGTTTTCAGCCAATTACCGGCATGTGGAAGAAACAGCAGTAAGCATAGGGAAATATCTGCTTCTAAATCCAAAACGCAGCTATCTAACAGAACGGTTGTCAATGTGTGCACTCAACTTCCAGAGTTAAACCCGTGTGTGGATTCAGAAGTCTGCAAACACTTTCTCTGCAGAGTCCCAAAACAGGCGTTTTCAGCCCATTACCGGCATATGGAAGAAACAGCAGTAAGCACAGGGAAATATCTGCTTCTAAATCCAAAACGCAGCTATCTAACAGAACGGTTGTCAATGTGTGCACTCAACTTCCAGAGTTAAACCCGTGTGTGGATTCAGCAGTCTGCAAACACTTTCTCTGCAGAGTCCCAAAACAGGCGTTTTCAGCCCATTACCGGCATATGGAAGAAACAGCAGTAAGCACAGGGAAATATCTTCTTCTAAATCCAAAACGCAGCTATCTAACAGAATGGTTGTCAATGTGTGCACTCAACTTCCAGAGTTAAACCCTTGTGTGGATTCAGCAGTCTGCAAACACTTTCTCTGCAGAGTCCCAAAACAGGCGTTTTCAGCCCATTACCGCCATATGGAAGAAACAGCAGTAAGCACAGGGAAATATCTGCTTCTAAATCCAAAACGCAGCTATCTAAAAGAGCGGTTGTCAATGTGTGCACTCCACTTCCAGAGTTAAACCGGTGTGTGGATTCAGCAGTCTGCAAACTCTTTCTCTGCAGAGTCCCAAAACAGGCGTTTTCAGCCCGTTACCGGCATATGGAAGAAACAGCAGTAAGCACAGGGAAATACCTGCTTCTAAATCCAAAACGAAGCTATCTAACAGAACGGTTGTCAATGTGTGCACTCAACTTCCAGAGTTAAACCCGTGTTTGGATTCAGCAGTCTGCAAACACTTTCTCTGCAGAGTCCCAAAACAGGCGTTTTCAGCCCATTTCCGCCATATGGAAGAAACAGCAGTAAGCACAGGGAAATATCTGCTTCTAAATCCAAAACGCAGCTATCTAACAGAACGGTTGTCAATGTGTGCACTCAACTTCCAGAGTTAAACCCGTGTGTGGATTCAGCAGTCTGCAAACACTTTCTCTGCAGAGTCCCAAAACAGGCGTTTTCAGCCCATTACCGGCATGTCGAAGAAACAGCAGTAAGCATAGGGAAATATCTGCTTCTAAATCCAAAACGCAGCTATCTAACAGAACGGTTGTCAATGTGTGCACTCAACTTCCAGAGGTAAACCCATTTGTGGATTCAGCAGTCTGCAAACACTTTCTCTGCAGAGTCCCAAAACAGGCGTTTTCAGCCCATTACCGGCATATGGAAGAAACAGCAGTAAGCACAGGGAAATATCTGCTTCTAAATCCAAAACGCAGCTATCTAACAGAACGGTTGTCAATGTGTGCACTCAACTTCCAGAGTTAAACCCGTGTGTGGATTCAGCAGTCTGCAAACACTTTCTCTGCAGAGTCCCAAAACAGGCGTTTTCAGCCCATTACCGGCATGTGGAAGAAGCAGCAGTAAGCATAGGGAAATATCTGCTTCTAAATCCAAAACGCAGCTATCTAACAGAACGGTTGTCAATGTGTGCACTCAACTTCCAGAGTTAAACCCGTGTGTGGATTCAGCAGTCTGCAAACACTTTCTCTGCAGAGTTCCAAAACAGGCGTTTTCAGCCCATTACCGGCATAAGGAAGAAACAGCAGTAAGCACAGGGAAATATCTGCTTCTAAATCCAAAACGCAGCTATCTAACAGACCCGTTGTCAATGTGTGCACTCAACTTCCAGAGTTAAACCCGTGTGTGGATTCAGCAGTCTGCAAACACTGTCTCTGCAGAGTCCCAAAACAGGCGTTTTCAGCCCATTACCGGCATATGGAAGAAACAGCAGTAAGCACAGGGAAATATCTGCTTCTAAATCCAAAACGCAGCTATCTAACAGAACGGTTGTCAATGTGTGCACTCAACTTACGGAGGTAAACCCGTGTGTGGATTCAGCAGTCTGCAAACACTTTCTCTGCAGAGTCCCAATACAGGCGTTTTCAGCCCATTTCCGGCCTATGGAAGAAACAGAAGTAAGCACAGGGAAATGTCTGCTTCTAAATCCAAAACGAAGCTACCTAACAAGACGGTTGTCAATGTGTGCACTCAACTTCCAGAGTTAAACCCGTGTGTGGATTCAGCAGTCTGCAAACACTTTCTCTGCGGAGTCCCAAAACAGGCGTTTTCAGCCCATTACCGGCATATGGAAGAAACAGCAGTAAGCCCAGGGAAATATGTGCTTCCAAATCTAAAACGCAGCTATCTAACAGAACGGTTGTCAATGTGTGCACTCAACTTCCAGAGTTAAACCGGTGTGTGGATTCAGCAGTCTGCAAACACTTTCTCTGCAGAGTCCCAAAACAGGCGTTTTCAGCCAATTACCGGCATGTGGAAGAAACAGCAGTAAGCATAGGGAAATATCTGCTTCTAAATCCAAAACGCAGCTATCTAACAGAACGGTTGTCAATGTGTGCACTCAACTTCCAGAGTTAAACCCGTGTGTGGATTCAGCAGTCTGCAAACACTTTCTCTGCAGAGTCCCAAAACAGGCGTTTTCAGCCCATTACCGGCATATGGAAGAAACAGCAGTAAGCACAGGGAAATATCTGCTTCTAAATCCAAAACGCAGCTATCTAACAGAACGGTTGTCAATGTGTGCACTCAACTTCCAGAGTTAAACCCGTGTGTGGATTCAGCAGTCTGCAAACACTTTCTCTGCAGAGTCCCAAAACAGGCGTTTTCAGCCCATTACCGGCATATGGAAGAAACAGCAGTAAGCACAGGGAAATATCTGCTTCTAAATCCAAAACGCAGCTATCTAACAGAACGGTTGTCAATGTGTGCACTCAACTTCCAGAGTTAAACCCGTGTGTGGATTCAGCAGTCTGCAAACACTTTCTCTGCAGAGTCCCAAAACAGGCGTTTTCAGCCCATTACCGGCATGTGGAAGAAACAGCAGTAAGCATAGGGAAATATCTGCTTCTAAATCCAAAACGCAGCTATCTAACAGAACGGTTGTCAATGTGTGCACTCAACTTCCAGAGTTAAACCCGTGTGTGGATTCAGCAGTCTGCAAACACTTTCTCTGCAGAGTTCCAAAACAGGCGTTTTCAGCCCATTACCGGCATAAGGAAGAAACAGCAGTAAGCACAGGGAAATATCTGCTTCTAAATCCAAAACGCAGCTATCTAACAGAACGGTTGTCAATGTGTGCACTCAACTTCCAGAGTTAAACCCGTGTGTGGATTCAGCAGTCTGCAAACACTTTCTCTGCAGAGTCCCAAAACAGGCGTTTTCAGCCCATTACCGCCATATGGAAGAAACAGCAGTAAGCACAGGGAAATATCTGCTTCTAAATCCAAAACGCAGCTATCTAACAGAACGGTTGTCAATGTGTGCACTCAACTTCCAGAGTTAAACCCGTGTGTGGATTCAGCAGTCTGCAAACTCTTTCTCTGCAGAGTCCCAAAACAGGCGTTTTCATCCCATTACCCACATAGGGAAGAAACAGCAGTAAGCACAGGGAAATATCTGCTTCTAAATCCAAAACGCAGCTATCTAACAGACCCGTTGTCAATGTGTGCACTCAACTTCCAGAGTTAAACCCGTGTGTGGATTCAGCAGTCTGCAAACACTTTCTCTGCAGAGTCCCAAAACAGGCGTTTTCAGCCCATTACCGGCATATGGAAGAAACAGCAGTAAGCACAGGGAAATATCTGCTTCTAAATCCAAAACGCAGCTATCTAACAGAACGGTTGTCAATGTGTGCACTCAACTTACGGAGGTAAACCCGTGTGTGGATTCAGCAGTCTGCAAACACTTTCTCTGCAGAGTCCCAATACAGGCGTTTTCAGCCCATTTCCGGCCTATGGAAGAAACAGCAGTAAGCACAGGGAAATGTCTGCTTCTAAATCCAAAACGAAGCTACCTAACAAGACGGTTGTCAATGTGTGCACTCAACTTCCAGAGTTAAACCCGTGTGTGGATTCAGCAGTCTGCAAACACTTTCTCTGCGGAGTCCCAAAACAGGCGTTTTCAGCCCATTACCGGCATATGGAAGAAACAGCAGTAAGCCCAGGGAAATATGTGCTTCCAAATCCAAAACGCAGCTATCTAACAGAACGGTTGTCAATGTGTGCACTCAACTTCCAGAGTTAAACCGGTGTGTGGATTCAGCAGTCTGCAAACACTTTCTCTGCAGAGTCCCAAAACAGGCGTTTTCAGCCAATTACCGGCATGTGGAAGAAACAGCAGTAAGCATAGGGAAATATCTGCTTCTAAATCCAAAACGCAGCTATCTAACAGAACGGTTGTCAATGTGTGCACTCAACTTCCAGAGTTAAACCCGTGTGTGGATTCAGCAGTCTGCAAACACTTTCTCTGCAGAGTCCCAAAACAGGCGTTTTCAGCCCATTACCGGCATATGGAAGAAACAGCAGTAAGCACAGGGAAATATCTGCTTCTAAATCCAAAACGCAGCTATCTAACAGAACGGTTGTCAATGTGTGCACTCAACTTCCAGAGTTAAACCCGTGTGTGGATTCAGCAGTCTGCAAACACTTTCTCTGCAGAGTCCCAAAACAGGCGTTTTCAGCCCATTACCGGCATATGGAAGAAACAGCAGTAAGCACAGGGAAATATCTGCTTCTAAATCCAAAACGCAGCTATCTAACAGAATGGTTGTCAATGTGTGCACTCAACTTCCAGAGTTAAACCCTTGTGTGGATTCAGCAGTCTGCAAACACTTTCTCTGCAGAGTCCCAAAACAGGCGTTTTCAGCCCATTACCGCCATATGGAAGAAACAGCAGTAAGCACAGGGAAATATCTGCTTCTAAATCCAAAACGCAGCTATCTAAAAGAGCGGTTGTCAATGTGTGCACTCCACTTCCAGAGTTAAACCGGTGTGTGGATTCAGCAGTCTGCAAACTCTTTCTCTGCAGAGTCCCAAAACAGGCGTTTTCAGCCCGTTACCGGCATATGGAAGAAACAGCAGTAAGCACAGGGAAATACCTGCTTCTAAATCCAAAACGAAGCTATCTAACAGAACGGTTGTCAATGTGTGCACTCAACTTCCAGAGTTAAACCCGTGTTTGGATTCAGCAGTCTGCAAACACTTTCTCTGCAGAGTCCCAAAACAGGCGTTTTCTGCCCATTTCCGCCATATGGAAGAAACAGCAGTAAGCACAGGGAAATATCTGCTTCTAAATCCAAAACGCAGCTATCTAACAGAACGGTTGTCAATGTGTGCACTCAACTTCCAGAGTTAAACCCGTGTGTGGATTCAGCAGTCTGCAAACACTTTCTCTGCAGAGTCCCAAAACAGGCGTTTTCAGCCCATTACCGGCATGTCGAAGAAACAGCAGTAAGCATAGGGAAATATCTGCTTCTAAATCCAAAACGCAGCTATCTAACAGAACGGTTGTCAATGTGTGCACTCAACTTCCAGAGGTAAACCCATTTGTGGATTCAGCAGTCTGCAAACACTTTCTCTGCAGAGTCCCAAAACAGGCGTTTTCAGCCCATTACCGGCATATGGAAGAAACAGCAGTAAGCACAGGGAAATATCTGCTTCTAAATCCAAAACGCAGCTATCTAACAGAACGGTTGTCAATGTGTGCACTCAACTTCCAGAGTTAAACCCGTGTGTGGATTCAGCCGTCTGCAAACACTTTCTCTGCAGAGTCCCAAAACAGGCGTTTTCAGCCCATTACCGGCATGTGGAAGAAACAGCAGTAAGCACAGGGAAATATCTGCTTCTAAATCCAAAACGCAGCTATCTAACAGAACGGTTGTCAATGTGTGCACTCAACTTCCAGAGTTAAACCCGTGTGTGGATTCAGCACTCTGCAAACTCTTTCTCTGCAGAGTCCCAAAACAGGCGTTTTCATCCCATTACTCGCATAGGGAAGAAACAGCAGTAAGCACAGGGAAATATCTGCTTCTAAATCCAAAACGCAGCTATTTAACAGACCCGTTGTCAATGTGTGCACTCAACTTCCAGAGTTAAACCCGTGTGTGGATTCAGCAGTCTGCAAACACTGTCTCTGCAGAGTCCCAAAACAGGCGTTTTCAGCCCATTACCGGCATATGGAAGAAACAGCAGTAAGCACAGGGAAATATCTGCTTCTAAATCCAAAACGCAGCTATCTAACAGAAAGGTTGTCAATGTGTGCACTCAACTTACGGAGGTAAACCCGTGTGTGGATTCAGCAGTCTGCAAACACTTTCTCTGCAGAGTCCCAATACAGGCGTTTTCAGCCCATTTCCGGCCTATGGAAGAAACAGCAGTAAGCACAGGGAAATGTCTGCTTCTAAATCCAAAACGAAGCTACCTAACAAGACGGTTGTCAATGTGTGCACTCAACTTCCAGAGTTAAACCCGTGTGTGGATTCAGCAGTCTGCAAACACTTTCTCTGCGGAGTCCCAAAACAGGCGTTTTCAGCCCATTACCGGCATATGGAAGAAACAGCAGTAAGCCCAGGGAAATATGTGCTTCCAAATCCAAAACGCAGCTATCTAACAGAACGGTTGTCAATGTGTGCACTCAACTTCCAGAGTTAAACCGGTGTGTGGATTCAGCAGTCTGCAAACACTTTCTCTGCAGAGTCCCAAAACAGGCGTTTTCAGCCCATTACCGGCATATGGAAGACAGCAGTAAGCACAGGGAAATATCTGCTTCTAAATCCAAAACGCAGCTATCTAACAGAACGGTTGTCAATGTGTGCACTCAACTTCCAGAGTTAAAGCCGTGTGTGGATTCAGCAGTCTGCAAACTCTTTCTCTGCAGAGTCCCAAAACAGGCGTTTTCAGCCCATTACCGGCATATGGAAGAAACAGCAGTAAGCACAGGGAAATATCTGCTTCTAAATCCAAAACACAGTTACCTAACAGAACGGTTGTCAATGTGTGCACTCAACTTCCCGACTTAAACTCGTGTGTGGATTCAGCAGTCTGCAAACACTTTCTCTGCAGAGTCCCAAAACAGGCGTTTTCAGCCCATTACCGTCAGATGGAAGAAACAGCAGTAAGCACAGGGAAATATCTGCTTCTAAATCCAAAACGCAGCTATCTAACAGAACGGTTGTCAATGTGTGCACTCAACTTCCAGAGTTAAACCCGTGTGTGGATTCAGCAGTCTGCAAACACTTTCTCTGCAGAGTCCCAAAACAGGCGTTTTCAGCCCATTACCGGCATATGGAAGAAACTGCAGTAAGCACAGGGAAATATCTGCTTCTAAATCCAAAACGCAGCTATCTAACAGAACGGTTGTCAATGTGTGCACTCAACTTCCAGAGTTAAACCCGTGTGTGGATTCAGCAGTCTGCAAACACTTTCTCTGCAGAGTCCCAAAACAGGCGTTTTCAGCCCATTACCGCCACATGGAAGAAACAGCAGTAAGCACAGGGAAATATCTGCTTCTAAATCCAAAACGCAGCTATCTAAAAGAGCGGTTGTCAATGTGTTCACTCAACTTCCAGAGTTAAACCGGTGTGTGGATTCAGCAGTCTGCAAACTCTTTCTCTGCAGAGTCCAAAACAGGCGTTTTCAGCCCGCTACCGGCATATGGAAGAAACAGCAGTAAGCACAGGGAAATATCTGCTTCTAAATCCAAAACGCAGCTATCTAACAGAACCGTTGTCAATGTGTGCACTCAACTTCAAGAGTTAAAGCCGTGTGTGGATTCAGCAGTCTGCAAACACTTTCTCTGCAGAGTCCCAAAACAGGCGTTTTCAGCCCATTTCCGCCATATGGAAGAAACAGCAGTAAGCACAGGTAAATATCTGCTTCTAAATCCAAAACGCAGCTATCTAACAGAACGGTTGTCAATGTGTGCACTCAACTTCCAGAGTTAAACCGGTGTGTGGATTCAGCAGTCTGCAAACACTTTCTCTGCAGAGTCCCAAAACAGGCGTTTTCAGCCAATTACCGGCATGTGGAAGAAACAGCAGTAAGCATAGGGAAATATCTGCTTCTAAATCCAAAACGCAGCTATCTAACAGAACGGTTGTCAATGTGTGCACTCAACTTCCAGAGTTAAACCCGTGTGTGGATTCAGCAGTCTGCAAACACTTTCTCTGCAGAGTCCCAAAACAGGCGTTTTCAGCCCATTACCGGCATATGGAAGAAACAGCAGTAAGCACAGGGAAATATCTGCTTCTAAATCCAAAACGCAGCTATCTAACAGAACGGTTGTCAATGTGTGCACTCAACTTCCAGAGTTAAACCCGTGTGTGGATTCAGCAGTCTGCAAACACTTTCTCTGCAGAGTCCCAAAACAGGCGTTTTCAGCCCATTACCGCCACATGGAAGAAACAGCAGTAAGCACAGGGAAATATCTGCTTCTAAATCCAAAACGCAGCTATCTAAAAGAGCGGTTGTCAATGTGTTCACTCAACTTCCAGAGTTAAACCGGTGTGTGGATTCAGCAGTCTGCAAACTCTTTCTCTGCAGAGTCCAAAACAGGCGTTTTCAGCCCGCTACCGGCATATGGAAGAAACAGCAGTAAGCACAGGGAAATATCTGCTTCTAAATCCAAAACGCAGCTATCTAACAGAACCGTTGTCAATGTGTGCACTCAACTTCAAGAGTTAAAGCCGTGTGTGGATTCAGCAGTCTGCAAACACTTTCTCTGCAGAGTCCCAAAACAGGCGTTTTCAGCCCATTTCCGCCATATGGAAGAAACAGCAGTAAGCACAGGTAAATATCTGCTTCTAAATCCAAAACGCAGCTATCTAACAGAACGGTTGTCAATGTGTGCACTCAACTTCCAGAGTTAAACCGGTGTGTGGATTCAGCAGTCTGCAAACACTTTCTCTGCAGAGTCCCAAAACAGGCGTTTTCAGCCAATTACCGGCATGTGGAAGAAACAGCAGTAAGCATAGGGAAATATCTGCTTCTAAATCCAAAACGCAGCTATCTAACAGAACGGTTGTCAATGTGTGCACTCAACTTCCAGAGTTAAACCCGTGTATGGATTCAGCAGTCTGCAAACACTTTCTCTGCAGAGTCCCAAAACAGGCGTTTTCAGCCCATTACCGGCATATGGAAGAAACAGCAGTAAGCACAGGGAAATATCTGCTTCTAAATCCAAAACGCAGCTATCTAACAGAACGGTTGTCAATGTGTGCACTCAACTTCCAGAGTTAAACCCGTGTGTGGATTCAGCAGTCTGCAAACACTTTCTCTGCAGAGTCCCAAAACAGGCGTTTTCAGCCCATTACCGGCATATGGAAGAAACAGCAGTAAGCACAGGGAAATATCTGCTTCTAAATCCAAAACGCAGCTATCTAACAGAATGGTTGTCAATGTGTGCACTCAACTTCCAGAGTTAAACCCTTGTGTGGATTCAGCAGTCTGCAAACACTTTCTCTGCAGAGTCCCAAAACAGGCGTTTTCAGCCCATTACCGCCATATGGAAGAAACAGCAGTAAGCACAGGGAAATATCTGCTTCTAAATCCAAAACGCAGCTATCTAAAAGAGCGGTTGTCAATGTGTGCACTCCACTTCCAGAGTTAAACCGGTGTGTGGATTCAGCAGTCTGCAAACTCTTTCTCTGCAGAGTCCCAAAACAGGCGTTTTCAGCCCGTTACCGGCATATGGAAGAAACAGCAGTAAGCACAGGGAAATACCTGCTTCTAAATCCAAAACGAAGCTATCTAACAGAACGGTTGTCAATGTGTGCACTCAACTTCCAGAGTTAAACCCGTGTTTGGATTCAGCAGTCTGCAAACACTTTCTCTGCAGAGTCCCAAAACAGGCGTTTTCAGCCCATTTCCGCCATATGGAAGAAACAGCAGTAAGCACAGGGAAATATCTGCTTCTAAATCCAAAACGCAGCTATCTAACAGAACGGTTGTCAATGTGTGCACTCAACTTCCAGAGTTAAACCCGTGTGTGGATTCAGCAGTCTGCAAACACTTTCTCTGCAGAGTCCCAAAACAGGCGTTTTCAGCCCATTACCGGCATGTCGAAGAAACAGCAGTAAGCATAGGGAAATATCTGCTTCTAAATCCAAAACGCAGCTATCTAACAGAACGGTTGTCAATGTGTGCACTCAACTTCCAGAGTTAAACCCATTTGTTGATTCAGCAGTCTGCAAACACTTTCTCTGCAGAGTCCCAAAACAGGCGTTTTCAGCCCATTACCGGCATATGGAAGAAACAGCAGTAAGCACAGGGAAATATCTGCTTCTAAATCCAAAACGCAGCTATCTAACAGAACGGTTGTCAATGTGTGCACTCAACTTCCAGAGTTAAACCCGTGTGTGGATTCAGCAGTCTGCAAACACTTTCTCTGCAGAGTCCCAAAACAGGCGTTTTCAGCCCATTACCGGCATATGGAAGAAACAGCAGTAAGCACAGGGAAATATCTGCTTCTAAATCCAAAACGCAGCTATCTAACAGAATGGTTGTCAATGTGTGCACTCAACTTCCAGAGTTAAACCCTTGTGTGGATTCAGCAGTCTGCAAACACTTTCTCTGCAGAGTCCCAAAACAGGCGTTTTCAGCCCATTACCGCCATATGGAAGAAACAGCAGTAAGCACAGGGAAATATCTGCTTCTAAATCCAAAACGCAGCTATCTAAAAGAGCGGTTGTCAATGTGTGCACTCCACTTCCAGAGTTAAACCGGTGTGTGGATTCAGCAGTCTGCAAACTCTTTCTCTGCAGAGTCCCAAAACAGGCGTTTTCAGCCCGTTACCGGCATATGGAAGAAACAGCAGTAAGCACAGGGAAATACCTGCTTCTAAATCCAAAACGAAGCTATCTAACAGAACGGTTGTCAATGTGTGCACTCAACTTCCAGAGTTAAACCCGTGTTTGGATTCAGCAGTCTGCAAACACTTTCTCTGCAGAGTCCCAAAACAGGCGTTTTCTGCCCATTTCCGCCATATGGAAGAAACAGCAGTAAGCACAGGGAAATATCTGCTTCTAAATCCAAAACGCAGCTATCTAACAGAACGGTTGTCAATGTGTGCACTCAACTTCCAGAGTTAAACCCGTGTGTGGATTCAGCAGTCTGCAAACACTTTCTCTGCAGAGTCCCAAAACAGGCGTTTTCAGCCCATTACCGGCATGTCGAAGAAACAGCAGTAAGCATAGGGAAATATCTGCTTCTAAATCCAAAACGCAGCTATCTAACAGAACGGTTGTCAATGTGTGCACTCAACTTCCAGAGGTAAACCCATTTGTGGATTCAGCAGTCTGCAAACACTTTCTCTGCAGAGTCCCAAAACAGGCGTTTTCAGCCCATTACCGGCATATGGAAGAAACAGCAGTAAGCACAGGGAAATATCTGCTTCTAAATCCAAAACGCAGCTATCTAACAGAACGGTTGTCAATGTGTGCACTCAACTTCCAGAGTTAAACCCGTGTGTGGATTCAGCAGTCTGCAAACACTTTCTCTGCAGAGTCCCAAAACAGGCGTTTTCAGCCCATTACCGGCATGTGGAAGAAACAGCAGTAAGCACAGGGAAATATCTGCTTCTAAATCCAAAACGCAGCTATCTAACAGAACGGTTGTCAATGTGTGCACTCAACTTCCAGAGTTAAACCCGTGTCTGGATTCAGCACTCTGCAAACTCTTTCTCTGCAGAGTCCCAAAACAGGCGTTTTCATCCCATTACCCGCATACGGAAGAAACAGCAGTAAGCACAGGGAAATATCTGCTTCTAAATCCAAAACGCAGCTATTTAACAGACCCGTTGTCAATGTGTGCACTCAACTTCCAGAGTTAAACCCGTGTGTGGATTCAGCAGTCTGCAAACACTGTCTCTGCAGAGTCCCAAAACAGGCGTTTTCAGCCCATTACCGGCATATGGAAGAAACAGCAGTAAGCACAGGGAAATATCTGCTTCTAAATCCAAAACGCAGCTATCTAACAGAACGGTTGTCAATGTGTGCACTCAACTTACGGAGGTAAACCCGTGTGTGGATTCAGCAGTCTGCAAACACTTTCTCTGCAGAGTCCCAATACAGGCGTTTTCAGCCCATTTCCGGCCTATGGAAGAAACAGCAGTAAGCACAGGGAAATGTCTGCTTCTAAATCCAAAACGAAGCTACCTAACAAGACGGTTGTCAATGTGTGCACTCAACTTCCAGAGTTAAACCCGTGTGTGGATTCAGCAGTCTGCAAACACTTTCTCTGCGGAGTCCCAAAACAGGCGTTTTCAGCCCATTACCGGCATATGGAAGAAACAGCAGTAAGCCCAGGGAAATATGTGCTTCCAAATCCAAAACGCAGCTATCTAACAGAACGGTTGTCAATGTGTGCACTCAACTTCCAGAGTTAAACCGGTGTGTGGATTCAGCAGTCTGCAAACACTTTCTCTGCAGAGTCCCAAAACAGGCGTTTTCAGCCCATTACCGGCATATGGAAGACAGCAGTAAGCACAGGGAAATATCTGCTTCTAAATCCAAAACGCAGCTATCTAACAGAACGGTTGTCAATGTGTGCACTCAACTTCCAGAGTTAAAGCCGTGTGTGGATTCAGCAGTCTGCAAACTCTTTCTCTGCAGAGTCCCAAAACAGGCGTTTTCAGCCCATTACCGGCATATGGAAGAAACAGCAGTAAGCACAGGGAAATATCTGCTTCTAAATCCAAAACACAGTTACCTAACAGAACGGTTGTCAATGTGTGCACTCAACTTCCCGACTTAAACTCGTGTGTGGATTCAGCAGTCTGCAAACACTTTCTCTGCAGAGTCCCAAAACAGGCGTTTTCAGCCCATTACCGTCAGATGGAAGAAACAGCAGTAAGCACAGGGAAATATCTGCTTCTAAATCCAAAACGCAGCTATCTAACAGAACGGTTGTCAATGTGTGCACTCAACTTCCAGAGTTAAACCCGTGTGTGGATTCAGCAGTCTGCAAACACTTTCTCTGCAGAGTCCCAAAACAGGCGTTTTCAGCCCATTACCGGCATATGGAAGAAACTGCAGTAAGCACAGGGAAATATCTGCTTCTAAATCCAAAACGCAGCTATCTAACAGAACGGTTGTCAATGTGTGCACTCAACTTCCAGAGTTAAACCCGTGTGTGGATTCAGCAGTCTGCAAACACTTTCTCTGCAGAGTCCCAAAACAGGCGTTTTCAGCCCATTACCGCCATATGGAAGAAACAGCAGTAAGCACAGGGAAATATCTGCTTCTAAATCCAAAACGCAGCTATCTAAAAGAGCGGTTGTCAATGTGTTCACTCAACTTCCAGAGTTAAACCGGTGTGTGGATTCAGCAGTCTGCAAACTCTTTCTCTGCAGAGTCCAAAACAGGCGTTTTCAGCCCGCTACCGGCATATGGAAGAAACAGCAGTAAGCACAGGGAAATATCTGCTTCTAAATCCAAAACGCAGCTATCTAACAGAACCGTTGTCAATGTGTGCACTCAACTTCAAGAGTTAAAGCCGTGTGTGGATTCAGCAGTCTGCAAACACTTTCTCTGCAGAGTCCCAAAACAGGCGTTTTCAGCCCATTTCCGCCATATGGAAGAAACAGCAGTAAGCACAGGGAAATATCTGCTTCTAAATCCAAAACGCAGCTATCTAACAGAACGGTTGTCAATGTGTGCACTCAACTTCCAGAGTTAAACCCGTGTGTGGATTCAGCAGTCTGCAAACACTTTCTCTGCAGAGTCCCAAAACAGGCGTTTTCAGCCCATTACCCTCATGTCGAAGAAACAGCAGTAAGCATAGGGAAATATCTGCTTCTAAATCCAAAACGCAGCTATCTAACAGAACGGTTGTCAATGTGTGCACTCAACTTCCAGAGTTAAACCCATTTGTGGATTCAGCAGTCTGCAAACACTTTCTCTGCAGAGTCCCAAAACAGGCGTTTTCAGCCCATTACCGGCATATGGAAGAAACAGCAGTAAGCACAGAGAAATATCTGCTTCTAAATCCAAAACGCAGCTATCTAACAGAACGGTTGTCAATGTGTGCACTCAACTTCCAGAGTTAAACCCGTGTGTGGATTCAGCAGTCTGCAAACACTTTCTCTGCAGAGTCCCAAAACAGGCGTTTTCAGCCCATTACCGGCATGTGGAAGAAACAGCAGTAAGCATAGGGAAATATCTGCTTCTAAATCCAAAACGCAGCTATCTAACAGAACGGTTGTCAATGTGTGCACTCAACTTCCAGAGTTAAACCCGTGTGCGGATTCAGCAGTCTGCAAACACTTTCTCTGCAGAGTCCCAAAACAGGCGTTTTCAGCCCATTACCGGCATATGGAAGAAACAGCAGTAAGCACAGGGAAATATCTGCTTCTAAATCCAAAACGCAGCTATCTAACAGAACGGTTGTCAATGTGTGCACTCAACTTCCAGAGTTAAACCCGTGTGTGGATTCAGCAGTCTGCAAACACTTTCTCTGCAGAGTCCCAAAACAGGCGTTTTCAGCCCATTACCGGCATATGGAAGAAACAGCAGTAAGCACAGGGAAATATCTGCTTCTAAATCCAAAACGAAGCTATCTAACAGAACGGTTGTCAATGTGTGCACTCAACTTCCAGAGTTAAACCCGTGTGTGGATTCAGCAGTCTGCGAACTCTTTCTCTGCAGAGTCCCAAAACAGGCGTTTTCAGCCCATTACCGGCATATGGAAGAAACAGCCGTAAGCACAGGGAAATATCTGCTTCTAAATCCAAAACAAAGCTATCTAACAGAACGGTTGTCAATGTGTGCACTCAACTTCCAGAGTTAAACCCGTGTGTGGATTCAGCAGTCTGCAAACTCTTTCTCTGCAGAGTCCCAAAACAGTCGTTTTCAGCCCATTACCGGCATATGGAAGAAACAGCAGTAAGCACAGGGAAATATCTGCTTCTAAATCCAAAACGCAGCTATCTAACAGAACGGTTGTCAATGTGTGCACTCAACTTCCAGAGTTAAACCCGTGTGTGGATTCAGCAGTCTGTAAACACTTTCTCTGCAGAGTCCCAAAACAGGCGTTTTCAGCCCATTACCGGCATATGGAAGAAACAGCAGTAAGCACAGGGAAATATCTGCTTCTAAATCCAAAACGCAGCTATCTAAAAGAGCGGTTGTCAATGTGTGCACTCCACTTCCAGAGTTAAACCGGTGTGTGGATTCAGCAGTCTGCAAACTCTTTCTCTGCAGAGTCCTAAAACAGGCGTTTTCAGCCCGTTACCGGCATATGGAAGAAACAGCAGTAAGCACAGGGAAATATCTGCTTCTAAATCCAAAACGAAGCTATCTAACAGAACGGTTGTCAATGTGTGCACTCAACTTCCATAGTTAAACCCGTGTTTGGATTCAGCAGTCTGCAAACACTTTCTCTGCAGAGTCCCAAAACAGGCGTTTTCAGCCCATTTCCGCCATATGGAAGAAACAGCAGTAAGCACAGGGAAATATCTGCTTCTAAATCCAAAACGCAGCTATCTAACAGAACGGTTGTCAATGTGTGCACTCAACTTCCAGAGTTAAACCCGTGTGTGGATTCAGCAGTCTGATAACACTTTCTCTGCAGAGTCCCAAAACAGGCGTTTTCAGCCCATTACCGGCATGTCGAAGAAACAGCAGTAAGCATAGGGAAATATCTGCTTCGAAATCCAAAAAGCAGCTATCTAACAGAACGGTTGTCAATGTGATCACACAACTTCCAGAGTTAAACCCGTGTGTGGATTCAGCAGTCTGCAAACACTTTCTCTGCAGTGTCCCAAAACAGGCGTTTTCAGCCCATTACCGGCATATGGAAGAAACATTAGTAAGCACAGGGAAATATCTGCTCCTAAATCCAAAACGCAGCTATCTAACAGAACGGTTGTCAATGTGTGCACTCAACTTCCAGAGTTAAACCCGTGTGTGGATTCAGCAGTCTGCAAACACTTTCTCTGCAGAGTCCCAAAACAGCCGTTTTCAACCCATTACCGGCCTATGGAAGAAACAGCAGTAAGCACAGGGAAATATCTGCTTCTAAATCCAAAACGAAGCTATCTAACAGAACGGTTGTCAATGTGTGCACTCAACTTCCAGAGTTAAACCCGTGTGTGGATTCAGCAGTCTGCAAACTCTTTCTCTGCACAGTCCCAAAACAGGCGTTTTCAGCCCATTACCGGCATATGGAAGAAACAGCAGTAAGCACAGGGAAATATCTGCTTCTAAATCCAAAATGCAGCTATCTAACAGAACGGTTGTCAATGTGTGCACTCAACTTCCAGAGTTAAACCCGTGTGTGGATTCAGCAGTCTGCAAACTCTTTCTCTGCAGAGTCCCAAACAGTCGTTTTCAGCCCATTACCGGCATATGGAAGAAACAGCAGTAAGCACAGGGAAATATCTGCTTCTAAATCCAGAACACAGCTATCTAACAGAAAGTTTGTCAATGTGTGCGCTCAACTTCCAGAGTTAAAGCCGTGTGTGGATGCAGCAGTCTGCAAACTCTTTCTCTGCACAGTCCCAAAACAGGCGTTTTCAGCCCATTACCGGCATATGGAAGAAACAGCAGTAAGCACAGGGAAATATCTGCTTCTAAATCCAAAACGCAGTTACCTAACAGAACGGTTGTCAATGTGTGCACTCAACTTCCAGAGTTAAACCCGTGTGTGGATTCAGCAGTCTGCAAACACTTTCTCTGCAGAGTCCCAAAACAGGCGTTTTCAGCCCATTACCGGCATATGGAAGAAACAGCAGTAAGCACAGGGAAATATCTGCTTCTAAATCCAAAACGCAGCTATCTAACAGAACGGTTGTCAATCTGTGCACTCAACTTCCAGAGTTAAACCCGTGTGTGGATTCAGCAGTCTGCAAACACTTTCTCTGCAGAGTCCCAAAATAGTCGTTTTCAGCCCATTACCGGCATATGGAAGAAACAGCAGTAAGCACAGGGAAATGTCTGCTTCTAAATCCAAAACGCAGCTATCTAACAGAACGGTTGTCAATGTGTGCACTCAACTTCCAGAGTTAAACCCGTGTGTGGATTCAGCAGTCTGCAAACACTTTCTCTGCAAAGTCACGAAACAGGCGTTTTCAGCCCATTACCGGCATATGGAAGAAACAGCAGTAAGCACAGGGAAATATCTGCTTATAAATCCAAAATGCAGCCTTCTAAATGAACGGTTGTCAATGTGTGCACTCAACTTCCAGAGGTAAACCCGTGTGTGGATTCAGCAGTCTGCAAACACTTTCTCTGCAGAGTCCCAAAACAGGCGTTTTCAGCCCATTACCGGCCTATGGAAGAAACAGCAGTAAGAACAGGGAAGTATCTGCTTCTAAATCCAAAACGCAGCTACCTAACAGAACGGTTGTCAATGTGTGCACTCAACTTCCAGAGTTAAACCCGTGTGTGGATTCAGCAGTCTGCAAACACTTTCTCTGCAGAGTCCCAAAACAGGCGTTTTCAGCCCGTTACCGGCATATGGAAGAAACAGCAGTAAGCACAGGGAAATATCTGCTTATAAATCCAAAACGCAGCTATCTAACAGAACGGTTGTCAATGTGTGCACTCAACTTCCAGAGTTAAACCCGTGTGTGGATTCAGCAGACTGCAAACTCTTTCTCTGCAGAGTCCCAAAACAGGCGTTTTCAGCCCATTACCGGCATATGGAAGAAACAGCAGTAAGCACAGGGAAATATCTGCTTCTAAATCCAAAACGCAGCTATCTAACAGAACGGTTGTCAATGTGTGCACTCAACTTCCAGAGTTAAAGCCGTGTGTGGATTCAGCAGTCTGCAAACACTTTCTCTGCAGAGTCCCAAAACAGGCGTTTTCAGCCCATTACCGGCATAAGGAAGAAACAGCAGTAAGCACAGGGAAATATCTGCTTCTAAATCCAAAACGCAGCTCTCTAACAGAACGGTTGTCAATGTGTGCACTACACTTCCAGAGTTAAACCCGTGTGTGGATTCAGCAGTCTGCAAACACTTTCTCTGCAGAGTCCCAAAACAGGCGTTTTCAGCCCATTACCGGCATATGGAAGAAACAGCAGTAAGCAGAGGGAAATATCTGCTTCTAAATCCAAAACGCAGCTTTCTAACAGGACGGTTGTCAATGTGTGCACTCAACTTCCAGAGTTAAACCCGTGTGTGGATTCAGCAGTCTGCAAACACTTTCTCTGCAGAGTCCCAAAACAGGCGTTTTCAGCCCATTACCGGCATATGGAAGAAACAGCAGTAAGCACAGGGAAATATCTGCTTCTAAATCCAAAACGCAGCTATCTAACAGAATGGTTGTCAATGTGTGCACTACACTTCCAGAGTTAAACCCGTGTGTGGATTCAGCAGTCTGCAAACACTTTCTCTGCAGAGTCCCAAAACAGGCGTTTTCAGCCCATTACCGGCATATGGAAGAAACAGCAGTAAGCACAGGGAAATATCTGCTTCTAAATCCAAAACGCAGCTATCTAACAGAACGGTTGTCAATGTGTGCACTCAAATTCTAGAGGTAAACCTGTGTGTGGATTCAGCAGTCTGCAAACACTTTCTCTGCAGAGTCCCAAAACAGGCGTTTTCAGCCCATAACCGGCAAATGGAAGAAACAGCAGAAAGCACAGGGAAATATCTGCTTCTAAATCCAAAACGCAGCTATCTAACAAAACGGTTGTCAATGTGTGCACTCAACTTCCAGAGCTAAATTGGTGTGTGGATTCAGCAGTGTGCAAATTCTTTCTCTGCAGAGTCCCAAAACAGGCGTTTTCAGCCCATTACCGGCATATGGAAGAAACAGCAGTAAGCACAGGGAAATACCTGCTTCTAAATCCAAAACGCAGCTACCTAACAGAACGCTTGTCAATGTGTGCACTCAACTTCCAGAGTTAAACCCGTGTTTGGATTCAGCAGACTGCAAACACTTTCTCTGCAGAGTCCCAAAACAGGCGATTTAACCCCTTTACCGGCATATGGAAGAAACAGCAGTAAGCACAGGGAAATATCTGCTTCTAAATCCAAAACGCAGCTATCTAACAGAATGGTTGTCAATGTGTGCACTCAACTTCCAGAGTTAAACCCGTGTGTGGATTCAGCAGTCTGCAAACACTTTCTCTGCAGAGTCCCAAAACAGGCGTTTTCAGCCCATTACCGCCATATGGAAGAAACAGCAGTAAGCAAAGGGAAATATCTGCTTCTAAATCCAAAACGCAGCTATCTAAAAGAGCGGTTGTCAATGTGTGCACTCCACTTCCAGAGTTAAACCGGTGTGTGGATTCAGGAGTCTGCAAACTCTTTCTCTGCAGAGTCCTAAAACAGGCGTTTTCAGCCCGTTACCGGCATATGGAAGAAACAGCAGTAAGCACAGGGATATATCTGCTTCTAAATCCAAAACGAAGCTATCTAACAGAACGGTTGTCAATGTGTGCACTCAACTTCCATAGTTAAACCCGTGTTTGGATTCAGCAGTCTGCAAACACTTTCTCTGCAGAGTCCCAAAACAGGCGTTTTCAGCCCATTTCCGCCATATGGAAGAAACAGCAGTAAGCACAGGGAAATATCTGCTTCTAAATCCAAAACGCAGCTATCTAACAGAACGGTTGTCAATGTGTGCACTCAACTTCCAGAGTTAAACCCGTGTGTGGATTCAGCAGTCTGATAACACTTTCTCTGCAGAGTCCCAAAACAGGCGTTTTCAGCCCATTACCGGCATGTCGAAGAAACAGCAGTAAGCATAGGGAAATATCTGCTTCGAAATCCAAAAAGCAGCTATCTAACAGAACGGTTGTCAATGTGATCACACAACTTCCAGAGTTAAACCCGTGTGTGGATTCAGCAGTCTGCAAACACTTTCTCTGCAGTGTCCCAAAACAGGCGTTTTCAGCCCATTACCGGCATATGGAAGAAACATTAGTAAGCACAGGGAAATATCTGCTCCTAAATCCAAAACGCAGCTATCTAACAGAACGGTTGTCAATGTGTGCACTCAACTTCCAGAGTTAAACCCGTGTGTGGATTCAGCAGTCTGCAAACACTTTCTCTGCAGAGTCCCAAAACAGCCGTTTTCAACCCATTACCGGCCTATGGAAGAAACAGCAGTAAGCACAGGGAAATATCTGCTTCTAAATCCAAAAGGAAGCTATCTAACAGAACGGTTGTCAATGTGTGCACTCAACTTCCAGAGTTAAACCCGTGTGTGGATTCAGCAGTCTGCAAACTCTTTCTCTGCACAGTCCCAAAACAGGCGTTTTCAGCCCATTACCGGCATATGGAAGAAACAGCAGTAAGCACAGGGAAATATCTGCTTCTAAATCCAAAATGCAGCTATCTAACAGAACGGTTGTCAATGTGTGCACTCAACTTCCAGAGTTAAACCCGTGTGTGGATTCAGCAGTCTGCAAACTCTTTCTCTGCAGAGTCCCAAAACAGGTGTTTTCAGCCCATTACCGGCATATGGAAGAAACAGCAGTAAGCACAGGGAAATATCTGCTTCTAAATCCAGAACACAGCTATCTAACAGAAAGTTTGTCAATGTGTGCACTCAACTTCCAGAGTTAAAGCCGTGTGTGGATGCAGCAGTCTGCAAACTCTTTCTCTGCACAGTCCCAAAACAGGCGTTTTCAGCCCATTACCGGCATATGGAAGAAACAGCAGTAAGCACAGGGAAATATCTGCTTCTAAATCCAAAACGCAGTTACCTAACAGAACGGTTGTCAATGTGTGCACTCAACTTCCAGAGTTAAACCCGTGTGTGGATTCAGCAGTCTGCAAACACTTTCTCTGCAGAGTCCCAAAACAGGCGTTTTCAGCCCATTACCGGCATATGGAAGAAACAGCAGTAAGCACAGGGAAATATCTGCTTCTAAATCCAAAACGCAGCTATCTAACAGAACGGTTGTCAATCTGTGCACTCAACTTCCAGAGTTAAACCCGTGTGTGGATTCAGCAGTCTGCAAACACTTTCTCTGCAGAGTCCCAAAACAGGCGTTTTCAGCCCATTACCGGCATATGGAAGAAACAGCAGTAAGCACAGGGAAATATCTGCTTCTAAATCCAAAACGCAGCTATCTAACAGAACGGTTGTCAATGTGTGCACTCAACTTCCAGAGTTAAACCCGTGTGTGGATTCAGCAGTCTGCAAACACTTTCTCTGCAAAGTCACGAAACAGGCGTTTTCAGCCCATTACCGGCATATGGAAAAAACAGCAGTAAGCACAGGGAAATATCTGCTTATAAATCCAAAATGTAGCCTTCTAAAAGAACGGTTGTCAATGTGTGCACTCAACTTCCAGAGGTAAACCCGTGTGTGGATTCAGCAGTCTGCAAACACTTTCTCTGCAGAGTCCCAAAACAGGCGTTTTCAGCCCATTACCGGCCTATGGAAGAAACAGCAGTAAGAACAGGGAAATATCTGCTTCTAAATCCAAAACGCAGCTACCTAACAGAACGGTTGTCAATGTGTGCACTCAACTTCCAGAGTTAAACCCGTGTGTGGATTCAGCAGTCTGCAAACACTTTCTCTGCAGAGTCCCAAAACAGGCGTTTTCAGCCCGTTACCGGCATATGGAAGAAACAGCAGTAAGCACAGGGAAATATCTGCTTCTAAATCCAAAACGCAGCTATCTAACAGAACGGTTTTCAATGTGTGCACTCAACTTCCAGAGTTAAACCCGTGTGTGGATTCAGCAGTCTGCAAACTCTTTCTCTGCAGAGTCCCAAAACAGGCGTTTTCAGCCCATTACCGGCATATGGAAGAAACAGCAGTAAGCACAGGGAAATATCTGCTTCTAAATCCAAAACGCAGCTATCTAACAGAACGGTTGTCAATGTGTGCACTCAACTTCCAGAGTTAAAGCCGTGTGTGGATTCAGCAGTCTGCAAACACTTTCTCTGCAGAGTCCCAAAACAGGCGTTTTCAGCCCATTACCGGCATAAGGAAGAAACAGCAGTAAGCACAGGGAAATATCTGCTTCTAAATCCAAAACGCAGCTCTCTAACAGAACGGTTGTCAATGTGTGCACTACACTTCCAGAGTTAAACCCGTGTGTGGATTCAGCAGTCTGCAAACACTTTCTCTGCAGAGTCCCAAAACAGGCGCTTTCAGCCCATTACCGGCATATGGAAGAAACAGCAGTGGGCAGAGGGAAATATCTGCTTCTAAATCCAAAACGCAGCTTTCTAACAGGACGGTTGTCAATGTGTGCACTCAACTTCCAGAGTTAAACCCGTGTGTGGATTCAGCAGTCTGCAAACACTTTCTCTGCAGAGTCCCAAAACAGGCGTTTTCAGCCCATTACCGGCATATGGAAGAAACAGCAGTAAGCACAGGGAAATATCTGCTTCTAAATCCAAAACGCAGCTATCTAACAGAATGGTTGTCAATGTGTGCACTACACTTCCAGAGTTAAACCCGTGTGTGGATTCAGCAGTCTGCAAACACTTTCTCTGCAGAGTCCCAAAACAGGCGTTTTCAGCCCATTACCGGCATATGGAAGAAACAGCAGTAAGCACAGGGAAATATCTGCTTCTAAATCCAAAACGCAGCTATCTAACAGAACGGTTGTCAATGTGTGCACTCAAATTCTAGAGGTAAACCTGTGTGTGGATTCAGCAGTCTGCAAACACTTTCTCTGCAGAGTCCCAAAACAGGCGTTTTCAGCCCATAACCGGCAAATGGAAGAAACAGCAGAAAGCACAGGGAAATATCTGCTTCTAAATCCAAAACGCAGCTATCTAACAAAACGGTTGTCAATGTGTGCACTCAACTTCCAGAGCTAAATTGGTGTGTGGATTCAGCAGTGTGCAAATTCTTTCTCTGCAGAGTCCCAAAACAGGCGTTTTCAGCCCATTACCGGCATATGGAAGAAACAGCAGTAAGCACAGGGAAATACCTGCTTCTAAATCCAAAACGCAGCTACCTAACAGAACGGTTGTCAATGTGTGCACTCAACTTCCAGAGTTAAACCCGTGTTTGGATTCAGCAGACTGCAAACACTTTCTCTGCAGAGTCCCAAAACAGGCGATTTAACCCCTTTACCGGCATATGGAAGAAACAGCAGTAAGCACAGGGAAATATCTGCTTCTAAATCCAAAACGCAGCTATCTAACAGAAAGGTTGTCAATGTGTGCACTCAACTTCCAGAGTTAAAGCCGTGTGTGGATTCAGCAGTCTGCAAACACTTTCTCTGCAGAGTCCCAAAACAGGCGTTTTCAGCCCATTACCGGCATATGGAAGAAACAGCAGTAAGCACAGGGAAATATCTGCTTCTAAATACAAAACGAAGCTATCTAACAGAACGGTTGTCAATGTGTGCACTCAACTTCCAGAGTTAAACCCGTGTGTGGATTCAGCAGTCTGCAAACACTTTCTCTGCAGAGTCCCAAAACAGGCGTTTTCAGCCCATTACCGGCATATGGAAGAAACAGCAGTAAGCACAGGGAAATATCTGCTTCTAAATCCAAAAGGCAGCTACCTAACAGAACGGTTGTCAATGTGTGCACTCAACTTCCAGAGTTAAACCCGTGTGTGGATTCAGCAGTCTGCAAGCACTTTCTCTGCAGAGTCCCAAAACAGGCGTTTTCTGCCCATTACCGGCATATGGAAGAAACAGCAGTAAGCACAGGGAAATATCTGCTTCTAAATCCAAAACGCAGCTATCTAACAGAACGGTTGTCAATGTGTGCAGTCAACTTCCAGAGTTAAACCCGTGTGTGGATTCAGCAGTCTGCAAACTCTTTCGCTGCAGAGTCCCAAAACAGGCGTTTTCAGCCCATTACCGGCATATGGAAGAAACAGCAGTAAGCACAGGGAAATATCTGCTTCTAAATCCAAAAGGCAGCTACCTAAGAGAACGGTTGTCAATGTGTGCACTCAACTTCCAGAGTTAAACCTGTGTGTGGATTCAGCAGTCTGCAAACACTTTCTCTGCAGAGTCCCAAAACAGTTGTTTTCAGCCCATTACCGGCTTATGGAAGAAACAGCAGTAAGCACAGGGAAATATCTGCTTCTAAATCCAAAACGCAGCTACCTAACAGAACGGTTGTCAATGTGTGCACTCAACTTCCAGAGTTAAACCCGTGTGTGGATTCAGCAGTCTGCAAACACTTTCTCTGCAGAGTCCCAAAACAGGCGTTTTCTGCCCATTACCGGCATATGGAAGAAACAGCAGTAAGCACAGGGAATTATCTGCGTCTAAATCCAAAACGCAGCTATCTAACAGAACGGTTGTCAATGTGTGCACTCAACTTCCAGAGTTAAACCGGTGTGTGGATTCAGCAGTCTGCAAACTCTTTCTCTGCAGAGTCCCAAAACAGGCGTTTTCAGCCCATTACCGGCATATGGAAGAAACAGCAGTAAGCACAGGGAAATATCTGCTTCTAAATCCAAAACGCAGCTATCTAACAGAACGGTTGTCAATGTGTGCACTCAACTTCCAGAGTTAAACCCGTGTGTGGATTCAGCAGTCTGCAAACACTTTCTCTGCAGAGTCCCAAAACAGGCGTTTTCAGCCCATTACCGGCATATGGAAGAAACAGCAGTAAGCACAGGGAAATATCTGCTTCTAAATCCAAAACGAAGCTATCTAACAGAACGGTTGTCAATGTGTGCACTCAACTTCCAGAGTTAAACCCGTGTGTGGATTCAGCAGTCTGCGAACTCTTTCTCTGCAGAGTCCCAAAACAGGCGTTTTCAGCCCATTACCGGCATATGGAAGAAACAGCCGTAAGCACAGGGAAATATCTGCTTCTAAATCCAAAACGAAGCTATCTAACAGAACGGTTGTCAATGTGTGCACTCAACTTCCAGAGTTAAACCCGTGTGTGGATTCAGCAGTCTGCAAACTCTTTCTCTGCAGAGTCCCAAAACAGTCGTTTTCAGCCCATTACCGGCATATGGAAGAAACAGCAGTAAGCACAGGGAAATATCTGCTTCTAAATCCAAAACGCAGCTATCTAACAGAACGGTTGTCAATGTGTGCACTCAACTTCCAGAGTTAAACCCGTGTGTGGATTCAGCAGTCTGTAAACACTTTCTCTGCAGAGTCCCAAAACAGGCGTTTTCAGCCCATTACCGGCATATGGAAGAAACAGCAGTAAGCACAGGGAAATATCTGCTTCTAAATCCAAAACGCAGCTATCTAAAAGAGCGGTTGTCAATGTGTGCACTCCACTTCCAGAGTTAAACCGGTGTGTGGATTCAGCAGTCTGCAAACTCTTTCTCTGCAGAGTCCTAAAACAGGCGTTTTCAGCCCGTTACCGGCATATGGAAGAAACAGCAGTAAGCACAGGGAAATATCTGCTTCTAAATCCAAAACGAAGCTATCTAACAGAACGGTTGTCAATGTGTGCACTCAACTTCCATAGTTAAACCCGTGTTTGGATTCAGCAGTCTGCAAACACTTTCTCTGCAGAGTCCCAAAACAGGCGTTTTCAGCCCATTTCCGCCATATGGAAGAAACAGCAGTAAGCACAGGGAAATATCTGCTTCTAAATCCAAAACGCAGCTATCTAACAGAACGGTTGTCAATGTGTGCACTCAACTTCCAGAGTTAAACCCGTGTGTGGATTCAGCAGTCTGATAACACTTTCTCTGCAGAGTCCCAAAACAGGCGTTTTCAGCCCATTACCGGCATGTCGAAGAAACAGCAGTAAGCATAGGGAAATATCTGCTTCGAAATCCAAAAAGCAGCTATCTAACAGAACGGTTGTCAATGTGATCACACAACTTCCAGAGTTAAACCCGTGTGTGGATTCAGCAGTCTGCAAACACTTTCTCTGCAGTGTCCCAAAACAGGCGTTTTCAGCCCATTACCGGCATATGGAAGAAACATTAGTAAGCACAGGGAAATATCTGCTCCTAAATCCAAAACGCAGCTATCTAACAGAACGGTTGTCAATGTGTGCACTCAACTTCCAGAGTTAAACCCGTGTGTGGATTCAGCAGTCTGCAAACACTTTCTCTGCAGAGTCCCAAAACAGCCGTTTTCAACCCATTACCGGCCTATGGAAGAAACAGCAGTAAGCACAGGGAAATATCTGCTTCTAAATCCAAAACGAAGCTATCTAACAGAACGGTTGTCAATGTGTGCACTCAACTTCCAGAGTTAAACCCGTGTGTGGATTCAGCAGTCTGCAAACTCTTTCTCTGCACAGTCCCAAAACAGGCGTTTTCAGCCCATTACCGGCATATGGAAGAAACAGCAGTAAGCACAGGGAAATATCTGCTTCTAAATCCAAAATGCAGCTATCTAACAGAACGGTTGTCAATGTGTGCACTCAACTTCCAGAGTTAAACCCGTGTGTGGATTCAGCAGTCTGCAAACTCTTTCTCTGCAGAGTCCCAAACAGTCGTTTTCAGCCCATTACCGGCATATGGAAGAAACAGCAGTAAGCACAGGGAAATATCTGCTTCTAAATCCAGAACACAGCTATCTAACAGAAAGTTTGTCAATGTGTGCGCTCAACTTCCAGAGTTAAAGCCGTGTGTGGATGCAGCAGTCTGCAAACTCTTTCTCTGCACAGTCCCAAAACAGGCGTTTTCAGCCCATTACCGGCATATGGAAGAAACAGCAGTAAGCACAGGGAAATATCTGCTTCTAAATCCAAAACGCAGTTACCTAACAGAACGGTTGTCAATGTGTGCACTCAACTTCCAGAGTTAAACCCGTGTGTGGATTCAGCAGTCTGCAAACACTTTCTCTGCAGAGTCCCAAAACAGGCGTTTTCAGCCCATTACCGGCATATGGAAGAAACAGCAGTAAGCACAGGGAAATATCTGCTTCTAAATCCAAAACGCAGCTATCTAACAGAACGGTTGTCAATCTGTGCACTCAACTTCCAGAGTTAAACCCGTGTGTGGATTCAGCAGTCTGCAAACACTTTCTCTGCAGAGTCCCAAAATAGTCGTTTTCAGCCCATTACCGGCATATGGAAGAAACAGCAGTAAGCACAGGGAAATATCTGCTTCTAAATCCAAAACGCAGCTATCTAACAGAACGGTTGTCAATGTGTGCACTCAACTTCCAGAGTTAAACCCGTGTGTGGATTCAGCAGTCTGCAAACACTTTCTCTGCAAAGTCACGAAACAGGCGTTTTCAGCCCATTACCGGCATATGGAAGAAACAGCAGTAAGCACAGGGAAATATCTGCTTATAAATCCAAAATGCAGCCTTCTAAATGAACGGTTGTCAATGTGTGCACTCAACTTCCAGAGGTAAACCCGTGTGTGGATTCAGCAGTCTGCAAACACTTTCTCTGCAGAGTCCCAAAACAGGCGTTTTCAGCCCATTACCGGCCTATGGAAGAAACAGCAGTAAGAACAGGGAAATATCTGCTTCTAAATCCAAAACGCAGCTACCTAACAGAACGGTTGTCAATGTGTGCACTCAACTTCCAGAGTTAAACCCGTGTGTGGATTCAGCAGTCTGCAAACACTTTCTCTGCAGAGTCCCAAAACAGGCGTTTTCAGCCCGTTACCGGCATATGGAAGAAACAGCAGTAAGCACAGGGAAATATCTGCTTATAAATCCAAAACGCAGCTATCTAACAGAACGGTTGTCAATGTGTGCACTCAACTTCCAGAGTTAAACCCGTGTGTGGATTCAGCAGACTGCAAACTCTTTCTCTGCAGAGTCCCAAAACAGGCGTTTTCAGCCCATTACCGGCATATGGAAGAAACAGCAGTAAGCACAGGGAAATATCTGCTTCTAAATCCAAAACGCAGCTATCTAACAGAACGGTTGTCAATGTGTGCACTCAACTTCCAGAGTTAAAGCCGTGTGTGGATTCAGCAGTCTGCAAACACTTTCTCTGCAGAGTCCCAAAACAGGCGTTTTCAGCCCATTACCGGCATAAGGAAGAAACAGCAGTAAGCACAGGGAAATATCTGCTTCTAAATCCAAAACGCAGCTCTCTAACAGAACGGTTGTCAATGTGTGCACTACACTTCCAGAGTTAAACCCGTGTGTGGATTCAGCAGTCTGCAAACACTTTCTCTGCAGAGTCCCAAAACAGGCGTTTTCAGCCCATTACCGGCATATGGAAGAAACAGCAGTAAGCAGAGGGAAATATCTGCTTCTAAATCCAAAACGCAGCTTTCTAACAGGACGGTTGTCAATGTGTGCACTCAACTTCCAGAGTTAAACCCGTGTGTGGATTCAGCAGTCTGCAAACACTTTCTCTGCAGAGTCCCAAAACAGGCGTTTTCAGCCCATTACCGGCATATGGAAGAAACAGCAGTAAGCACAGGGAAATATCTGCTTCTAAATCCAAAACGCAGCTATCTAACAGAATGGTTGTCAATGTGTGCACTACACTTCCAGAGTTAAACCCGTGTGTGGATTCAGCAGTCTGCAAACACTTTCTCTGCAGAGTCCCAAAACAGGCGTTTTCAGCCCATTACCGGCATATGGAAGAAACAGCAGTAAGCACAGGGAAATATCTGCTTCTAAATCCAAAACGCAGCTATCTAACAGAACGGTTGTCAATGTGTGCACTCAAATTCTAGAGGTAAACCTGTGTGTGGATTCAGCAGTCTGCAAACACTTTCTCTGCAGAGTCCCAAAACAGGCGTTTTCAGCCCATAACCGGCAAATGGAAGAAACAGCAGAAAGCACAGGGAAATATCTGCTTCTAAATCCAAAACGCAGCTATCTAACAAAACGGTTGTCAATGTGTGCACTCAACTTCCAGAGCTAAATTGGTGTGTGGATTCAGCAGTGTGCAAATTCTTTCTCTGCAGAGTCCCAAAACAGGCGTTTTCAGCCCATTACCGGCATATGGAAGAAACAGCAGTAAGCACAGGGAAATACCTGCTTCTAAATCCAAAACGCAGCTACCTAACAGAACGCTTGTCAATGTGTGCACTCAACTTCCAGAGTTAAACCCGTGTTTGGATTCAGCAGACTGCAAACACTTTCTCTGCAGAGTCCCAAAACAGGCGATTTAACCCCTTTACCGGCATATGGAAGAAACAGCAGTAAGCACAGGGAAATATCTGCTTCTAAATCCAAAACGCAGCTATCTAACAGAATGGTTGTCAATGTGTGCACTCAACTTCCAGAGTTAAACCCGTGTGTGGATTCAGCAGTCTGCAAACACTTTCTCTGCAGAGTCCCAAAACAGGCGTTTTCAGCCCATTACCGCCATATGGAAGAAACAGCAGTAAGCAAAGGGAAATATCTGCTTCTAAATCCAAAACGCAGCTATCTAAAAGAGCGGTTGTCAATGTGTGCACTCCACTTCCAGAGTTAAACCGGTGTGTGGATTCAGGAGTCTGCAAACTCTTTCTCTGCAGAGTCCTAAAACAGGCGTTTTCAGCCCGTTACCGGCATATGGAAGAAACAGCAGTAAGCACAGGGATATATCTGCTTCTAAATCCAAAACGAAGCTATCTAACAGAACGGTTGTCAATGTGTGCACTCAACTTCCATAGTTAAACCCGTGTTTGGATTCAGCAGTCTGCAAACACTTTCTCTGCAGAGTCCCAAAACAGGCGTTTTCAGCCCATTTCCGCCATATGGAAGAAACAGCAGTAAGCACAGGGAAATATCTGCTTCTAAATCCAAAACGCAGCTATCTAACAGAACGGTTGTCAATGTGTGCACTCAACTTCCAGAGTTAAACCCGTGTGTGGATTCAGCAGTCTGATAACACTTTCTCTGCAGAGTCCCAAAACAGGCGTTTTCAGCCCATTACCGGCATGTCGAAGAAACAGCAGTAAGCATAGGGAAATATCTGCTTCGAAATCCAAAAAGCAGCTATCTAACAGAACGGTTGTCAATGTGATCACACAACTTCCAGAGTTAAACCCGTGTGTGGATTCAGCAGTCTGCAAACACTTTCTCTGCAGTGTCCCAAAACAGGCGTTTTCAGCCCATTACCGGCATATGGAAGAAACATTAGTAAGCACAGGGAAATATCTGCTCCTAAATCCAAAACGCAGCTATCTAACAGAACGGTTGTCAATGTGTGCACTCAACTTCCAGAGTTAAACCCGTGTGTGGATTCAGCAGTCTGCAAACACTTTCTCTGCAGAGTCCCAAAACAGCCGTTTTCAACCCATTACCGGCCTATGGAAGAAACAGCAGTAAGCACAGGGAAATATCTGCTTCTAAATCCAAAAGGAAGCTATCTAACAGAACGGTTGTCAATGTGTGCACTCAACTTCCAGAGTTAAACCCGTGTGTGGATTCAGCAGTCTGCAAACTCTTTCTCTGCACAGTCCCAAAACAGGCGTTTTCAGCCCATTACCGGCATATGGAAGAAACAGCAGTAAGCACAGGGAAATATCTGCTTCTAAATCCAAAATGCAGCTATCTAACAGAACGGTTGTCAATGTGTGCACTCAACTTCCAGAGTTAAACCCGTGTGTGGATTCAGCAGTCTGCAAACTCTTTCTCTGCAGAGTCCCAAAACAGGTGTTTTCAGCCCATTACCGGCATATGGAAGAAACAGCAGTAAGCACAGGGAAATATCTGCTTCTAAATCCAGAACACAGCTATCTAACAGAAAGTTTGTCAATGTGTGCACTCAACTTCCAGAGTTAAAGCCGTGTGTGGATGCAGCAGTCTGCAAACTCTTTCTCTGCACAGTCCCAAAACAGGCGTTTTCAGCCCATTACCGGCATATGGAAGAAACAGCAGTAAGCACAGGGAAATATCTGCTTCTAAATCCAAAACGCAGTTACCTAACAGAACGGTTGTCAATGTGTGCACTCAACTTCCAGAGTTAAACCCGTGTGTGGATTCAGCAGTCTGCAAACACTTTCTCTGCAGAGTCCCAAAACAGGCGTTTTCAGCCCATTACCGGCATATGGAAGAAACAGCAGTAAGCACAGGGAAATATCTGCTTCTAAATCCAAAACGCAGCTATCTAACAGAACGGTTGTCAATCTGTGCACTCAACTTCCAGAGTTAAACCCGTGTGTGGATTCAGCAGTCTGCAAACACTTTCTCTGCAGAGTCCCAAAACAGGCGTTTTCAGCCCATTACCGGCATATGGAAGAAACAGCAGTAAGCACAGGGAAATATCTGCTTCTAAATCCAAAACGCAGCTATCTAACAGAACGGTTGTCAATGTGTGCACTCAACTTCCAGAGTTAAACCCGTGTGTGGATTCAGCAGTCTGCAAACACTTTCTCTGCAAAGTCACGAAACAGGCGTTTTCAGCCCATTACCGGCATATGGAAGAAACAGCAGTAAGCACAGGGAAATATCTGCTTATAAATCCAAAATGCAGCCTTCTAAATGAACGGTTGTCAATGTGTGCACTCAACTTCCAGAGGTAAACCCGTGTGTGGATTCAGCAGTGTGCAAACACTTTCTCTGCAGAGTCCCAAAACAGGCGTTTTCAGCCCATTACCGGCCTATGGAAGAAACAACAGTAAGCACAGGGAAATATCTGCTTCTAAATCCAAAACGCAGCTACCTAACAGAACGGTTGTCAATGTGTGCACTCAACTTCCAGAGTTAAACCCGTGTGTGGATTCAGCAGTCTGCAAACACTTTCTCTGCAGAGTCCCAAAACAGGCGTTTTCAGCCCGTTACCGGCATATGGAAGAAACAGCAGTAAGCACAGGGAAATATCTGCTTCTAAATCCAAAACGCAGCTATCTAACAGAACGGTTGTCAATGTGTGCACTCAACTTCCAGAGTTAAACCCGTGTGTGGATTCAGCAGACTGCAAACTCTTTCTCTGCAGAGTCCCAAAACAGGCGTTTTCAGCCCATTACCGGCATATGGAAGAAACAGCAGTAAGCACAGGGAAATATCTGCTTCTAAATCCAAAACGCAGCTATCTAACAGAACGGTTGTCAATGTGTGCACTCAACTTCCAGAGTTAAAGCCGTGTGTGGATTCAGCAGTCTGCAAACACTTTCTCTGCAGAGTCCCAAAACAGGCGTTTTCAGCCCATTACCGGCATAAGGAAGAAACAGCAGTAAGCACAGGGAAATATCTGCTTCTAAATCCAAAACGCAGCTCTCTAACAGAACGGTTGTCAATGTGTGCACTACACTTCCAGAGTTAAACCCGTGTGTGGATTCAGCAGTCTGCAAACACTTTCTCTGCAGAGTCCCAAAACAGGCGTTTTCAGCCCATTACCGGCATATGGAAGAAACAGCAGTAAGCAGAGGGAAATATCTGCTTCTAAATCCAAAACGCAGCTTTCTAACAGGACGGTTGTCAATGTGTGCACTCAACTTCCAGAGTTAAACCCGTGTGTGGATTCAGCAGTCTGCAAACACTTTCTCTGCAGAGTCCCAAAACAGGCGTTTTCAGCCCATTACCGGCATATGGAAGAAACAGCAGTAAGCACAGGGAAATATCTGCTTCTAAATCCAAAACGCAGCTATCTAACAGAATGGTTGTCAATGTGTGCACTACACTTCCAGAGTTAAACCCGTGTGTGGATTCAGCAGTCTGCAAACACTTTCTCTGCAGAGTCCCAAAACAGGCGTTTTCAGCCCATTACCGGCATATGGAAGAAACAGCAGTAAGCACAGGGAAATATCTGCTTCTAAATCCAAAACGCAGCTATCTAACAGAACGGTTGTCAATGTGTGCACTCAAATTCTAGAGGTAAACCTGTGTGTGGATTCAGCAGTCTGCAAACACTTTCTCTGCAGAGTCCCAAAACAGGCGTTTTCAGCCCATAACCGGCAAATGGAAGAAACAGCAGAAAGCACAGGGAAATATCTGCTTCTAAATCCAAAACGCAGCTATCTAACAAAACGGTTGTCAATGTGTGCACTCAACTTCCAGAGCTAAATTGGTGTGTGGATTCAGCAGTGTGCAAATTCTTTCTCTGCAGAGTCCCAAAACAGGCGTTTTCAGCCCATTACCGGCATATGGAAGAAACAGCAGTAAGCACAGGGAAATACCTGCTTCTAAATCCAAAACGCAGCTACCTAACAGAACGCTTGTCAATGTGTGCACTCAACTTCCAGAGTTAAACCCGTGTTTGGATTCAGCAGACTGCAAACACTTTCTCTGCAGAGTCCCAAAACAGGCGATTTAACCCCTTTACCGGCATATGGAAGAAACAGCAGTAAGCACAGGGAAATATCTGCTTCTAAATCCAAAACGCAGCTATCTAACAGAAAGGTTGTCAATGTGTGCACTCAACTTCCAGAGTTAAAGCCGTGTGTGGATTCAGCAGTCTGCAAACACTTTCTCTGCAGAGTCCCAAAACAGGCGTTTTCAGCCCATTACCGGCATATGGAAGAAACAGCAGTAAGAACAGGGAAATATCTGCTTCTAAATCCAAAACGCAGCTATCTAACAGAACGGTTGTCAATGTGTGCACTCAAATTCTAGAGGTAAACCTGTGTGTGGATTCAGCAGTCTGCAAACACTTTCTCTGCAGAGTCCCAAAACAGGCGTTTTCAGCCCATAACCGGCAAATGGAAGAAACAGCAGAAAGCACAGGGAAATATCTGCTTCTAAATCCAAAACGCAGCTATCTAACAAAACGGTTGTCAATGTGTGCACTCAACTTCCAGAGCTAAATTGGTGTGTGGATTCAGCAGTGTGCAAATTCTTTCTCTGCAGAGTCCCAAAACAGGCGTTTTCAGCCCATTACCGGCATATGGAAGAAACAGCAGTAAGCACAGGGAAATACCTGCTTCTAAATCCAAAACGCAGCTACCTAACAGAACGCTTGTCAATGTGTGCACTCAACTTCCAGAGTTAAACCCGTGTTTGGATTCAGCAGACTGCAAACACTTTCTCTGCAGAGTCCCAAAACAGGCGATTTAACCCCTTTACCGGCATATGGAAGAAACAGCAGTAAGCACAGGGAAATATCTGCTTCTAAATCCAAAACGCAGCTATCTAACAGAAAGGTTGTCAATGTGTGCACTCAACTTCCAGAGTTAAAGCCGTGTGTGGATTCAGCAGTCTGCAAACACTTTCTCTGCAGAGTCCCAAAACAGGCGTTTTCAGCCCATTACCGGCATATGGAAGAAACAGCAGTAAGCACAGGGAAATATCTGCTTCTAAATCCAAAACGCAGCTATCTAACAGAACGGTTGTCAATCTGTGCACTCAACTTCCAGAGTTAAACCCGTGTGTGGATTCAGCAGTCTGCAAACACTTTCTCTGCAGAGTCCCAAAACAGGCGTTTTCAGCCCATTACCGGCATATGGAAGAAACAGCAGTAAGCACAGGGAAATATCTGCTTCTAAATCCAAAACGCAGCTATCTAACAGAACGGTTGTCAATGTGTGCACTCAACTTCCAGAGTTAAACCCGTGTGTGGATTCAGCAGTCTGCAAACACTTTCTCTGCAAAGTCACGAAACAGGCGTTTTCAGCCCATTACCGGCATATGGAAGAAACAGCAGTAAGCACAGGGAAATATCTGCTTATAAATCCAAAATGCAGCCTTCTAAATGAACGGTTGTCAATGTGTGCACTCAACTTCCAGAGGTAAACCCGTGTGTGGATTCAGCAGTCTGCAAACACTTTCTCTGCAGAGTCCCAAAACAGGCGTTTTCAGCCCATTACCGGCCTATGGAAGAAACAGCAGTAAGAACAGGGAAATATCTGCTTCTAAATCCAAAACGCAGCTACCTAACAGAACGGTTGTCAATGTGTGCACTCAACTTCCAGAGTTAAACCCGTGTGTGGATTCAGCAGTCTGCAAACACTTTCTCTGCAGAGTCCCAAAACAGGCGTTTTCAGCCCGTTACCGGCATATGGAAGAAACAGCAGTAAGCACAGGGAAATATCTGCTTCTAAATCCAAAACGCAGCTATCTAACAGAACGGTTGTCAATGTGTGCACTCAACTTCCAGAGTTAAACCCGTGTGTGGATTCAGCAGACTGCAAACTCTTTCTCTGCAGAGTCCCAAAACAGGCGTTTTCAGCCCATTACCGGCATATGGAAGAAACAGCAGTAAGCACAGGGAAATATCTGCTTCTAAATCCAAAACGCAGCTATCTAACAGAACGGTTGTCAATGTGTGCACTCAACTTCCAGAGTTAAAGCCGTGTGTGGATTCAGCAGTCTGCAAACACTTTCTCTGCAGAGTCCCAAAACAGGCGTTTTCAGCCCATTACCGGCATAAGGAAGAAACAGCAGTAAGCACAGGGAAATATCTGCTTCTAAATCCAAAACGCAGCTCTCTAACAGAACGGTTGTCAATGTGTGCACTACACTTCCAGAGTTAAACCCGTGTGTGGATTCAGCAGTCTGCAAACACTTTCTCTGCAGAGTCCCAAAACAGGCGTTTTCAGCCCATTACCGGCATATGGAAGAAACAGCAGTAAGCAGAGGGAAATATCTGCTTCTAAATCCAAAACGCAGCTTTCTAACAGGACGGTTGTCAATGTGTGCACTCAACTTCCAGAGTTAAACCCGTGTGTGGATTCAGCAGTCTGCAAACACTTTCTCTGCAGAGTCCCAAAACAGGCGTTTTCAGCCCATTACCGGCATATGGAAGAAACAGCAGTAAGCACAGGGAAATATCTGCTTCTAAATCCAAAACGCAGCTATCTAACAGAATGGTTGTCAATGTGTGCACTACACTTCCAGAGTTAAACCCGTGTGTGGATTCAGCAGTCTGCAAACACTTTCTCTGCAGAGTCCCAAAACAGGCGTTTTCAGCCCATTACCGGCATATGGAAGAAACAGCAGTAAGCACAGGGAAATATCTGCTTCTAAATCCAAAACGCAGCTATCTAACAGAACGGTTGTCAATGTGTGCACTCAAATTCTAGAGGTAAACCTGTGTGTGGATTCAGCAGTCTGCAAACACTTTCTCTGCAGAGTCCCAAAACAGGCGTTTTCAGCCCATAACCGGCAAATGGAAGAAACAGCAGAAAGCACAGGGAAATATCTGCTTCTAAATCCAAAACGCAGCTATCTAACAAAACGGTTGTCAATGTGTGCACTCAACTTCCAGAGCTAAATTGGTGTGTGGATTCAGCAGTGTGCAAATTCTTTCTCTGCAGAGTCCCAAAACAGGCGTTTTCAGCCCATTACCGGCATATGGAAGAAACAGCAGTAAGCACAGGGAAATACCTGCTTCTAAATCCAAAACGCAGCTACCTAACAGAACGCTTGTCAGTGTGTGCACTCAACTTCCAGAGTTAAACCCGTGTTTGGATTCAGCAGACTGCAAACACTTTCTCTGCAGAGTCCCAAAACAGGCGATTTAACCCCTTTACCGGCATATGGAAGAAACAGCAGTAAGCACAGGGAAATATCTGCTTCTAAATCCAAAACGCAGCTATCTAACAGAAAGGTTGTCAATGTGTGCACTCAACTTCCAGAGTTAAAGCCGTGTGTGGATTCAGCAGTCTGCAAACACTTTCTCTGCAGAGTCCCAAAACAGGCGTTTTCAGCCCATTACCGGCATATGGAAGAAACAGCAGTAAGCACAGGGAAATATCTGCTTCTAAATCCAAAACGAAGCTATCTAACAGAACGGTTGTCAATGTGTGCACTCAACTTCCAGAGTTAAACCCGTGTGTGGATTCAGCAGTCTGCAAACACTTTCTCTGCAGAGTCCCAAAACAGGCGTTTTCAGCCCATTACCGGCATATGGAAGAAACAGCAGTAAGCACAGGGAAATATCTGCTTCTAAATCCAAAAGGCAGCTACCTAACAGAACGGTTGTCAATGTGTGCACTCAACTTCCAGAGTTAAACCCGTGTGTGGATTCAGCAGTCTGCAAGCACTTTCTCTGCAGAGTCCCAAAACAGGCGTTTTCTGCCCATTACCGGCATATGGAAGAAACAGCAGTAAGCACAGGGAAATATCTGCTTCTAAATCCAAAACGCAGCTATCTAACAGAACGGTTGTCAATGTGTGCAGTCAACTTCCAGAGTTAAACCCGTGTGTGGATTCAGCAGTCTGCAAACTCTTTCGCTGCAGAGTCCCAAAACAGGCGTTTTCAGCCCATTACCGGCATATGGAAGAAACAGCAGTAAGCACAGGGAAATATCTGCTTCTAAATCCAAAAGGCAGCTACCTAAGAGAACGGTTGTCAATGTGTGCACTCAACTTCCAGAGTTAAACCTGTGTGTGGATTCAGCAGTCTGCAAACACTTTCTCTGCAGAGTCCCAAAACAGTTGTTTTCAGCCCATTACCGGCTTATGGAAGAAACAGCAGTAAGCACAGGGAAATATCTGCTTCTAAATCCAAAACGCAGCTACCTAACAGAACGGTTGTCAATGTGTGCACTCAACTTCCAGAGTTAAACCCGTGTGTGGATTCAGCAGTCTGCAAACACTTTCTCTGCAGAGTCCCAAAACAGGCGTTTTCTGCCCATTACCGGCATATGGAAGAAACAGCAGTAAGCACAGGGAATTATCTGCTTCTAAATCCAAAACGCAGCTATCTAACAGAACGGTTGTCAATGTGTGCACTCAACTTCCAGAGTTAAACCGGTGTGTGGATTCAGCAGTCTGCAAACTCTTTCTCTGCAGAGTCCCAAAACAGGCGTTTTCAGCCCATTACCGGCATATGGAAGAAACAGCAGTAAGCACAGGGAAATATCTGCTTCTAAATCCAAAAGGCAGCTACCTAAGAGAACGGTAGTCAATGTGTGCACTCAACTTCCAGAGTTAAACCCGTGTGTGGATTCAGCAGTCTGCAAACACTTTCTCTGCAGAGTCCCAAAACAGGCGTTTTCTGCCCATTACCGGCATATGGAAGAAACAGCAGTAAGCACAGGGAAATATCTGCTTCTAAATCCAAAACGCAGCTATCTAACAGAACGGTTTTCAATGTGTGCACTCAACTTCCAGAGTTAAACCCGTGTGTGGATTCAGCAGTCTGCAAACTCTTTCTCTGCAGAGTCCCAAAACAGGCGTTTTCTGCCCATTACCGGCATATGGAAGAAACAGCAGTAAGCACAGGGAAATATCTGCTTCTAAATCCAAATCGCAGCAACCTAACAGAACGGTTGTCAATGTGTGCACTCAACTTCCAGAGTTAAACCCGTGTTTGGATTCAGCAGACTGCAAACACTTTCTCTGCAGAGTCCCAAAACAGCCGGTTTCAACCCATTACCGGCCTATGGAAGAAACAGCAGTAAGCACAGGGAAATATCTGCTTCTAAATCCAAAACGAAGCTATCTAACAGAACGGTTGTCAATGTGTGCACTCAACTTCCAGAGTTAAACCCGTGTGTGGATTCAGCAGTCTGCAAACTCTTTCTCTGCACAGTCCCAAAACAGGCGTTTTCAGCCCATTACCGGCATATGGAAGAAACAGCAGTAAGCACAGGGAAATATCTGCTTCTAAATCCAAAATGCAGCTATCTAACAGAACGGTTGCCAATGTGTGCACTCAACTTCCAGAGTTAAACCCGTGTGTGGATTCAGCAGTCTGCAAACTCTTTCTCTGCAGAGTCCCAAAACAGGCGTTTTCAGCCCATTACCGGCATATGGAAGAAACAGCAGTAAGCACAGGGAAATATCTGCTTCTAAATCCAGAACGCAGCTATCTAACAGAAAGGTTGTCAATGTGTGCACTCAACTTCCAGAGTTAAAGCCGTGTGTGGATGCAGCAGTCTGCAAACACTTTCTCTGCAGAGTCCCAAAACAGGCGTTTTCAGCCCATTACCGGCATATGGAAGAAACAGCAGTAAGCACAGGGAAATATCTGCTTCTAAATCCAAAACGCAGCTATCTAACAGAACGGTTGTCAATGTGTGCACTCAACTTCCAGAGTTAAACCCGTGTGTGGATTCAGCAGTCTGCAAACACTTTCTCGGCAGAGTCCCAAAACAGGCGTTTTCAGCCCATTACCGCCATATGGAAGAAACAGCAGTAAGCACAGGGAAATATATGCTTCTAAATCCAAAACGCAGATATCTAAAAGAGCGGATGTCAATGTGTGCACTCAACTTCCAGAGTTAAACGGGTGTGTGGATTCAGCAGTCTGCAAACTCTTTCTCTGCAGAGTCCCAAAACAGGCGTTTTCAGCCCGTTACCGGCATATGGAAGAAACAGCAGTAAGCAAAGGGAAATATCTGCTTCTAAATCCAAAACGAAGCTATCTAACAGAACGGTTGTCAATGTGTGGACTCAATTTCCAGAGTTAAACCCGTGTTTGGATTCAGCAGTCTGCAAACACTTTCTCTGCAGAGTCCCAAAACAGGCGTTTTCAGCCCATTTCCGCCATATGGAAGAAACAGCAGTAAGCACAGGGAAATATCTGCTTCTAAATCCAAAACGCAGCCATCTAAGAGAACGGTTGTCAATGTGTGCACTCAACTTCCAGAGTTAAACCCGTGTGTGGATTCAGCAGTCTGCAAACACTTTTTCTGCAGAGTCCCAAAACAGGCGTTTTCAGCCCATTACCGGCATGTGGAAGAAACAGCAGTAAGCACAGGGAAATATCTGCTTCTAAATCCAAAACGCAGCTATCTAACAGAACGGTTGTCAATGTGTGCACTCAACTTCCAGAGTTAAACCCATTTGTGGATTCAGCAGTCTGCAAACACTTTCTCTGCAGAGTCCCAAAACAGGCGTTTTCAGCCCATTACCGGCATATGGAAGAAACAGCAGTAAGCACAGGGAAATATCTGCTTCTAAATCCAAAACGCAGCTATCTAACAGATCGGTTGTCAATGTGTGCACTCAACTTCCAGAGTTAAACCCGTGTGTGGATTCAGCAGTCTGCAAACACTTTCTCTGCAGAGTCCCAAAACAGGCGTTTTCAGCCCATTACCGGCATATGGAAGAAACAGCAGTAAGCACAGGGAAATATCTGCTTCTAAATCCAAAACGCAGCTATCTAACAGAACGGTTGTCAATGTGTGCACTCAACTTCCGGAGGTAAACCCGTGTGTTGATTCAGCAGTCTGCAAACACTTTCTCTGCAGAGTCCCAATACAGGTGTTTTCAGCCCATTTCCGGCCTATGGAAGAAACTGCAGTTAGCACAGGGAAATGTCTGCTTCTACATCCAAAACGAAGCTACCTAACAAGACGGTTGTCAATGTGTGCACTCAACTTCCAGAGTTAAACCCGTGTGTGGATTCAGCAGTCTGCAAACTCTTTCTCTGCAGAGTCCCAAAACAGGCGTTTTCAGCCCATTACCGGCATATGGAAGAAACAGCAGTAAGCACAGGGAAATATGTGCTTCCAAATCCAAAACGCAGCTATCTAACAGAACGGTTGTCAATGTGTGCACTCAACTTCCAGAGTTAAACCGGTGTGTGGATTCAGCAGTCTGCAAACACTTTCTCTGCAGAGTCCCAAAACAGGCGTTTTCAGCCCATTACCTGCATATGGAAGACAGCAGTAAGCACAGGGAAATATCTGATTCTAAATCCAAAACGCAGCTATCTAACAGAACGGTTGTCAATGTGTGCACTCAACTTCCAGAGTTAAACCCGTGTGTGGATTCAGCAGTCTGCAAACACTTTCTCTGCAGAGCCCCAAAACAGGCGTTTTCAGCCCATTATCAGCATATGGATGAAACAGCTGTAAGCACAGGCAAATATCTGCTTCTAAATCCAAAACGCAGCTATCTAACAGAACGGTTGTCAATGTGTGCACTCAACTTCCAGAGTAAAACGCGTGTTTGGATTCAGCAGTCTGCAAACACTTTCTCTGCAGAGTCCCAAAACAGGCGTTTTCAGCCCATTTCCGGCATATGGAAGAAACAGCAGTAAGCACAGGGAAATATCTTCTTCTAAATCCAAAACGCAGCTATCTAACAGAACGGTTGTCAATGTATGCACTCAACTTCCAGAGGTAAACCCGTGTGTGGATTGAGCAGTCTGCAAACACTTTCTCTGCAGAGTCCCAAAACAGGCGTTTTCTGCCCATTACCGGCATAAGGAAGAAACAGCAGTAAGCACAGGGAAATATCTGCTTCTAAATCCAAAAGGCAGCTACCTAACAGAACGGTTGTCCATGTGTGCACTCAATTTCCAGAGTTAAACCCGTGTGTGGATTCAGCAGTCTGCCAACACTTTCTCTGCAGAGTCCCAAAAAGAGGCGTTTTCAGCCCATTACCGGCATATGGAAGAAACAGCAGGAAGCAGAGGGAAATATCTGCTTCTAAATCCAAAACGCAGCTACCTAACAAAACGGTTGTCAATGTGTGCACTCATCTTCCAGAGTTAAACCCGTGTGTGGATTCAGCAGTCTGCAAGCACTTTCTCTGCAGAGTCCCAAAACAGGTGTTTTCTGCCCATTACCGGCATATGGAAGAAACAGCAGTAAGCACAGGGAAATATCTGCTTCTAAATCCAAAACGCAGCTATCTAACAGAACGGTTGTCAATGTGTGCACTCAACTTCCAGAGTTAAACCCGTGTGTGGATTCAGCAGTCTGCAAACTCTTTCGCTGCAGAGTCCCAAAACAGGCGTTTTCAGCCCATTACCGGCATATGGAAGAAACAGCAGTAAGCACAGGGAAATATCTGCTTCTAAATCCAAAACGCAGTTACCTAACAGAACGGTTGTCAATGTGTGCACTCAACTTCCAGAGTTAAACCCGTGTGTGGATTCAGCAGTCTGCAAACACTTTCTCGGCAGAGTCCCAAAACAGGCGTTTTCAGCCCATTACCGCCATATGGAAGAAACAGCAGTAAGCACAGGGAAATATATGCTTCTAAATCCAAAACGCAGATATCTAAAAGAGCGGTTGTCAATGTGTGCACTCAACTTCCAGAGTTAAACGGGTGTGTGGATTCAGCAGTCTGCAAACTCTTTCTCTGCAGAGTCCCAAAACAGGCGTTTTCAGCCCGTTACCGGCATATGGAAGAAACAGCAGTAAGCACAGGGAAATATCTGCTTCTAAATCCAAAACGAAGCTATCTAACAGAACGGTTGTCAATGTGTGGACTCAATTTCCAGAGTTGAACCCGTGTTTGGATTCAGCAGTCTGCAAACACTTTCTCTGCAGAGTCCCAAAACAGGCGTTTTCAGCCCATTTCCGCCATATGGAAGAAACAGCAGTAAGCACAGGGAAATATCTGCTTCTAAATCCAAAACGCAGCCATCTAACAGAACGGTTGTCAATGTGTGCACTCAACTTCCAGAGTTAAACCTGTGTGTGGATTCAGCAGTCTGCAAACACTTTCTCTGCAGAGTCCCAAAACAGGCGTTTTCAGCCCATTACCGGCATGTGGAAGAAACAGCTGTAAGCACAGGGAAATATCTGCTTCTAAATCCAAAACGCAGCTATCTAACAGAACGGTTGTCAATGTGTGCACTCAACTTCCAGAGTTAAACCCATTTGTGGATTCAGCAGTCTGCAAACACTTTCTCTGCAGAGTCCCAAAACAGGCGTTTTCAGCCCATTACCGGCATATGGAAGAAACAGCAGTAAGCACAGGGAAATATCTGCTTCTAAATCCAAAAGGCAGCTACCTAACAGAACGGTTGTCAATGTGTGCACTCAACTTCCAGAGTTAAACCCGTGTGTGGATTCAGCAGTCTGCAAGCACTTTCTCTGCAGAGTCCCAAAACAGGCGTTTTCTGCCCATTACCGGCATATGGAAGAAACAGCAGTAAGCACAGGGAAATATCTGCTTCTAAATCCAAAACGAAGCTATCTAACAGAACGGTTGTCAATGTGTGCAGTCAACTTCCAGAGTTAAACCCGTGTGTGGATTCAGCAGTCTGAAAACTCTTTCGCTGCAGAGTCCCAAAACAGGCGTTTTCAGCCCATTACCGGCATATGGAAGAAACAGCAGTAAGCACAGGGAAATATCTGCTTCTAAATCCAAAAGGCAGCTACCTAAGAGAACGGTTGTCAATGTGTGCACTCAACTTCCAGAGTTAAACCTGTGTGTGGATTCAGCCGTCTGCAAACACTTTCTCTGCAGAGTCCCAAAACAGTTGTTTTCAGCCCGTTACCGGCTTATGGAAGAAACAGCAGTAAGCACAGGGAAATATCTGCTTCTAAATCCAAAACGCAGCTACCTAACAGAACGGTTGTCAATGTGTGCACTCAACTTCCACAGTTAAACCCGTGTGTGGATTCAGCAGTCTGCAAACACTTTCTCTGCAGAGTCCCAAAACAGGCGTTTTCTGCCCATTACCGGCATATGGAAGAAACAGCAGTAAGCACAGGGAATTATCTGCTTCTAAATCCAAAACGCAGCTATCTAACAGAACGGTTTTCAATGTGTGCACTCAACTTCCAGAGTTAAACCCGTGTGTGGATTCAGCAGTCTGCAAACTCTTTCTCTGCAGAGTCCCAAAACAGGCGTTTTCAGCCCATTACCGGCATATGGAAGAAACAGCAGTAAGCACAGGGAAATATCTGCTTCTAAATCCAAAAGGCAGCTACCTAACAGAACGGTAGTCAATGTGTGCACTCAACTTCCAGAGTTAAACCCGTGTGTGGATTCAGCAGTCTGCAAACACTTTCTCTGCAGAGTCCCAAAACAGGCGTTTTCTGCCCATTACCGGCATATGGAAGAAACAGCAGTAAGCACAGGGAAATATCTGCTTCTAAATCCAAAACGCAGCTATCTAACAGAACGGTTTTCAATGTGTGCACTCAACTTCCAGAGTTAAACCCGTGTGTGGATTCAGCAGTCTGCAAACTCTTTCTCTGCAGAGTCCCAAAACAGGCGTTTTCTGCCCATTACCGGCATATGGAAGAAACAGCAGTAAGCACAGGGAAATATCTGCTTCTAAATCCAAATCGCAGCAACCTAACAGAACGGTTGTCAATGTGTGCACTCAACTTCCAGAGTTAAACCCGTGTTTGGATTCAGCAGACTGCAAACACTTTCTCTGCAGAGTCCCAAAACAGCCGGTTTCAACCCATTACCGGCCTATGGAAGAAACAGCAGTAAGCACAGGGAAATATCTGCTTCTAAATCCAAAACGAAGCTATCTAACAGAACGGTTGTCAATGTGTGCACTCAACTTCCAGAGTTAAACCCGTGTGTGGATTCAGCAATCTGCAAACTCTTTCTCTGCACAGTCCCAAAACAGGCGTTTTCAGCCCATTACCGGCATATGGAAGAAACAGCAGTAAGCACAGGGAAATATCTGCTTCTAAATCCAAAATGCAGCTATCTAACAGAACGGTTGCCAATGTGTGCACTCAACTTCCAGAGTTAAACCCGTGTGTGGATTCAGCAGTCTGCAAACTCTTTCTCTGCAGAGTCCCAAAACAGGCGTTTTCAGCCCATTACCGGCATATGGAAGAAACAGCAGTAAGCACAGGGAAATATCTACTTCTAAATCCAGAACGCAGCTATCTAACAGAAAGGTTGTCAATGTGTGCACTCAACTTCCAGAGTTAAAGACGTGTGTGGATGCAGCAGTCTGCAAACACTTTCTCTGCAGAGTCCCAAAACAGGCGTTTTCAGCCCATTACCGGCATATGGAAGAAACAGCAGTAAGCACAGGGAAATATCTGCTTCTAAATCCAAAACGCAGCTATCTAACAGAACGGTTGTCAATGTGTGCACTCAACTTCCAGAGTTAAACCCGTGTGTGGATTCAGCAGTCTGCAAACACTTTCTCGGCAGAGTCCCAAAACAGGCGTTTTCAGCCCATTACCGCCATATGGAAGAAACAGCAGTAAGCACAGGGAAATAAATGCTTCTAAATCCAAAACGCAGATATCTAAAAGAGCGGATGTCAATGTGTGCACTCAACTTCCAGAGTTAAACGGGTGTGTGGATTCAGCAGTCTGCAAACTCTTTCTCTGCAGAATCCCAAAACAGGCGTTTTCAGCCCGTTACCGGCATATGGAAGAAACAGCAGTAAGCAAAGGGAAATATCTGCTTCTAAATCCAAAACGAAGCTATCTAACAGAACGGTTGTCAATGTGTGGACTCAATTTCCAGAGTTAAACCCGTGTTTGGATTCAGCAGTCTGCAAACACTTTCTCTGCAGAGTCCCAAAACAGGCGTTTTCAGCCCATTTCCGCCATATGGAAGAAACAGCAGTAAGCACAGGGAAATATCTGCTTCTAAATCCAAAGCGCAGCCATCTAACAGAACGGTTGTCAATGTGTGCACTCAACTTCCAGAGTTAAACCCGTGTGTGGATTCAGCAGTCTGCAAACACTTTCTCTGCAGAGTCCCAAAACAGGCGTTTTCAGCCCATTACCGGCATGTGGAAGAAACAGCAGTAAGCACAGGGAAATATCTGCTTCTAAATCCAAAACGCAGCTATCTAACAGAACGGTTGTCAATGTGTGCACTCAACTTCCAGAGTTAAACCCATTTGTGGATTCAGCAGTCTGCAAACACTTTCTCTGCAGAGTCCCAAAACAGGCGTTTTCAGCCCATTACCGGCATATGGAAGAAACAGCAGTAAGCACAGGGAAATATCTGCTTCTAAATCCAAAACGCAGCTATCTAACAGATCGGTTGTCAATGTGTGCACTCAACTTCCAGAGGTAAACCCGTGTGTGGATTCAGCAGTCTGCAAACACTTTCTCTGCAGAGTCCCAAAACAGGCGTTTTCAGCCCATTAACGGCATATGGAAGAAACAGCAGTAAGCACAGGGAAATATCTGCTTCTAAATCCAAAACGCAGCTATCTAACAGAACGGTTGTCAATGTGTGCACTCAACTTCCGGAGGTAAACCCGTGTGTGGATTCAGCAGTCTGCAAACACTTTCTCTGCAGAGTCCCAATACAGGTGTTTTCAGCCCATTTCCGGCCTATGGAAGAAACTGCAGTTAGCACAGGGAAATGTCTGCTTCTAAATCCAAAACGAAGCTACCTAACAAGACAGTTGTCAATGTGTGCACTCAACTTCCAGAGTTAAACCCGTGTGTGGATTCAGCAGTCTGCAAACTCTTTCTCTGCAGAGTCCCAAAACAGGCGTTTTCAGCCCATTACCGGCATATGGAAGAAACAGCAGTAAGCCCAGGGAAATATGTGCTTCCAAATCCAAAACGCAGCTATCTAACAGAACGGTTGTCAATGTGTGCACTCAACTTCCAGAGTTAAACCGGTGTGTGGATTCAGCAGTCTGCAAACACTTTCTCTGCAGAGTCCCAAAACAGGCATTTTCAGCCCATTACCTGCATATGGAAGACAGCAGTAAGCACAGGGAAATATCTGATTCTAAATCCAAAACGCAGCTATCTAACAGAACGGTTGTCAATGTGTGCACTCAACTTCCAGAGTTAAACCCGTGTGTGGATTCAGCAGTCTGCAAACACTTTCTCTGCAGAGCCCCAAAACAGGCGTTTTCAGCCCATAATCAGCATATGGATGAAACAGCTGTAAGCACAGGCAAATATCTGCTTCTAAATCCAAAACGCAGCTATCTAACAGAACGGTTGTCAATGTGTGCACTCAACTTCCAGAGTAAAACCCGTGTTTGGATTCAGCAGTCTGCAAACACTTTCTCTGCAGAGTCCCAAAACAGGCGTTTTCAGCCCATTTCCGGCATATGGAAGAAACAGCAGTAAGCACAGGGAAATATCTGCTAATAAATCCAAAACGCAGTTACCTAACAGAACGGTTGTCAATGTGTGCACTCAACTTCCAGAGTTAAACCGGTGTGTGGATTCAGCAGTCTGCAAACACTTTCTCTGCAGAGTCCCAAAACAGGCGTTTTCAGCCCACTACCGTCAGATGGAAGAAACAGCAGTAAGCTCAGGGAAATATCTGCTTCTAAATCCAAAACGCAGCTATCTAACAGAACGGTTGTCAATGTGTGCACTCAGCTTCCAGAGTTAAACCCGTGTGTGGATTCAGCAGTCTGCAAACACTTTCTCTGCAGAGTCCCAAAACAGGCGTTTTCAGCCCATTACCGGCATATGGAAGAAACAGCAGTAAGCACAGGGAAATATCTGCTTCTAAATCCAAAAGGCAGCTACCTAACAGAACGGTTGTCAATGTGTGCACTCAACTTCCAGAGTTAAACCCGTGTGTGGATTCAGCAGTCTGCAAGCACTTTCTCTGCAGAGTCCCAAAACAGGCGTTTTCTGCCCATTACCGGCATATGGAAGAAACAGCAGTAAGCACAGGGAAATATCTGCTTCTAAATCCAAAACGCAGCTATCTAACAGAACGGTTGTCAATGTGTGCAGTCAACTTCCAGAGTTAAACCCGTGTGTGGATTCAGCAGTCTGCAAACTCTTTCGCTGCAGAGTCCCAAAACAGGCGTTTTCAGCCCATTACCGGCATATGGAAGAAACAGCAGTAAGCACAGGGAAATATCTGCTTCTAAATCCAAAAGGCAGCTACCTAAGAGAACGGTTGTCAATGTGTGCACTCAACTTCCAGAGTTAAACCTGTGTGTGGATTCAGCAGTCTGCAAACACTTTCTCTGCAGAGTCCCAAAACAGTTGTTTTCAGCCCGTTACCGGCTTATGGAAGAAACAGCAGTAAGCACAGGGAAATATCTGCTTCTAAATCCAAAACGCAGCTACCTAACAGAACGGTTGTCAATGTGTGCACTCAACTTCCAGAGTTAAACCCGTGTGTGGATTCAGCAGTCTGCAAACACTTTCTCTGCAGAGTCCCAAAACAGGCGTTTTCTGCCCATTACCGGCATATGGAAGAAACAGCAATAAGCACAGGGAATTATCTGCTTCTAAATCCAAAACGCAGCTATCTAACAGAACGGTTGTCAATGTGTGCACTCAACTTCCAGAGTTAAACCCGTGTGTGGATTCAGCAGTCTGCAAACTCTTTCTCTGCAGAGTCCCAAAACAGGCGTTTTCAGCCCATTACCGGCATATGGAAGAAACAGCAGTAAGCACAGGGAAATATCTGCTTCTAAATCCAAAAGGCAGCTACCTAACAGAACGGTAGTCAATGTGTGCACTCAACTTCCAGAGTTAAACCCGTGTGTGGATTCAGCAGTCTGCAAACACTTTCTCTGCAGAGTCCCAAAACAGGCGTTTTCTGCCCATTACCGGCATATGGAAGAAACAGCAGTAAGCACAGGGAAATATCTGCTTCTAAATCCAAAACGCAGCTATCTAACAGAACGGTTTTCAATGTGTGCACTCAACTTCCAGAGTTAAACCCGTGTGTGGATTCAGCAGTCTGCAAACTCTTTCTCTGCAGAGTCCCAAAACAGGCGTTTTCTGCCCATTACCGGCATATGGAAGAAACAGCAGTAAGCACAGGGAAATATCTGCTTCTAAATCCAAATCGCAGCAGCCTAACAGAACGGTTGTCAATGTGTGCACTCAACTTCCAGAGTTAAACCCGTGTTTGGATTCAGCAGACTGCAAACACTTTCTCTGCAGAGTCCCAAAACAGCCGGTTTCAACCCATTACCGGCCTATGGAAGAAACAGCAGTAAGAACAGGGAAATATCTGCTTCTAAATCCAAAACGAAGCTCTCTAACAGAACGGTTGTCAATGTGTGCACTCAACTTCCAGAGTTAAACCCGTGTGTGGATTCAGCAGTCTGCAAACTCTTTCTCTGCACAGTCCCAAAACAGGCGTTTTCAGCCCATTACCGGCATATGGAAGAAACAGCAGTAAGCACAGGGAAATATCTGCTTCTAAATCCAAAATGCAGCTATCTAACAGAACGGTTGCCAATGTGTGCACTCAACTTCCAGAGTTAAACCCGTGTGTGGATTCAGCAGTCTGCAAACTCTTTCTCTGCAGAGTCCCAAAACAGGCGTTTTCAGCCCATTACCGGCATATGGAAGAAACAGCAGTAAGCACAGGGAAATATCTACTTCTAAATCCAGAACGCAGCTATCTAACAGAAAGGTTGTCAATGTGTGCACTCAACTTCCAGAGTTAAAGACGTGTGTGGATGCAGCAGTCTGCAAACACTTTCTCTGCAGAGTCCCAAAACAGGCGTTTTCAGCCCATTACCGGCATATGGAAGAAACAGCAGTAAGCACAGGGAAATATCTGCTTCTAAATCCAAAACGCAGCTATCTAACAGAACGGTTGTCAATGTGTGCACTCAACTTCCAGAGTTAAACCCGTGTGTGGATTCAGCAGTCTGCAAACACTTTCTCGGCAGAGTCCCAAAACAGGCGTTTTCAGCCCATTACCGCCATATGGAAGAAACAGCAGTAAGCACAGGGAAATAAATGCTTCTAAATCCAAAACGCAGATATCTAAAAGAGCGGATGTCAATGTGTGCACTCAACTTCCAGAGTTAAACGGGTGTGTGGATTCAGCAGTCTGCAAACTCTTTCTCTGCAGAGTCCCAAAACAGGCGTTTTCAGCCCGTTACCGGCATATGGAAGAAACAGCAGTAAGCAAAGGGAAATATCTGCTTCTAAATCCAAAACGCAGCTATCTAACAGAACGGTTGTCAATGTGTGCACTCAACTTCCAGAGTTAAACCCATTTGTGGATTCAGCAGTCTGCAAACACTTTCTCTGCAGAGTCCCAAAACAGGCGTTTTCAGCCCATTACCGGCATATGGAAGAAACAGCAGTAAGCACAGGGAAATATCTGCTTCTAAATCCAAAACGCAGCTATCTAACAGATCGGTTGTCAATGTGTGCACTCAACTTCCAGAGTTAAACCCGTGTGTGGATTCAGCAGTCTGCAAACACTTTCTCTGCAGAGTCCCAAAACAGGCGTTTTCAGCCCATTACCGGCATATGGAAGAAACAGCAGTAAGCACAGGGAAATATCTGCTTCTAAATCCAAAACGCAGCTATCTAACAGAACGGTTGTCAATGTGTGCACTCAACTTCCGGAGGTAAACCCGTGTGTGGATTCAGCAGTCTGCAAACACTTTCTCTGCAGAGTCCCAATACAGGTGTTTTCAGCCCATTTCCGGCCTATGGAAGAAACTGCAGTTAGCACAGGGAAATGTCTGCTTCTAAATCCAAAACGAAGCTACCTAACAAGACGGTTGTCAATGTGTGCACTCAACTTCCAGAGTTAAACCCGTGTGTGGATTCAGCAGTCTGCAAACTCTTTCTCTGCAGAGTCCCAAAACAGGCATTTTCAGCCCATTACCGGCATATGGAAGAAACAGCAGTAAGCACAGGGAAATATGTGCTTCCAAATCCAAAACGCAGCTATCTAACAGAACGGTTGTCAATGTGTGCACTCAACTTCCAGAGTTAAACCGGTGTGTGGATTCAGCAGTCTGCAAACACTTTCTCTGCAGAGTCCCAAAACAGGCGTTTTCAGCCCATTACCTGCATATGGAAGACAGCAGTAAGCACAGGGAAATATCTGATTCTAAATCCAAAACGCAGCTATCTAACAGAACGGTTGTCAATGTGTGCACTCAACTTCCAGAGTTAAACCCGTGTGTGGATTCAGCAGTCTGCAAACACTTTCTCTGCAGAGCCCCAAAACAGGCGTTTTCAGCCCATTATCAGCATATGGATGAAACAGCTGTAAGCACAGGCAAATATCTGCTTCTAAATCCAAAACGCAGCTATCTAACAGAACGGTTGTCAATGTGTGCACTCAACTTCCAGAGTAAAACCCGTGTTTGGATTCAGCAGTCTGCAAACACTTTCTCTGCAGAGTCCCAAAACAGGCGTTTTCAGCCCATTTCCGGCATATGGAAGAAACAGCAGTAAGCACAGGGAAATATCTTCTTCTAAATCCAAAACGCAGCTATCTAACAGAACGGTTGTCAATGTATGCACTCAACTTCCAGAGGTAAACCCGTGTGTGGATTGAGCAGTCTGCAAACACTTTCTCTGCAGAGTCCCAAAACAGGCGTTTTCAGCCCATTACCGGCATATGGAAGAAACAGCAGTAAGCACAGGGAAATATCTGCTTCTAAATCCAAAACGCAGTTACCTAACAGAACGGTTGTCAATGTGTGCACTCAACTTCCAGAGTTAAACCCGTGTGTGGATTCAGCAGTCTGCAAACACTTTCTCGGCAGAGTCCCAAAACAGGCGTTTTCAGCCCATTACCGCCATATGGAAGAAACAGCAGTAAGCACAGGGAAATATATGCTTCTAAATCCAAAACGCAGATATCTAAAAGAGCGGTTGTCAATGTGTGCACTCAACTTCCAGAGTTAAACGGGTGTGTGGATTCAGCAGTCTGCAAACTCTTTCTCTGCAGAGTCCCAAAACAGGCGTTTTCAGCCCGTTACCGGCATATGGAAGAAACAGCAGTAAGCACAGGGAAATATCTGCTTCTAAATCCAAAACGAAGCTATCTAACAGAACGGTTGTCAATGTGTGGACTCAATTTCCAGAGTTAAACCCGTGTTTGGATTCAGCAGTCTGCAAACACTTTCTCTGCAGAGTCCCAAAACAGGCGTTTTCAGCCCATTACCGGCATATGGAAGAAACAGCAGTAAGCACAGGGAAATATCTGCTTCTAAATCCAAAAGGCAGCTACCTAAGAGAACGGTTCTCAATGTGTGCACTCAACTTCCAGAGTTAAACCTGTGTGTGGATTCAGCAGTCTGCAAACACTTTCTCTGCAGAGTCCCAAAACAGTTGTTTTCAGCCCATTACCGGCTTATGGAAGAAACAGCAGTAAGCACAGGGAAATATCTGCTTCTAAATCCAAAACGCAGCTACCTAACAGAACGGTTGTCAATGTGTGCACTCAACTTCCAGAGTTAAACCTGTGTGTGGATTCAGCAGTCTGCAAACACTTTCTCTGCAGAGTCCCAAAACAGGCGTTTTCTGCCCATTACCGGCATATGGAAGAAACAGCAATAAGCACAGGGAATTATCTGCTTCTAAATCCAAAACGCAGCTATCTAACAGAACGGTTGTCAATGTGTGCACTCAACTTCCAGAGTTAAACCCGTGTGTGGATTCAGCAGTCTGCAAACTCTTTCTCTGCAGAGTCCCAAAACAGGCGTTTTCTGCCCATTACCGGCATATGGAAGAAACAGCAGTAAGCACAGGGAAATATCTGCTTCTAAATCCAAAACGCAGCTATCTAACAGAACGGTTGTCAATGTGTGCACTCAACTTCCAGAGGTAAACCCGTGTGTGGATTCTGCAGTCTGCAAACACTTTCTCTGCAGAGTCCCAAAACAGGCGTTTTCAGCCCATTACCGGCATATGGAAGAAACAGCAGTAAGCACAGGGAAATATCAGCTTCTAAATCCAAAACGCAGCTATCTAACAGAACGGTTGTCAATGTGTGCACTCGACTTCCAGAGTTAAACCCGTGTGTGAATTCAGCAGTCTGCAAACACTTTCTCTGCAGAGCCCCAAAACAGGCGTTTTCAGCCCATTACCGGCATATGGAAGAAACAGCAGTAAGCACAGGGAAATATCTGCTTCTAAATCCAAAACGCAGTTACCTAACAGAACGGTTGTCAATGTGTGCACTCAACTTCCAGAGTTAAACCCGTGTGTGGATTCAGCAGTCTGCAAACTCTTTCTCTGCAGAGTCCCAAAACAGGCGTTTTCAGCCCATTACCGGCATATGGAAGAAACAGCAGTAAGCACAGGGAAATATCTGCTTCTAAATCCAAAACGCAGCTATCTAACAGAACGGTTGTCAATGTGTGCACTCAACTTCCAGAGTTAAACCCGTGTGTGGATTCAGCAGTCTGTAAACACTTTCTCTGCAGAGTCCCAAAACAAGCGTTTTCAGCCCTTTACCGGCATATGGAAGAAACAGCAGTAAGCACAGGGAAATATCTGCTTCTAAATCCAAAACGCAGTTACCTAACAGAACGGTTGTCAATGTGTGCACTCAACTTCCAGAGTTAAACCGGTGTGTGGATTCAGCAGTCTGCAAACACTTTCTCTGCAGAGTCCCAAAACAGGCGTTTTCAGCCCACTACCGTCAGATGGAAGAAACAGCAGTAAGCTCAGGGAAATATCTGCTTCTAAATCCAAAACGCAGCTATCTAACAGAACGGTTGTCAATGTGTGCACTCAGCTTCCAGAGTTAAACCCGTGTGTGGATTCAGCAGTCTGCAAACACTATCTCTGCAGAGTCCCAAAACAGGCGTTTTCAGCCGTTTACCGGCATATGGAAGAAACAGCAGTAAGCACAGGGAAATATCTGCTTCTAAATCCAAAAGGCAGCTACCTAAGAGAACGGTTCTCAATGTGTGCACTCAACTTCCAGAGTTAAACCTGTGTGTGGATTCAGCAGTCTGCAAACACTTTCTCTGCAGAGTCCCAAAACAGTTGTTTTCAGCCCATTACCGGCTTATGGAAGAAACAGCAGTAAGCACAGGGAAATATCTGCTTCTAAATCCAAAACGCAGCTACCTAACAGAACGGTTGTCAATGTGTGCACTCAACTTCCAGAGTTAAACCTGTGTGTGGATTCAGCAGTCTGCAAACACTTTCTCTGCAGAGTCCCAAAACAGGCGTTTTCTGCCCATTACCGGCATATGGAAGAAACAGCAATAAGCACAGGGAATTATCTGCTTCTAAATCCAAAACGCAGCTATCTAACAGAACGGTTGTCAATGTGTGCACTCAACTTCCAGAGTTAAACCCGTGTGTGGATTCAGCAGTCTGCAAACTCTTTCTCTGCAGAGTCCCAAAACAGGCGTTTTCTGCCCATTACCGGCATATGGAAGAAACAGCAGTAAGCACAGGGAAATATCTGCTTCTAAATCCAAAACGCAGCTATCTAACAGAACGGTTGTCAATGTGTGCACTCAACTTCCAGAGGTAAACCCGTGTGTGGATTCTGCAGTCTGCAAACACTTTCTCTGCAGAGTCCCAAAACAGGCGTTTTCAGCCCATTACCGGCATATGGAAGAAACAGCAGTAAGCACAGGGAAATATCAGCTTCTAAATCCAAAACGCAGCTATCTAACAGAACGGTTGTCAATGTGTGCACTCGACTTCCAGAGTTAAACCCGTGTGTGAATTCAGCAGTCTGCAAACACTTTCTCTGCAGAGCCCCAAAACAGGCGTTTTCAGCCCATTACCGGCATATGGAAGAAACAGCAGTAAGCACAGGGAAATATCTGCTTCTAAATCCAAAACGCAGTTACCTAACAGAACGGTTGTCAATGTGTGCACTCAACTTCCAGAGTTAAACCCGTGTGTGGATTCAGCAGTCTGCAAACTCTTTCTCTGCAGAGTCCCAAAACAGGCGTTTTCAGCCCATTACCGGCATATGGAAGAAACAGCAGTAAGCACAGGGAAATATCTGCTTCTAAATCCAAAACGCAGCTATCTAACAGAACGGTTGTCAATGTGTGCACTCAACTTCCAGAGTTAAACCCGTGTGTGGATTCAGCAGTCTGTAAACACTTTCTCTGCAGAGTCCCAAAACAAGCGTTTTCAGCCCATTACCGGCATATGGAAGAAACAGCAGTAAGCACAGGGAAATATCTGCTTCTAAATCCAAAACGCAGTTACCTAACAGAACGGTTGTCAATGTGTGCACTCAACTTCCAGAGTTAAACCAGTGTGTGGATTCAGCAGTCTGCAAACACTTTCTCTGCAGAGTCCCAAAACAGGCGTTTTCAGCCCACTACCGTCAGATGGAAGAAACAGCAGTAAGCTCAGGGAAATATCTGCTTCTAAATCCAAAACGCAGCTATCTAACAGAACGGTTGTCAATGTGTGCACTCAGCTTCCAGAGTTAAACCCGTGTGTGGATTCAGCAGTCTGCAAACACTATCTCTGCAGAGTCCCAAAACAGGCGTTTTCAGCCGTTTACCGGCATATGGAAGAAACAGCAGTAAGCACAGGGAAATATCAGCTTCTAAATCCAAAACGCAGCTATCTAACACAACGGTTGTCAATGTGTGCACTCAACTTCCAGAGTTAAACCCGTGTGTGGATTCAGCAGTCTGCAAACTCATTCTCTGCAGAGTCCCAAAACGGTCGTTTTCACCCCATTACCGGCATATGGAAGAAACAGCAGTAAGCACAGGGAAATATCTTCTTCTAAATCCAAAACGCAGTTACCTAACAGAACGGTTGTCAATGTGTGCACTCAACTTCCAGAGTTAAACCCGTGTGTGGATTCAGCAGTCTGCAAACACTTTCTCTGCAGAGTCCCAAAACAGGCGTTTTCAGCCCACTACAGTCAGATGGAAGAAACAGCAGTAAGCACAGGGAAATATCTGCTTCTAAATCCAAAACGCAGCTATCTAACAGAACGGTTGTCAATGTGTGCACTCAGCTTCCAGAGTTAAACCCGTGTGTGGATTCAGCAGTCTGCAAACACTTTCTCTGCAGAGTCCCAAAACAGGCGTTTTCAGCCCATTACCGGCATATGGAAGAAACAGCAGGAAGCAGAGGGAAATATCTGCTTCTAAATCCAAAACGCAGCTACCTAACAAAACGGTTGTCAATGTGTGCACTCATCTTCCAGAGTTAAACCTGTGCGTGGATTCAGCAGTCTGCAAACACTTTCTCTGCAGAGTCCCAAAACAGGGGTTTTCAGCCAATTACCGGCATATGGAAGAAACAGCAATAAGCACAGGGAAATATCTGCTTCTAAATACAAAACACAGCTATCTAACAGAACGGTTGTCAATGTGTGCACTCAACTTCCAGAGTTAAACCCGTGTGTGGATTCAGCAGTCTGCAAACACTTTCTCTGCAGAGTCCCAAAACAGGCGTTTTCAGCCCATTACCGGCTTATGGAAGAAACAGCAGTAAGCACAGGGAAATATCTGCTTCTAAATCCAAAAGGCAGCTACCTAACAGAACGGTTGTCAATGTGTGCACTCAAGTTCCAGAGTTAAACCCGTGTGTGGATTCAGCAGTCTGCAAGCACTTTCTCTGCAGAGTCCCAAAACAGGCGTTTTCTGCCCATTACCGGCTTATGGAAGAAACAGCAGTAAGCACAGGAAAATATCTGCTTCTAAATCCAAAAGGCAGCTACCTAACAGAACGGTTGTCAATGTGTGCACTCAACTTCCAGAGTTAAACCCGTGTGTGGATTCAGCAGTCTGCAAGCACTTTCTCTGCAGAGTCCCAAAACAGGCGTTTTCTGCCCATTACCGGCATATGGAAGAAACAGCAATAAGCACAGGGAATTATCTGCTTCTAAATCCAAAACGCAGCTATCTAACAGAACGGTTGTCAATGTGTGCACTCAACTTCCAGAGTTAAACCCGTGTGTGGATTCAGCAGTCTGCAAACTCTTTCTCTGCAGAGTCCCAAAACAGGCGTTTTCTGCCCATTACCGGCATATGGAAGAAACAGCAGTAAGCACAGGGAAATATCTGCTTCTAAATCCAAAACGCAGCTATCTAACAGAACGGTTGTCAATGTGTGCACTCAACTTCCAGAGGTAAACCCGTGTGTGGATTCTGCAGTCTGCAAACACTTTCTCTGCAGAGTCCCAAAACAGGCGTTTTCAGCCCATTACCGGCATATGGAAGAAACAGCAGTAAGCACAGGGAAATATCAGCTTCTAAATCCAAAACGCAGCTATCTAACAGAACGGTTGTCAATGTGTGCACTCGACTTCCAGAGTTAAACCCGTGTGTGAATTCAGCAGTCTGCAAACACTTTCTCTGCAGAGCCCCAAAACAGGCGTTTTCAGCCCATTACCGGCATATGGAAGAAACAGCAGTAAGCACAGGGAAATATCTGCTTCTAAATCCAAAACGCAGTTACCTAACAGAACGGTTGTCAATGTGTGCACTCAACTTCCAGAGTTAAACCCGTGTGTGGATTCAGCAGTCTGCAAACTCTTTCTCTGCAGAGTCCCAAAACAGGCGTTTTCAGCCCATTACCGGCATATGGAAGAAACAGCAGTAAGCACAGGGAAATATCTGCTTCTAAATCCAAAACGCAGCTATCTAACAGAACGGTTGTCAATGTGTGCACTCAACTTCCAGAGTTAAACCCGTGTGTGGATTCAGCAGTCTGTAAACACTTTCTCTGCAGAGTCCCAAAACAAGCGTTTTCAGCCCATTACCGGCATATGGAAGAAACAGCAGTAAGCACAGGGAAATATCTGCTTCTAAATCCAAAACGCAGTTACCTAACAGAACGGTTGTCAATGTGTGCACTCAACTTCCAGAGTTAAACCGGTGTGTGGATTCAGCAGTCTGCAAACACTTTCTCTGCAGAGTCCCAAAACAGGCGTTTTCAGCCCACTACCGTCAGATGGAAGAAACAGCAGTAAGCTCAGGGAAATATCTGCTTCTAAATCCAAAACGCAGCTATCTAACAGAACGGTTGTCAATGTGTGCACTCAGCTTCCAGAGTTAAACCCGTGTGTGGATTCAGCAGTCTGCAAACACTATCTCTGCAGAGTCCCAAAACAGGCGTTTTCAGCCGTTTACCGGCATATGGAAGAAACAGCAGTAAGCACAGGGAAATATCAGCTTCTAAATCCAAAACGCAGCTATCTAACACAACGGTTGTCAATGTGTGCACTCAACTTCCAGAGTTAAACCCGTGTGTGGATTCAGCAGTCTGCAAACTCATTCTCTGCAGAGTCCCAAAACGGTCGTTTTCACCCCATTACCGGCATATGGAAGAAACAGCAGTAAGCACAGGGAAATATCTTCTTCTAAATCCAAAACGCAGTTACCTAACAGAACGGTTGTCAATGTGTGCACTCAACTTCCAGAGTTAAACCCGTGTGTGGATTCAGCAGTCTGCAAACACTTTCTCTGCAGAGTCCCAAAACAGGCGTTTTCAGCCCACTACAGTCAGATGGAAGAAACAGCAGTAAGCACAGGAAATATCTGCTTCTAAATCCAAAACGCAGCTATCTAACAGAACGGTTGTCAATGTGTGCACTCAGCTTCCAGAGTTAAACCCGTGTGTGGATTCAGCAGTCTGCAAACACTTTCTCTGCAGAGTCCCAAAACAGGCGTTTTCAGCCCATTACCGGCATATGGAAGAAACAGCAGGAAGCAGAGGGAAATATCTGCTTCTAAATCCAAAACGCAGCTACCTAACAAAACGGTTGTCAATGTGTGCACTCATCTTCCAGAGTTAAACCTGTGCGTGGATTCAGCAGTCTGCAAACACTTTCTCTGCAGAGTCCCAAAACAGGGGTTTTCAGCCAATTACCGGCATATGGAAGAAACAGCAATAAGCACAGGGAAATATCTGCTTCTAAATACAAAACACAGCTATCTAACAGAACGGTTGTCAATGTGTGCACTCAACTTCCAGAGTTAAACCCGTGTGTGGATTCAGCAGTCTGCAAACACTTTCTCTGCAGAGTCCCAAAACAGGCGTTTTCAGCCCATTACCGGCTTATGGAAGAAACAGCAGTAAGCACAGGGAAATATCTGCTTCTAAATCCAAAAGGCAGCTACCTAACAGAACGGTTGTCAATGTGTGCACTCAAGTTCCAGAGTTAAACCCGTGTGTGGATTCAGCAGTCTGCAAGCACTTTCTCTGCAGAGTCCCAAAACAGGCGTTTTCTGCCCATTACCGGCTTATGGAAGAAACAGCAGTAAGCACAGGAAAATATCTGCTTCTAAATCCAAAAGGCAGCTACCTAACAGAACGGTTGTCAATGTGTGCACTCAACTTCCAGAGTTAAACCCGTGTGTGGATTCAGCAGTCTGCAAGCACTTTCTCTGCAGAGTCCCAAAACAGGCGTTTTCTGCCCATTACCGGCTTATGGAAGAAACAGCAGTAAGCACAGGGAAATATCTGCTTCTAAATCCAAAACGCAGCTATCTAACAGATCGGTTGTCAATGTGTGCACTCAACTTCCAGAGTTAAACCCGTGTGTGGATTCAGCAGTCTGCAAGCACTTTCTCTGCAGAGTCCCAAAACAGGCGTTTTCTGCCCATTACCGGCTTATGGAAGAAACAGCAGTAAGCACAGGGAAATATCTGCTTCTAAATCCAAAACGCAGCTATCTAACAGATCGGTTGTCAATGTGTGCACTCAACTTCCAGAGTTAAACCCGTGTGTGGATTCAGCAGTCTGCAAACACTTTCTCTGCAGAGTCCCAAAACAGGCGTTTTCAGCCCATTACCGGCATATGGAAGAAACAGCAGTAAGCACAGGGAAATATCTGCTTCTAAATCCAAAACGCAGCTATCTAACAGAACGGTTGTCAATGTGTGCACTCAACTTCCGGAGGTAAACCCGTGTGTGGATTCAGCAGTCTGCAAACACTTTCTCTGCAGAGTCCCAATACAGGTGTTTTCAGCCCATTTCCGGCCTATGGAAGAAACTGCAGTTAGCACAGGGAAATGTCTGCTTCTAAATCGAAAACGAAGCTACCTAACAAGACGGTTGTCAATGTGTGCACTCAACTTCCAGAGTTAAACCCGTGTGTGGATTCAGCAGTCTGCAAACTCTTTCTCTGCAGAGTCCCAAAACAGGCGTTTTCAGCCCATTACCGGCATATGGAAGAAACAGCAGTAAGCACAGGGAAATATGTGCTTCCAAATCCAAAACGCAGCTATCTAACAGAACGGTTGTCAATGAGTGCACTCAACTTCCAGAGTTAAACCGGTGTGTGGATTCAGCAGTCTGCAAACACTTTCTCTGCAGAGTCCCAAAACAGGCGTTTTCAGCCCATTACCTGCATATGGAAGACAGCAGTAAGCACAGGGAAATATCTGATTCTAAATCCAAAACGCAGCTATCTAACAGAACGGTTGTCAATGTGTGCACTCAACTTCCAGAGTTAAACCCGTGTGTGGATTCAGCAGTCTGCAAACACTTTCTCTGCAGAGCCCCAAAACAGGCGTTTTCAGCCCATTATCAGCATATGGATGAAACAGCTGTAAGCACAGGCAAATATCTGCTTCTAAATCCAAAACGCAGCTATCTAACAGAACGGTTGTCAATGTGTGCACTCAACTTCCAGAGTAAAACCCGTGTTTGGATTCAGCAGTCTGCAAACACTTTCTCTGCAGAGTCCCAAAACAGGCGTTTTCAGCCCATTTCCGGCATATGGAAGAAACAGCAGTAAGCACAGGGAAATATCTTCTTCTAAATCCAAAACGCAGCTATCTAACAGAACGGTTGTCAATGTATGCACTCAACTTCCAGAGGTAAACCCGTGTGTGGATTGAGCAGTCTGCAAACACTCTCTGCAGAGTCCCAAAACAGGCGTTTTCAGCCCATTACCGGCATATGGAAGAAACAGCAGTAAGCACAGGGAAATATCTGCTTCTAAATCCAAAAGGCAGTTACCTAACAGAACGGTTGTCAATGTGTGCACTCAACTTCCAGAGTTAAACCCGTGTGTGGATTCAGCAGTCTGCAAACACTTTCTCGGCAGAGTCCCAAAACAGGCGTTTTCAGCCCATTACCGCCATATGGAAGAAACAGCAGTAAGCACAGGGAAATATATGCTTCTAAATCCAAAACGCAGATATCTAAAAGAGCGGTTGTCAATGTGTGCACTCAACTTCCAGAGTTAAACGGGTGTGTGGATTCAGCAGTCTGCAAACTCTTTCTCTGCAGAGTCCCAAAACAGGCGTTTTCAGCCCGTTACCGGCATATGGAAGAAACAGCAGTAAGCACAGGGAAATATCTGCTTCTAAATCCAAAACGAAGCTATCTAACAGAACGGTTGTCAATGTGTGGACTCAATTTCCAGAGTTAAACCCGTGTTTGGATTCAGCAGTCTGCAAACACTTTCTCTGCAGAGTCCCAAAACAGGCGTTTTCTGCCCATTACCGGCATATGGAAGAAACAGCAGTAAGCACAGGGAAATATCTGCTTCTAAATCCAAAAGGCAGCTACCTAAGAGAACGGTTGTCAATGTGTGCACTCAACTTCCAGAGTTAAACCTGTGTGTGGATTCAGCAGTCTGCAAACACTTTCTCTGCAGAGTCCCAAAACAGGCGTTTTCAGCCCATTACCGGCATATGGAAGAAACAGCAGTAAGCACAGGGAAATATCTGCTTCTAAATCCAAAACGCAGCTATCTAACAGAACGGTTGTCAATGTGTGCACTCAACTTCCAGAGTTAAACCCGTGTGTGGATTCAGCAGTCTGCAAACACTTTCTCTGCAGAGTCCCAAAACAGGCGTTTTCTGCCCATTACCGGCATATGGAAGAAACAGCAATAAGCACAGGGAATTATCTGCTTCTAAATCCAAAACGCAGCTATCTAACAGAACGGTTGTCAATGTGTGCACTCAACTTCCAGAGTTAAACCCGTGTGTGGATTCAGCAGTCTGCAAACTCTTTCTCTGCAGAGTCCCAAAACAGGCGTTTTCTGCCCATTACCGGCATATGGAAGAAACAGCAGTAAGCACAGGGAAATATCTGCTTCTAAATCCAAAACGCAGCTATCTAACAGAACGGTTGTCAATGTGTGCACTCAACTTCCAGAGGTAAACCCGTGTGTGGATTCTGCAGTCTGCAAACACTTTCTCTGCAGAGTCCCAAAACAGGCGTTTTCAGCCCATTACCGGCATATGGAAGAAACAGCAGTAAGCACAGGGAAATATCAGCTTCTAAATCCAAAACGCAGCTATCTAACAGAACGGTTGTCAATGTGTGCACTCGACTTCCAGAGTTAAACCAGTGTGTGGATCCAGCAGTCTGCAAACACTTTCTCTGCAGAGCCCCAAAACAGGCGTTTTCAGCCCATTACCGGCATATGGAAGAAACAGCAGTAAGCACAGGGAAATATCTGCTTCTAAATCCAAAACGCAGTTACCTAACAGAACGGTTGTCAATGTGTGCACTCAACTTCCAGAGTTAAACCCGTGTGTGGATTCAGCAGTCTGCAAACTCTTTCTCTGCAGAGTCCCAAAACAGTCGTTTTCAGCCCATTACCGGCATATGGAAGAAACAGCAGTAAGCACAGGGAAATATCTGCTTCTAAATCCAAAACGCAGCTATCTAACAGAACGGTTGTCAATGTGTGCACTCAACTTCCAGAGTTAAACCCGTGTGTGGATTCAGCAGTCTGTAAACACTTTCTCTGCAGAGTCCCAAAACAAGCGTTTTCAGCCCATTACCGGCATATGGAAGAAACAGCAGTAAGCACAGGGAAATATCTGCTTCTAAATCCAAAACGCAGTTACCTAACAGAACGGTTGTCAATGTGTGCACTCAACTTCCAGAGTTAAACCGGTGTGTGGATTCAGCAGTCTGCAAACACTTTCTCTGCAGAGTCCCAAAACAGGCGTTTTCAGCCCACTACCGTCAGATGGAAGAAAGAGCAGTAAGCTCATGGAAATATCTGCTTCTAAATCCAAAACGCAGCTATCTAACAGAACGGTTGTCAATGTGTGCACTCAGCTTCCAGAGTTAAACCCGTGTGTGGATTCAGCAGTCTGCAAACACTTTCTCTGCAGAGTCCCAAAACAGGCGTTTTCAGCCCATTTCCGGCATATGGAAGAAACAGCAGTAAGCACAGGGAAATATCTGCTTCTAAATCCAAAACGCAGCTATCTAACAGAAAGGTTGTCAATGTATGCACTCAACTTCCAGAGGTAAACCCGTGTGTGGATTGAGCAGTCTGCAAACACTTTCTCTGCAGAGTCCCAAAACAGGCGTTTTCAGCCCATTACCGGCATATGGAAGAAACAGCAGGAAGCAGAGGGAAATATCTGCTTCTAAATCCAAAACGCAGCTACCTAACAAAACGGTTGTCAATGTGTGCACTCATCTTCCAGAGTTAAACCTGTGCGTGGATTCAGCAGTCTGCAAACACTTTCTCTGCAGAGTCCCAAAACAGGGGTTTTCAGCCAATTACCGGCATATGGAAGAAACAGCAATAAGCACAGGGAAATATCTGCTTCTAAATACAAAACACAGCTATCTAACAGAACGGTTGTCAATGTGTGCACTCAACTTCCAGAGTTAAACCCGTGTGTGGATTCAGCAGTCTGCAAACACTTTCTCTGCAGAGTCCCAAAACAGGCGTTTTCAGCCCATTACCGGCTTATGGAAAAACAGCAGTAAGCACAGGGAAATATCTGCTTCTAAATCCAAAAGGCAGCTACCTAACAGAACGGTTGTCAATGTGTGCACTCAACTTCCAGAGTTAAACCCGTGTGTGGATTCAGCAGTCTGCAAGCACTTTCTCTGCAGAGTCCCAAAACAGGCGTTTTCTGCCCATTACCGGCTTATGGAAGAAACAGCAGTAAGCACAGGAAAATATCTGCTTCTAAATCCAAAAGGCAGCTACCTAACAGAACGGTTGTCAATGTGTGCACTCAACTTCCAGAGTTAAACCCGTGTGTGGATTCAGCAGTCTGCAAGCACTTTCTCTGCAGAGTCCCGAAACAGGCGTTTTCAGCCCATTACCGGCATATGGAAGAAACAGCAGTAAGCACAGGGAAATATCTGCTTCTAAATCCAAAAGGCAGCTACCTAAGAGAACGGTTGTCAATGTGTGCACTCAACTTCCAGAGTTAAACCTGTGTGTGGATTCAGCAGTCTGCAAACAATTTCTCTGCAGAGTCCCAAAACAGTTGTTTTCAGCCCATTACCGGCTTATGGAAGAAACAGCAGTAAGCACAGGGAAATATCTGCTTCTAAATCCAAAACGCAGCTACCTAACAGAACGGTTGTCAATGTGTGCAATCAACTTCCAGAGTTAAACCCGTGTGTGGATTCAGCAGTCTGCAAACACTTTCTCTGCAGAGTCCCAAAACAGGCGTTTTCTGCCCATTACCGGCATATGGAAGAAACAGCAATAAGCACAGGGAAATATCTGCTTCTAAATCGAAAACGCAGCTATCTAACAGAACGGTTTTCAATGTGTGCACTCAACTTCCAGAGTTAAACCCGTGTGTGGATTCAGCAGTCTGCAAACTCTTTCTCTGCAGAGTCCCAAAACAGGCGTTTTCTGCCCATTACCGGCATATGGAAGAAACAGCAGTAAGCACAGGGAAATATCTGCTTCTAAATCCAAAACGCAGCTATCTAACACAACGGTTGTCAATGTGTGCACTCAACTTCCAGAGGTAAAGCCGTGTGTGGATTCAGCAGTCTGCAAACACTTTCTCTGCAGAGTCCCAAAACAGGCGTTTTCAGCCCATTACCGGCATATGGAAGAAACAGCAGAAAGCACAGGGAAATATCAGCTTCTAAATCCAAAACGCAGCTATCTAACAGAACGGTTGTCAATGTGTGCACTCGACTTCCAGAGTTAAACCCGTGTGTGGATTCAGCAGTCTGCAAACACTTTCTCTGCAGAGTCCCAAAACAGGCGTTTTCAGCCCACTACAGTCAGATGGAAGAAACAGCAGTAAGCACAGGGAAATATGTGCTTCTAAATCCAAAACGCAGCTATCTAACAGAACGGTTGTCAATGTGTGCACTCAGCTTCCAGAGTTAAACCCGTGTGTGGATTCAGCAGTCTGCAAACACTTTCTCTGCAGAGTCCCAAAACAGGCGTTTTCAGCCCATTACCGGCATATGGAAGAAACAGCAGTAAGCACAGGGAAATATCTGCTTCTAAATCCAAAACGCAGCTATCTAACAGAATGGCTGTCAATGTGTGCACTCAACTTCCAGAGTTAAACCCGTGTGTGGATTCAGCAGTCTGCAAACACTTTCTCTGCAGAGCCCCAAAACAGGCGTTTTCAGCCCATTATCAGCATATGGATGAAACAGCTGTAAGCACAGGCAAATATCTGCTTCTAAATCCAAAAGGCAGCTACCTAACAGAACGGTTGTCAATGTGTGCACTCAAGTTCCAGAGTTAAACCCGTGTGTGGATTCAGCAGTCTGCAAGCACTTTCTCTGCAGAGTCCCAAAACAGGCGTTTTCTGCCCATTACCGGCTTATGGAAGAAACAGCAGTAAGCACAGGAAAATATCTGCTTCTAAATCCAAAAGGCAGCTACCTAACAGAACGGTTGTCAATGTGTGCACTCAACTTCCAGAGTTAAACCCGTGTGTGGATTCAGCAGTCTGCAAGCACTTTCTCTGCAGAGTCCCAAAACAGGCGTTTTCTGCCCATTACCGGCATATGGAAGAAACAGCAATAAGCACAGGGAATTATCTGCTTCTAAATCCAAAACGCAGCTATCTAGCAGAACGGTTGTCAATGTGTGCACTCAACTTCCAGAGTTAAACCCGTGTGTGGATTCAGCAGTCTGCAAACTCTTTCTCTGCAGAGTCCCAAAACAGGCGTTTTCTGCCCATTACCGGCATATGGAAGAAACAGCAGTAAGCACAGGGAAATATCTGCTTCTAAATCCAAAACGCAGCTATCTAACAGAACGGTTGTCAATGTGTGCACTCAACTTCCAGAGGTAAACCCGTGTGTGGATTCTGCAGTCTGCAAACACTTTCTCTGCAGAGTCCCAAAACAGGCGTTTTCAGCCCATTACCGGCATATGGAAGAAACAGCAGTAAGCACAGGGAAATATCAGCTTCTAAATCCAAAACGCAGCTATCTAACAGAACGGTTGTCAATGTGTGCACTCGACTTCCAGAGTTAAACCCGTGTGTGAATTCAGCAGTCTGCAAACACTTTCTCTGCAGAGCCCCAAAACAGGCGTTTTCAGCCCATTACCGGCATATGGAAGAAACAGCAGTAAGCACAGGGAAATATCTGCTTCTAAATCCAAAACGCAGTTACCTAACAGAACGGTTGTCAATGTGTGCACTCAACTTCCAGAGTTAAACCCGTGTGTGGATTCAGCAGTCTGCAAACTCTTTCTCTGCAGAGTCCCAAAACAGGCGTTTTCAGCCCATTACCGGCATATGGAAGAAACAGCAGTAAGCACAGGGAAATATCTGCTTCTAAATCCAAAACGCAGCTATCTAACAGAACGGTTGTCAATGTGTGCACTCAACTTCCAGAGTTAAACCCGTGTGTGGATTCAGCAGTCTGTAAACACTTTCTCTGCAGAGTCCCAAAACAAGCGTTTTCAGCCCATTACCGGCATATGGAAGAAACAGCAGTAAGCACAGGGAAATATCTGCTTCTAAATCCAAAACGCAGTTACCTAACAGAACGGTTGTCAATGTGTGCACTCAACTTCCAGAGTTAAACCGGTGTGTGGATTCAGCAGTCTGCAAACACTTTCTCTGCAGAGTCCCAAAACAGGCGTTTTCAGCCCACTACCGTCAGATGGAAGAAACAGCAGTAAGCTCAGGGAAATATCTGCTTCTAAATCCAAAACGCAGCTATCTAACAGAACGGTTGTCAATGTGTGCACTCAGCTTCCAGAGTTAAACCCGTGTGTGGATTCAGCAGTCTGCAAACACTATCTCTGCAGAGTCCCAAAACAGGCGTTTTCAGCCGTTTACCGGCATATGGAAGAAACAGCAGTAAGCACAGGGAAATATCAGCTTCTAAATCCAAAACGCAGCTATCTAACACAACGGTTGTCAATGTGTGCACTCAACTTCCAGAGTTAAACCCGTGTGTGGATTCAGCAGTCTGCAAACTCATTCTCTGCAGAGTCCCAAAACGGTCGTTTTCACCCCATTACCGGCATATGGAAGAAACAGCAGTAAGCACAGGGAAATATCTTCTTCTAAATCCAAAACGCAGTTACCTAACAGAACGGTTGTCAATGTGTGCACTCAACTTCCAGAGTTAAACCCGTGTGTGGATTCAGCAGTCTGCAAACACTTTCTCTGCAGAGTCCCAAAACAGGCGTTTTCAGCCCACTACAGTCAGATGGAAGAAACAGCAGTAAGCACAGGAAATATCTGTTTCTAAATCCAAAACGCAGCTATCTAACAGAACGGTTGTCAATGTGTGCACTCAGCTTCCAGAGTTAAACCCGTGTGTGGATTCAGCAGTCTGCAAACACTTTCTCTGCAGAGTCCCAAAACAGGCGTTTTCAGCCCATTACCGGCATATGGAAGAAACAGCAGGAAGCAGAGGGAAATATCTGCTTCTAAATCCAAAACGCAGCTACCTAACAAAACGGTTGTCAATGTGTGCACTCATCTTCCAGAGTTAAACCTGTGCGTGGATTCAGCAGTCTGCAAACACTTTCTCTGCAGAGTCCCAAAACAGTGGTTTTCAGCCAATTACCGGCATATGGAAGAAACAGCAATAAGCACAGGGAAATATCTGCTTCTAAATACAAAACACAGCTATCTAACAGAACGGTTGTCAATGTGTGCACTCAACTTCCAGAGTTAAACCCGTGTGTGGATTCAGCAGTCTGCAAACACTTTCTCTGCAGAGTCCCAAAACAGGCGTTTTCAGCCCATTACCGGCTTATGGAAGAAACAGCAGTAAGCACAGGGAAATATCTGCTTCTAAATCCAAAAGGCAGCTACCTAACAGAACGGTTGTCAATGTGTGCACTCAAGTTCCAGAGTTAAACCCGTGTGTGGATTCAGCAGTCTGCAAGCACTTTCTCTGCAGAGTCCCAAAACAGGCGTTTTCTGCCCATTACCGGCTTATGGAAGAAACAGCAGTAAGCACAGGAAAATATCTGCTTCTAAATCCAAAAGGCAGCTACCTAACAGAACGGTTGTCAATGTGTGCACTCAACTTCCAGAGTTAAACCCGTGTGTGGATTCAGCAGTCTGCAAGCACTTTCTCTGCAGAGTCCCAAAACAGGCGTTTTCTGCCCATTACCGGCTTATGGAAGAAACAGCAGTAAGCACAGGGAAATATCTGCTTCTAAATCCAAAACGCAGCTATCTAACAGATCGGTTGTCAATGTGTGCACTCAACTTCCAGAGTTAAACCCGTGTGTGGATTCAGCAGTCTGCAAGCACTTTCTCTGCAGAGTCCCAAAACAGGCGTTTTCTGCCCATTACCGGCTTATGGAAGAAACAGCAGTAAGCACAGGGAAATATCTGCTTCTAAATCCAAAACGCAGCTATCTAACAGATCGGTTGTCAATGTGTGCACTCAACTTCCAGAGTTAAACCCGTGTGTGGATTCAGCAGTCTGCAAACACTTTCTCTGCAGAGTCCCAAAACAGGCGTTTTCAGCCCATTACCGGCATATGGAAGAAACAGCAGTAAGCACAGGGAAATATCTGCTTCTAAATCCAAAACGCAGCTATCTAACAGAACGGTTGTCAATGTGTGCACTCAACTTCCGGAGGTAAACCCGTGTGTGGATTCAGCAGTCTGCAAACACTTTCTCTGCAGAGTCCCAATACAGGTGTTTTCAGCCCATTTCCGGCCTATGGAAGAAACTGCAGTTAGCACAGGGAAATGTCTGCTTCTAAATCGAAAACGAAGCTACCTAACAAGACGGTTGTCAATGTGTGCACTCAACTTCCAGAGTTAAACCCGTGTGTGGATTCAGCAGTCTGCAAACTCTTTCTCTGCAGAGTCCCAAAACAGGCGTTTTCAGCCCATTACCGGCATATGGAAGAAACAGCAGTAAGCACAGGGAAATATGTGCTTCCAAATCCAAAACGCAGCTATCTAACAGAACGGTTGTCAATGAGTGCACTCAACTTCCAGAGTTAAACCGGTGTGTGGATTCAGCAGTCTGCAAACACTTTCTCTGCAGAGTCCCAAAACAGGCGTTTTCAGCCCATTACCTGCATATGGAAGACAGCAGTAAGCACAGGGAAATATCTGATTCTAAATCCAAAACGCAGCTATCTAACAGAACGGTTGTCAATGTGTGCACTCAACTTCCAGAGTTAAACCCGTGTGTGGATTCAGCAGTCTGCAAACACTTTCTCTGCAGAGCCCCAAAACAGGCGTTTTCAGCCCATTATCAGCATATGGATGAAACAGCTGTAAGCACAGGCAAATATCTGCTTCTAAATCCAAAACGCAGCTATCTAACAGAACGGTTGTCAATGTGTGCACTCAACTTCCAGAGTAAAACCCGTGTTTGGATTCAGCAGTCTGCAAACACTTTCTCTGCAGAGTCCCAAAACAGGCGTTTTCAGCCCATTTCCGGCATATGGAAGAAACAGCAGTAAGCACAGGGAAATATCTTCTTCTAAATCCAAAACGCAGCTATCTAACAGAACGGTTGTCAATGTATGCACTCAACTTCCAGAGGTAAACCCGTGTGTGGATTGAGCAGTCTGCAAACACTCTCTGCAGAGTCCCAAAACAGGCGTTTTCAGCCCATTACCGGCATATGGAAGAAACAGCAGTAAGCACAGGGAAATATCTGCTTCTAAATCCAAAAGGCAGTTACCTAACAGAACGGTTGTCAATGTGTGCACTCAACTTCCAGAGTTAAACCCGTGTGTGGATTCAGCAGTCTGCAAACACTTTCTCGGCAGAGTCCCAAAACAGGCGTTTTCAGCCCATTACCGCCATATGGAAGAAACAGCAGTAAGCACAGGGAAATATATGCTTCTAAATCCAAAACGCAGATATCTAAAAGAGCGGTTGTCAATGTGTGCACTCAACTTCCAGAGTTAAACGGGTGTGTGGATTCAGCAGTCTGCAAACTCTTTCTCTGCAGAGTCCCAAAACAGGCGTTTTCAGCCCGTTACCGGCATATGGAAGAAACAGCAGTAAGCACAGGGAAATATCTGCTTCTAAATCCAAAACGAAGATATCTAACAGAACGGTTGTCAATGTGTGGACTCAATTTCCAGAGTTAAACCCGTGTTTGGATTCAGCAGTCTGCAAACACTTTCTCTGCAGAGTCCCAAAACAGGCGTTTTCTGCCCATTACCGGCATATGGAAGAAACAGCAGTAAGCACAGGGAAATATCTGCTTCTAAATCCAAAAGGCAGCTACCTAAGAGAACGGTTGTCAATGTGTGCACTCAACTTCCAGAGTTAAACCTGTGTGTGGATTCAGCAGTCTGCAAACACTTTCTCTGCAGAGTCCCAAAACAGGCGTTTTCAGCCCATTACCGGCATATGGAAGAAACAGCAGTAAGCACAGGGAAATATCTGCTTCTAAATCCAAAACGCAGCTACCTAACAGAACGGTTGTCAATGTGTGCACTCAACTTCCAGAGTTAAACCCGTGTGTGGATTCAGCAGTCTGCAAACACTTTCTCTGCAGAGTCCCAAAACAGGCGTTTTCTGCCCATTACCGGCATATGGAAGAAACAGCAATAAGCACAGGGAATTATCTGCTTCTAAATCCAAAACGCAGCTATCTAACAGAACGGTTGTCAATGTGTGCACTCAACTTCCAGAGTTAAACCCGTGTGTGGATTCAGCAGTCTGCAAACTCTTTCTCTGCAGAGTCCCAAAACAGGCGTTTTCTGCCCATTACCGGCATATGGAAGAAACAGCAGTAAGCACAGGGAAATATCTGCTTCTAAATCCAAAACGCAGCTATCTAACAGAACGGTTGTCAATGTGTGCACTCAACTTCCAGAGGTAAACCCGTGTGTGGATTCTGCAGTCTGCAAACACTTTCTCTGCAGAGTCCCAAAACAGGCGTTTTCAGCCCATTACCGGCATATGGAAGAAACAGCAGTAAGCACAGGGAAATATCAGCTTCTAAATCCAAAACGCAGCTATCTAACAGAACGGTTGTCAATGTGTGCACTCGACTTCCAGAGTTAAACCAGTGTGTGGATCCAGCAGTCTGCAAACACTTTCTCTGCAGAGCCCCAAAACAGGCGTTTTCAGCCCATTACCGGCATATGGAAGAAACAGCAGTAAGCACAGGGAAATATCTGCTTCTAAATCCAAAACGCAGTTACCTAACAGAACGGTTGTCAATGTGTGCACTCAACTTCCAGAGTTAAACCCGTGTGTGGATTCAGCAGTCTGCAAACTCTTTCTCTGCAGAGTCCCAAAACAGTCGTTTTCAGCCCATTACCGGCATATGGAAGAAACAGCAGTAAGCACAGGGAAATATCTGCTTCTAAATCCAAAACGCAGCTATCTAACAGAACGGTTGTCAATGTGTGCACTCAACTTCCAGAGTTAAACCCGTGTGTGGATTCAGCAGTCTGTAAACACTTTCTCTGCAGAGTCCCAAAACAAGCGTTTTCAGCCCATTACCGGCATATGGAAGAAACAGCAGTAAGCACAGGGAAATATCTGCTTCTAAATCCAAAACGCAGTTACCTAACAGAACGGTTGTCAATGTGTGCACTCAACTTCCAGAGTTAAACCGGTGTGTGGATTCAGCAGTCTGCAAACACTTTCTCTGCAGAGTCCCAAAACAGGCGTTTTCAGCCCACTACCGTCAGATGGAAGAAAGAGCAGTAAGCTCATGGAAATATCTGCTTCTAAATCCAAAACGCAGCTATCTAACAGAACGGTTGTCAATGTGTGCACTCAGCTTCCAGAGTTAAACCCGTGTGTGGATTCAGCAGTCTGCAAACACTTTCTCTGCAGAGTCCCAAAACAGGCGTTTTCAGCCCATTTCCGGCATATGGAAGAAACAGCAGTAAGCACAGGGAAATATCTGCTTCTAAATCCAAAACGCAGCTATCTAACAGAAAGGTTGTCAATGTATGCACTCAACTTCCAGAGGTAAACCCGTGTGTGGATTGAGCAGTCTGCAAACACTTTCTCTGCAGAGTCCCAAAACAGGCGTTTTCAGCCCATTACCGGCATATGGAAGAAACAGCAGGAAGCAGAGGGAAATATCTGCTTCTAAATCCAAAACGCAGCTACCTAACAAAACGGTTGTCAATGTGTGCACTCATCTTCCAGAGTTAAACCTGTGCGTGGATTCAGCAGTCTGCAAACACTTTCTCTGCAGAGTCCCAAAACAGGGGTTTTCAGCCAATTACCGGCATATGGAAGAAACAGCAATAAGCACAGGGAAATATCTGCTTCTAAATACAAAACACAGCTATCTAACAGAACGGTTGTCAATGTGTGCACTCAACTTCCAGAGTTAAACCCGTGTGTGGATTCAGCAGTCTGCAAACACTTTCTCTGCAGAGTCCCAAAACAGGCGTTTTCAGCCCATTACCGGCTTATGGAAAAACAGCAGTAAGCACAGGGAAATATCTGCTTCTAAATCCAAAAGGCAGCTACCTAACAGAACGGTTGTCAATGTGTGCACTCAACTTCCAGAGTTAAACCCGTGTGTGGATTCAGCAGTCTGCAAGCACTTTCTCTGCAGAGTCCCAAAACAGGCGTTTTCTGCCCATTACCGGCTTATGGAAGAAACAGCAGTAAGCACAGGAAAATATCTGCTTCTAAATCCAAAAGGCAGCTACCTAACAGAACGGTTGTCAATGTGTGCACTCAACTTCCAGAGTTAAACCCGTGTGTGGATTCAGCAGTCTGCAAGCACTTTCTCTGCAGAGTCCCGAAACAGGCGTTTTCAGCCCATTACCGGCATATGGAAGAAACAGCAGTAAGCACAGGGAAATATCTGCTTCTAAATCCAAAAGGCAGCTACCTAAGAGAACGGTTGTCAATGTGTGCACTCAACTTCCAGAGTTAAACCTGTGTGTGGATTCAGCAGTCTGCAAACAATTTCTCTGCAGAGTCCCAAAACAGTTGTTTTCAGCCCATTACCGGCTTATGGAAGAAACAGCAGTAAGCACAGGGAAATATCTGCTTCTAAATCCAAAACGCAGCTACCTAACAGAACGGTTGTCAATGTGTGCAATCAACTTCCAGAGTTAAACCCGTGTGTGGATTCAGCAGTCTGCAAACACTTTCTCTGCAGAGTCCCAAAACAGGCGTTTTCTGCCCATTACCGGCATATGGAAGAAACAGCAATAAGCACAGGGAAATATCTGCTTCTAAATCGAAAACGCAGCTATCTAACAGAACGGTTTTCAATGTGTGCACTCAACTTCCAGAGTTAAACCCGTGTGTGGATTCAGCAGTCTGCAAACTCTTTCTCTGCAGAGTCCCAAAACAGGCGTTTTCTGCCCATTACCGGCATATGGAAGAAACAGCAGTAAGCACAGGGAAATATCTGCTTCTAAATCCAAAACGCAGCTATCTAACACAACGGTTGTCAATGTGTGCACTCAACTTCCAGAGGTAAAGCCGTGTGTGGATTCAGCAGTCTGCAAACACTTTCTCTGCAGAGTCCCAAAACAGGCGTTTTCAGCCCATTACCGGCATATGGAAGAAACAGCAGAAAGCACAGGGAAATATCAGCTTCTAAATCCAAAACGCAGCTATCTAACAGAACGGTTGTCAATGTGTGCACTCGACTTCCAGAGTTAAACCCGTGTGTGGATTCAGCAGTCTGCAAACACTTTCTCTGCAGAGTCCCAAAACAGGCGTTTTCAGCCCACTACAGTCAGATGGAAGAAACAGCAGTAAGCACAGGGAAATATGTGCTTCTAAATCCAAAACGCAGCTATCTAACAGAACGGTTGTCAATGTGTGCACTCAGCTTCCAGAGTTAAACCCGTGTGTGGATTCAGCAGTCTGCAAACACTTTCTCTGCAGAGTCCCAAAACAGGCGTTTTCAGCCCATTACCGGCATATGGAAGAAACAGCAGTAAGCACAGGGAAATATCTGCTTCTAAATCCAAAACGCAGCTATCTAACAGAATGGCTGTCAATGTGTGCACTCAACTTCCAGAGTTAAACCCGTGTGTGGATTCAGCAGTCTGCAAACACTTTCTCTGCAGAGCCCCAAAACAGGCGTTTTCAGCCCATTATCAGCATATGGATGAAACAGCTGTAAGCACAGGCAAATATCTGCTTCTAAATCCAAAACGCAGCTATCTAACAGAACGGTTGTCAATGTGTGCACTCAACTTCCAGAGTAAAACCCGTGTTTGGATTCAGCAGTCTGCAAACACTTTCTCTGCAGAGTCCCAAAACAGGCGTTTTCAGCCCATTTCCGGCATATGGAAGAAACAGCAGTAAGCACAGGGAAATATCTTCTTCTAAATCCAAAACGCAGCTATCTAACAGAACGGTTGTCAATGTATGCATTCAACTTCCAGAGGTAAACCCGTGTGTGGATTGAGCAGTCTGCAAACACTTTCTCTGCAGAGTCCCAAAACAGGCGTTTTCAGCCCATTACCGGCATATGGAAGAAACAGCAGTAAGCACAGGGAAATATCTGCTTCTAAATCCAAAACGCAGCTATCTAACAGAACGGTTGTCAATGTGTGCACTCAATTTCCAGAGTTAAACCCGTGTGTGGATTCAGCAGTCTGCAAACACTTTCTCTGCAGAGTCCCAAAACAGGCGTTTTCAGCCCATTACCGGCATATGGAAGAAACAGCAGGAAGCAGAGGGAAATATCTGCTTCTAAATCCAAAACGCAGCTACCTAACAAAACGGTTGTCAATGTGTGCACTCATCTTCCAGAGTTAAACCTGTGCGTGGATTCAGCAGTCTGCAAACACTTTCTCTGCAGAGTCCCAAAACAGGGGTTTTCAGCCAATTACCGGCATACGGAAGAAACAGCAATAAGCACAGGGAAATATCTGCTTCTAAATACAAAACACAGCTATCTAACAGAACGGTTGTCAATGTGTGCACTCAACTTCCAGAGTTAAACCCGTGAGTGGATTCAGCAGTCTGCAAACACTTTCTCTGCAGAGTCCCAAAACAGGCGTTTTCAGCCCATTACCGGCTTATGGAAGAAACAGCAGTAAGCACAGGGAAATATCTGCTTCTAAATCCAAAAGGCAGCTACCTAACAGAACGGTTGTCAATGTGTGCACTCAACTTCCAGAGTTAAACCCGTGTGTGGATTCAGCAGTCTGCAAGCACTTTCTCTGCAGAGTCCCAAAACAGGCGTTTTCTGCCCATTACCGGCTTATGGAAGAAACAGCAGTAAGCACAGGAAAATATCTGCTTCTAAATCCAAAAGGCAGCTACCTAACAGAACGGTTGTCAATGTGTGCACTCAACTTCCAGAGTTAAACCCGTGTGTGGATTCAGCAGTCTGCAAGCACTTTCTCTGCAGAGTCCCGAAACAGGCGTTTTCAGCCCTTTACCGGCATATGGAAGAAACAGCAGTAAGCACAGGGAAATATCTGCTTCTAAATCCAAAACGCAGCTACCTAAGAGAACGGTTGTCAATGTGTGCACTCAGCTTCCAGAGTTAAACCTGTGTGTGGATTCAGCAGTCTGCAAACAATTTCTCTGCAGAGTCCCAAAACAGTTGTTTTCAGCCCATTACCGGCTTATGGAAGAAACAGCAGTAAGCACAGGGAAATATCTGCTTCTAAATCCAAAACGCAGCTACCTAACAGAACGGTTGTCAATGTGTGCACTCAACTTCCAGAGTTAAACCCGTGTGTGGATTCAGCAGTCTGCAAACACTTTCTCTGCAGAGTCCCAAAACAGGCGTTTTCTGCCCATTACCGGCATATGGAAGAAACAGCAATAAGCACAGGGAATTATCTGCTTCTAAATCCAAAACGCAGCTATCTAACAGAACGGTTGTCAATGTGTGCACTCAACTTCCAGAGTTAAACCCGTGTGTGGATTCAGCAGTCTGCAAACTCTTTCTCTGCAGAGTCCCAAAACAGGCGTTTTCAGCCCATTACCGGCATATGGAAGAAACAGCAGTAAGCACAGGGAAATATCTGCTTCTAAATCCAAAAGGCAGCTACCTAAGAGAATGGTTGTCAATGTGTGCACTCAACTTCCAGAGTTAAACCCGTGTGTGGATTCAGCAGTCTGCAAACACTTTCTCTGCAGAGTCCCAAAACAGGCGTTTTCAGCCCATTACCGGCATATGGAAGAAACAGCAGTAAGCACAGGGAAATATCTGCTTCTAAATCCAAAACGCAGCTATCTAACAGAACGGTTGTCAATGTGTGCACTCAATTTCCAGAGTTAAACCCGTGTGTGGATTCAGCAGTCTGCAAACACTTTCTCTGCAGAGTCCCAAAACAGGCGTTTTCAGCCCATTACCGGCATATGGAAGAAACAGCAGGAAGCAGAGGGAAATATCTGCTTCTAAATCCAAAACGCAGCTACCTAACAAAACGGTTGTCAATGTGTGCACTCATCTTCCAGAGTTAAACCTGTGCGTGGATTCAGCAGTCTGCAAACACTTTCTCTGCAGAGTCCCAAAACAGGGGTTTTCAGCCAATTACCGGCATACGGAAGAAACAGCAATAAGCACAGGGAAATATCTGCTTCTAAATACAAAACACAGCTATCTAACAGAACGGTTGTCAATGTGTGCACTCAACTTCCAGAGTTAAACCCGTGAGTGGATTCAGCAGTCTGCAAACACTTTCTCTGCAGAGTCCCAAAACAGGCGTTTTCAGCCCATTACCGGCTTATGGAAGAAACAGCAGTAAGCACAGGGAAATATCTGCTTCTAAATCCAAAAGGCAGCTACCTAACAGAACGGTTGTCAATGTGTGCACTCAACTTCCAGAGTTAAACCCGTGTGTGGATTCAGCAGTCTGCAAGCACTTTCTCTGCAGAGTCCCAAAACAGGCGTTTTCTGCCCATTACCGGCTTATGGAAGAAACAGCAGTAAGCACAGGAAAATATCTGCTTCTAAATCCAAAAGGCAGCTACCTAACAGAACGGTTGTCAATGTGTGCACTCAACTTCCAGAGTTAAACCCGTGTGTGGATTCAGCAGTCTGCAAGCACTTTCTCTGCAGAGTCCCGAAACAGGCGTTTTCAGCCCTTTACCGGCATATGGAAGAAACAGCAGTAAGCACAGGGAAATATCTGCTTCTAAATCCAAAACGCAGCTACCTAAGAGAACGGTTGTCAATGTGTGCACTCAGCTTCCAGAGTTAAACCTGTGTGTGGATTCAGCAGTCTGCAAACAATTTCTCTGCAGAGTCCCAAAACAGTTGTTTTCAGCCCATTACCGGCTTATGGAAGAAACAGCAGTAAGCACAGGGAAATATCTGCTTCTAAATCCAAAACGCAGCTACCTAACAGAACGGTTGTCAATGTGTGCACTCAACTTCCAGAGTTAAACCCGTGTGTGGATTCAGCAGTCTGCAAACACTTTCTCTGCAGAGTCCCAAAACAGGCGTTTTCTGCCCATTACCGGCATATGGAAGAAACAGCAATAAGCACAGGGAATTATCTGCTTCTAAATCCAAAACGCAGCTATCTAACAGAACGGTTGTCAATGTGTGCACTCAACTTCCAGAGTTAAACCCGTGTGTGGATTCAGCAGTCTGCAAACTCTTTCTCTGCAGAGTCCCAAAACAGGCGTTTTCAGCCCATTACCGGCATATGGAAGAAACAGCAGTAAGCACAGGGAAATATCTGCTTCTAAATCCAAAAGGCAGCTACCTAAGAGAACGGTTGTCAATGTGTGCACTCAACTTCCAGAGTTAAACCCGTGTGTGGATTCAGCAGTCTGCAAACACTTTCTCTGCAGAGTCCCAAAACAGGCGTTTTCTGCCCATTACCGGCATATGGAAGAAACAGCAGTAAGCACAGGGAAATATCTGCTTCTAAATCCAAAACGCAGCTATCTAACAGAACGGTTTTCAATGTGTGCACTCAACTTCCAGAGTTAAACCCGTGTGTGGATTCAGCAGTCTGCAAACTCTTTCTCTGCAGAGTCCCAAAACAGGCGTTTTCTGCCCATTACCGGCATATGGAAGAAACAGCAGTAAGCACAGGGAAATATCTGCTTCTAAATCCAAAACGCAGCTATCTAACAGAACGGTTGTCAATGTGTGCACTGAACTTCCAGAGGTAAACCCGTGTGTGGATTCAGCAGTCTGCAAACACTTTCTCTGCAGAGTCCCAAAACACGCGTTTTCAGCCCATTACCGGCATATAGAAGAAACAGCAGTAAACACAGGGAAATATCAGTTTCTAAATCCAAAACGCAGCTATCTAACAGAACGGTTGTCAATGTGTGCACTCGACTTCCAGAGTTAAACCCGTGTGTGGATTCAGCAGTCTGCAAACACTTTCTCTGCAGAGCCCCAAAACAGGCGTTTTCAGCCCATTACCGGCATATGGAAGAAACAGCAGTAAGCACAGGGAAATATCTGCTTCTAAATCCAAAACGCAGTTACCTAACAGAACGGTTGTCAATGTGTGCACTCAGCTTCCAGATTTAAACCCGTGTGTGGATTCAGCAGTCTGCAAACTCTTTCTCTGCAGAGTCCCAAAACAGTCGTTTTCAGCCCATTACCGGCATATGGAAGAAACAGCAGTAAGCACAGGGAAATATCTGCTTCTAAATCCAAAACGCAGCTATCTAACAGAACGGTTGTCAATGTGTGCACTCAACTTCCAGAGTTAAACCCGTGTGTGGATTCAGCAGACTGTAAACACTTTCTCTGCAGAGTCCCAAAACAAGCGTTTTCAGCCCATTACCGGCATATGGAAGAAACAGCAGTAAGCACAGGGAAATATTTGCTTCTAAATCCAAAACGCAGTTACCTAACAGAACGGTTGTCAATGTGTGCACTCAACTTCCAGAGTTAAACCCGTGTGTGGATTCAGCAGTCTGCAAACACTTTCTCTGCAGAGTCCCAAAACAGGCGTTTTCAGCCCACTACCGTCAGATGGAAGAAACAGCAGTAAGCACAGGGAAATATCTGCTTCTAAATCCAAAACGCAGCCATCTAACAGAACGGTTGTCAATGTGTGCACTCAACTTCCATCGTTAAACCCGTGTGTGGATTCAGCAGTCTGCAAACACTTTCTCTGCAGAGTCCCAAAACAGGCGTTTTCAACCCATTACCGGCCTATGGAAGAAACAGCAGTAAGCACAGGGAAATATCTGCTTCTAAATCCAAAACGAAGCTATCTAACAGAACGGTTGTCAATGTGTGCACTCAACTTCCAGAGTTAAACCCGTGTGTGGATTCAGCAGTCTGTAAACTCTTTCTCTGCACAGTCCCAAAACAGGCGTTTTCAGCCCATTACCGGCATATGGAAGAAGCAGCAGTAAGCACAGGGAAATATCTGCTTCTAAATCCAAAATGCAGCTATCTAACAGAACGGTTGTCAATGTGTGCACTCAACTTCCAGAGTTAAACCCGTGTGTGGATTCAGCAGTCTGCAAACTCTTTCTCTGCAGAGTCCCAAAACAGGCGTTTTCATCCCATTACCCGCATATGGAAGAAACAGCAGTAAGCACAGGGAAATATCTGCTTCTAAATCCAAAACGCAGCTATCTAACAGAACGGTTGTCAATGTGTGCACTCAACTTCCAGAGTTAAACCCGTGTGTGGATTCAGCAGTCTGCAAACACTTTCTCTGCAGAGTCCCAAAACAGGCGTTTTCAGCCCATTACCGACATATGGAAGAAACGGCAGTAAGCACAGGGAAATATCTGCTTCTAAATCCAAAACGCAGTTACCTAACAGAACGGTTGTCAATGTGTGCACTCAACTTCCAGAGTTAAACCCGTGTGTGGATTCAGCAGTCTGCAAACTCTTTCTCGGCAGAGTCCCAAAACAGGCGTTTTCAGCCCATTACCGCCATATGGAAGAAACAGCAGTAAGCACAGGGAAATATATGCTTCTAAATCCAAAACGCAGATATCTAAAAGAGCGGTTGTCAATGTGTGCACTCAACTTCCAGAGTTAAACGGGTGTGTGGATTCAGCAGTCTGCAAACTCTTTCTCTGCAGAGTCCCAAAACAGGCGTTTTCAGCCCGTTACCGGCATATGGAAGAAACAGCAGTAAGCACAGGGAAATATCTGCTTCTAAATCCAAAACGAAGCTATCTAACAGAACGGTTGTCAATGTGTGGACTCAATTTCCAGAGTTAAACCCGTGTTTGGATTCAGCAGTCTGCAAACACTTTCTCTGCAGAGTCCCAAAACAGGCGTTTTCAGCCCATTTCCGCCATATGGAAGAAACAGCAGTAAGCACAGGGAAATATCTGCTTCTAAATCCAAAACGCAGCCATCTAACAGAACGGTTGTCAATGTGTGCACTCAACTTCCAGAGTTAAACCCGTGTGTGGATTCAGCAGTCTGCAAACACTTTCTCTGCAGAGTCCCAAAACAGGCGTTTTCAGCCCATTACCGGCATGTCGAAGAAACAGCAGTAAGCATAGGGAAATATCTGCTTCTAAATCCAAAACGCAGCCATCTAACAGAACGGTTGTCAATGTGTGCACTCAACTTCCATAGTTAAACCCGTGTGTGGATTCAGCAGTCTGCAAACACTTTCTCTGCAGAGTCCCAAAACAGGCGTTTTCAACCCATTACCGGCCTATGGAAGAAACAGCAGTAAGCACAGGGAAATATCTGCTTCTAAATCCAAAACGAAGCTATCTAACAGAACGGTTGTCAATGTGTGCACTCAACTTCCAGAGTTAAACCCGTGTGTGGATTCAGCAGTCTGTAAACTCTTTCTCTGCACAGTCCCAAAACAGGCGTTTTCAGCCCATTACCGGCATATGGAAGAAGCAGCAGTAAGCACAGGGAAATATCTGCTTCTAAATCCAAAATGCAGCTATCTAACAGAACGGTTGTCAATGTGTGCACTCAACTTCCAGAGTTAAACCCGTGTGTGGATTCAGCAGTCTGCAAACTCTTTCTCTGCAGAGTCCCAAAACAGGCGTTTTCATCCCATTACCCGCATATGGAAGAAACAGCAGTAAGCACAGGGAAATATCTGCTTCTAAATCCAAAACGCAGCTATCTAACAGACCCGTTGTCAATGTGTGCACTCAACTTCCGGAGTTAAACCCGTGTGTGGATTCAGCAGTCTGCAAACACTTTCTCTGCAGAGTCCCAAAACAGGCGTTTTCAGCCCATTACCGGCATAAGGAAGAAACAGCAGTAAGCACAGGGAAATATCTGCTTCTAAATCCAAAACGCAGCTATCTAACAGAACGGTTGTCAATGTGTGCACTCAACTTCCGGAGGTAAACCCGTGTGTGGATTCAGCAGTCTGCAAATACTTTCTCTGCGGAGTCTCAATACAGGCGTTTTCAGCCCATTTCCGGCCTATGGAAGAAACAGCAGTAAGCACAGGGAAATATCTGCTTCTAAATCCAAAACGAAGCTACCTAACAAGACGGTTGTCAATGTGTGCTCTCAACTTCCAGAGTTAAACCCGTGTGTGGATTCAGCAGTCTGCAAACACTTTCTCTGCGGAGTCCCAAAACAGGCGTTTTCAGCCCATTACCGGCAAAAGGAAGAAACAGCAGTAAGCCCAGGGAAATATGTGCTTCCAAATCCAAAACGCAGCTATCTAACAGAACGGTTGTCAATGTGTGCACTCAACTTCCAGAGTTAAACCGGTGTGTGGATTCAGCAGTCTGCAAACACTTTCTCTGCAGAGTCCCAAAACAGGCGTTTTCAGCCCTTTACCGGCATATGGAAGACAGCAGTAAGCACAGGGAAATATCTGATTCTAAATCCAAAACGCAGCTATCTAACAGAACGGTTGTCAATGTGTGCACTCAACTTCCAGAGTTAAACCCGTGTGTGGATTCAGCAGTCTGCAAACACTTTCTCTGCAGAGCCCCAAAACAGGCGTTTTCAGCCCATTACCGGCATATGGATGAAACAGCAGTAAGCACAGGCAAATATCTGCATCTAAATCCAAAACGCAGCTATCTAACAGAACGGTTGTCAATGTGTGCACTCAACTTCCAGAGTAAAACCCGTGTTTGGATTCAGCAGTCTGCAAACACTTTCTCTGCAGAGTCCCAAAACAGGCGTTTTCAGCCCATTTCCGGCATATGGAAGAAACAGCAGTAAGCACAGGGAAATATCTTCTTCTAAATCCAAAACGCAGCTATCTAACAGAACGGTTGTCAATGTGTGCACTCAACTTCCAGAGGTAAACCCGTGTGTGGATTGAGCAGTCTGCAAACACTTTCTCTGCAGAGTCCCAAAACAGGCGTTTTCAGCCCATTACCGGCATATGGAAGAAACAGCAGTAAGCACAGGGAAATATCTGCTTCTAAATCGAAAACGCAGCTATCTAACAGAACGGTTGTCAATGTGTGCACTCAATTTCCAGAGTTAAACCCGTGTGTGGATTCAGCAGTCTGCAAACACTTTCTCTGCAGAGTCCCAAAACAGGCGTTTTCAGCCCATTACCGGCATATGGAAGAAACAGCAGTAAGCACAGGGAAATATCTGCTTCTAAATCCAAAACGAAGCTATCTAACAGAACGGTTGTCAATGTGTGCACTCAACTTCCAGAGTTAAACCCGTGTGTGGATTCAGCAGTCTGCAAACTCTTTCTCTGCACAGTTCCAAAACAGGCGTTTTCAGCCCATTACCGGCCTACGGAAGAAACAGCAGTAAGCACAGGGAAATATCTGCTTCTAAATCCAAAATGCAGCTATCTAACAGAACGGTTGTCAATGTGTGCACTCAACTTCCAGAGTTAAACCCGTGTGTGGATTCAGCAGTCTGCAAACTCTTTCTCTGCAGAGTCCCAAAACAGGCGTTTTCAGCCCATTACCGGCATATGGAAGAAACAGCAGTAAGCACAGGGAAATATCTGCTTCTAAATCCAGAACGCAGCTATCTAACAGAAAGGTTGTCAATGTGTGCACTCAACTTCCGGAGTTAAAGCCGTGTGTGGATGCAGCAGTCTGCACACACTGTCTCTGCAGAGTCCCAAAACAGGCGTTTTCAGCCCATTACCGGCATATGGAAGAAACAGCAGTAAGCACAGGGAAATATCTGCTTCTAAATCCAGGACGCAGCTATCTAACAGAAAGGTTGTCAATGTGTGCACTCAACTTCCAGAGTTAAACCCGTGTGTGGATGCAGCAGTCTGCACACACTGTCTCTGCAGAGTCCCAAAACAGGCGTTTTCAGCCCATTACCGGCATATGGAAGAAGCAGCAGTAAGCACAGGGAAATATCTGCTTCTAAATCCAAAACGCAGCTATCTAACAAAACGGTTGTCAATGTGTGCACTCAACTTCCAGAGCTAAATCGGTGTGTGGATTCAGCAGTGTGCAAATTCTTTCTCTGCAGAGTCCCAAAACAGGCGTTTTCAGCCCATTACCGGCATATGGAAGAAACAGCAGTAAGCACAGGGAAATATCTGCTTCTAAATCCAAAACGCAGCTACCTAACAGAACGCTTGTCAATGTGTGCACTCAACTTCCAGAGTTAAACCCGTGTTTGGATTCAGCAGACTGCAAACACTTTCTCTGCAGAGTCCCAAAACAGGCGTTTTAACCCCTTTACCGGCATATGGAAGAAACAGCAGTAAGCACAGGGAAATATCTGCTTCTAAATCCAAAACGCAGCTATCTAACAGAAAGGTTGTCAATGTGTGCACTCAACTTCCAGAGTTAAAGCCGTGTGTGGATTCAGCAGTCTGCAAACACTTTCTCTGCAGAGTCCCAAAACAGGCGTTTTCAGCCCATTACCGGCATATGGAAGAAACAGCAGTAAGCACAGGGAAATATCTGCTTCTAAATCCAAAACGAAGCTATCTAACAGAACGGTTGTCAATGTGTGCACTCAACTTCCAGAGTTAAACCCGTGTGTGGATTCAGCAGTCTGCGAACTCTTTCTCTGCAGAGTCCCAAAACAGGCGTTTTCAGCCCATTACCGGCATATGGAAGAAACAGCAGTAAGCACAGGGAAATATCTGCTTCTAAATCCAAAACGAAGCTATCTAACAGAACGGTTGTCAATGTGTGCACTCAACTTCCAGAGTTAAACCCGTGTGTGGATTCAGCAGTCTGCAAACTCTTTCTCTGCAGAGTCCCAAACAGTCGTTTTCAGCCCATTACCGGCATAAGGAAGAAACAGCCGTAAGCACAGGGAAATATCTGCTTCTAAATCCAAAACGCAGCTATCTAACAGAACGGTTGTCAATGTGTGCACTCAACTTCCAGAGTTAAACCCGTGTGTGGATTCAGCAGTCTGTAAACACTTTCTCTGCAGAGTCCCAAAACAGGCGTTTTCAGCCCATTACCGGCATATGGAAGAAAGAGCAGTAAGCACAGGGAAATATCTGCTTCTAAATCCAAAACGCAGTTACCTAACAGAACGGTTGTCAATGTGTGCACTCAACTTCCAGAGTTAAACCCGTGTGTGGATTCAGCAGTCTGCAAACACTTTCTCTGCAGAGTCCCAAAACAGGCGTTTTCAGCCCATTACCGTCAGATGGAAGAAACAGCAGTAAGCACAGGGAAATATCTGCTTCTAAATCCAAAACGCAGCTATCTAACAGAACGGTTGTCAATGTGTGCACTCAGCTTCCAGAGTTAAACCCGTGTGTGGATTCAGCAGTCTGCAAACACTTTCTCTGCAGAGTCCCAAAACAGGCGTTTTCAGCCCATTACCGGCATATGGAAGAAACAGCAGTAAGCACAGGGAAATATCTGCTTCTAAATCCAAAACGCAGCTATCTAACAGAATGGTTGTCAATGTGTGCACTCAACTTCCAGAGTTAAACCCGTGTGTGGATTCAGCAGTCTGCAAACACTTTCTCTGCAGAGTCCCAAAACAGGCGTTTTCAGCCCATTACCGCCATATGGAAGAAACAGCAGTAAGCCCAGGGAAATATCTGCTTCTAAATCCAAAACGCAGCTATCTAAAAGAGCGGTTGTCAATGTGTGCACTCCACTTCCAGAGTTAAACCGGTGTGTGGATTCAGCATTCTGCAAACTCTTTCTCTGCAGAGTCCTAAAACAGGCGTTTTCAGCCCGTTACCGGCATATGGAAGAAACAGCAGTAAGCACAGGGAAATATCTGCTTCTAAATCCAAAACGAAGCTATCTAACAGAACGGTTGTCAATGTGTGCACTCAACTTCCAGAGTTAAACCCGTGTTTGGATTCAGCAGTCTGCAAACACTTTCTCTGCAGAGTCCCAAAACAGGCGTTTTCAGCCCATTTCCGCCATATGGAAGAAACAGCAGTAAGCACAGGGAAATATCTGCTTCTAAATCCAAAACGCAGCTATCTAACAGAACGGTTGTCAATGTGTGCACTCAACTTCAAGAGTTAAACCCGTGTGTGGATTCAGCAGTCTGCAAACACTTTCTCTGCAGAGTCAAAAAACAGGCGTATTCAGCCCATTACCGGCATGTCGAAGAAACAGCAGTAAGCATAGGGAAATATCTGCTTCGAAATCCAAAACGCAGCTATCTAACAGAACGGTTGTCAATGTGATCACTCAACTTCCAGAGTTAAACCCGTGTGTGGATTCAGCAGTCTGCATACACTTTCTCTGCAGTGTCCCAAAACAGGCGTTTTCAGCCCATTACCGGCATATGGAAGAAACAGCAGTAAGCACAGGGAAATATCTTCTTCTAAATCCAAAACGCAGCTATCTAACAGAACGATTGTCAATGTGTGCACTCAACTTCCAGAGGTAAACCCGTGTGTGGATTGAGCAGTCTGCAAACACTTTCTCTGCAGAGTCCCAAAACAGGCGTTTTCAGCCCATTACCGGCATATGGAAGAAACAGCAGTAAGCACAGGGAAATATCTGCTTCTAAATCGAAAACGCAGCTATCTAACAGAACGGTTGTCAATGTGTGCACTCAATTTCCAGAGTTAAACCCGTGTGTGGATTCAGCAGTCTGCAAACACTTTCTCTGCAGAGTCCCAAAACAGGCGTTTTCAGCCCATTACCGGCATATGGAAGAAACAGCAGTAAGCACAGGGAAATATCTGCTTCTAAATCCAAAACGAAGCTATCTAACAGAACGGTTGTCAATGTGTGCACTCAACTTCCAGAGTTAAACCCGTGTGTGGATTCAGCAGTCTGCAAACTCTTTCTCTGCACAGTTCCAAAACAGGCGTTTTCAGCCCATTACCGGCCTACGGAAGAAACAGCAGTAAGCACAGGGAAATATCTGCTTCTAAATCCAAAATGCAGCTATCTAACAGAACGGTTGTCAATGTGTGCACTCAACTTCCAGAGTTAAACCCGTGTGTGGATTCAGCAGTCTGCAAACTCTTTCTCTGCAGAGTCCCAAAACAGGCGTTTTCAGCCCATTACCGGCATATGGAAGAAACAGCAGTAAGCACAGGGAAATATCTGCTTCTAAATCCAGAACGCAGCTATCTAACAGAAAGGTTGTCAATGTGTGCACTCAACTTCCGGAGTTAAAGCCGTGTGTGGATGCAGCAGTCTGCACACACTGTCTCTGCAGAGTCCCAAAACAGGCGTTTTCAGCCCATTACCGGCATATGGAAGAAACAGCAGTAAGCACAGGGAAATATCTGCTTCTAAATCCAGAACGCAGCTATCTAACAGAAAGGTTGTCAATGTGTGCACTCAACTTCCAGAGTTAAACCCGTGTGTGGATGCAGCAGTCTGCACACACTGTCTCTGCAGAGTCCCAAAACAGGCGTTTTCAGCCCATTACCGGCATATGGAAGAAACAGCAGTAAGCACAGGGAAATATCTGCTTCTAAATCCAAAACGCAGCTATCTAACAAAACGGTTGTCAATGTGTGCACTCAACTTCCAGAGCTAAATCGGTGTGTGGATTCAGCAGTGTGCAAATTCTTTCTCTGCAGAGTCCCAAAACAGGCGTTTTCAGCCCATTACCGGCATATGGAAGAAACAGCAGTAAGCACAGGGAAATATCTGCTTCTAAATCCAAAACGCAGCTACCTAACAGAACGCTTGTCAATGTGTGCACTCAACTTCCAGAGTTAAACCCGTGTTTGGATTCAGCAGACTGCAAACACTTTCTCTGCAGAGTCCCAAAACAGGCGTTTTAACCCCTTTACCGGCATATGGAAGAAACAGCAGTAAGCACAGGGAAATATCTGCTTCTAAATCCAAAACGCAGCTATCTAACAGAAAGGTTGTCAATGTGTGCACTCAACTTCCAGAGTTAAAGCCGTGTGTGGATTCAGCAGTCTGCAAACACTTTCTCTGCAGAGTCCCAAAACAGGCGTTTTCAGCCCATTACCGGCATATGGAAGAAACAGCAGTAAGCACAGGGAAATATCTGCTTCTAAATCCAAAACGAAGCTATCTAACAGAACGGTTGTCAATGTGTGCACTCAACTTCCAGAGTTAAACCCGTGTGTGGATTCAGCAGTCTGCGAACTCTTTCTCTGCAGAGTCCCAAAACAGGCGTTTTCAGCCCATTACCGGCATATGGAAGAAACAGCAGTAAGCACAGGGAAATATCTGCTTCTAAATCCAAAACGAAGCTATCTAACAGAACGGTTGTCAATGTGTGCACTCAACTTCCAGAGTTAAACCCGTGTGTGGATTCAGCAGTCTGCAAACTCTTTCTCTGCAGAGTCCCAAACAGTCGTTTTCAGCCCATTACCGGCATAAGGAAGAAACAGCCGTAAGCACAGGGAAATATCTGCTTCTAAATCCAAAACGCAGCTATCTAACAGAACGGTTGTCAATGTGTGCACTCAACTTCCAGAGTTAAACCCGTGTGTGGATTCAGCAGTCTGTAAACACTTTCTCTGCAGAGTCCCAAAACAGGCGTTTTCAGCCCATTACCGGCATATGGAAGAAAGAGCAGTAAGCACAGGGAAATATCTGCTTCTAAATCCAAAACGCAGTTACCTAACAGAACGGTTGTCAATGTGTGCACTCAACTTCCAGAGTTAAACCCGTGTGTGGATTCAGCAGTCTGCAAACACTTTCTCTGCAGAGTCCCAAAACAGGCGTTTTCAGCCCATTACCGTCAGATGGAAGAAACAGCAGTAAGCACAGGGAAATATCTGCTTCTAAATCCAAAACGCAGCTATCTAACAGAACGGTTGTCAATGTGTGCACTCAGCTTCCAGAGTTAAACCCGTGTGTGGATTCAGCAGTCTGCAAACACTTTCTCTGCAGAGTCCCAAAACAGGCGTTTTCAGCCCATTACCGGCATATGGAAGAAACAGCAGTAAGCACAGGGAAATATCTGCTTCTAAATCCAAAACGCAGCTATCTAACAGAATGGTTGTCAATGTGTGCACTCAACTTCCAGAGTTAAACCCGTGTGTGGATTCAGCAGTCTGCAAACACTTTCTCTGCAGAGTCCCAAAACAGGCGTTTTCAGCCCATTACCGCCATATGGAAGAAACAGCAGTAAGCCCAGGGAAATATCTGCTTCTAAATCCAAAACGCAGCTATCTAAAAGAGCGGTTGTCAATGTGTGCACTCCACTTCCAGAGTTAAACCGGTGTGTGGATTCAGCATTCTGCAAACTCTTTCTCTGCAGAGTCCTAAAACAGGCGTTTTCAGCCCGTTACCGGCATATGGAAGAAACAGCAGTAAGCACAGGGAAATATCTGCTTCTAAATCCAAAACGAAGCTATCTAACAGAACGGTTGTCAATGTGTGCACTCAACTTCCAGAGTTAAACCCGTGTTTGGATTCAGCAGTCTGCAAACACTTTCTCTGCAGAGTCCCAAAACAGGCGTTTTCAGCCCATTTCCGCCATATGGAAGAAACAGCAGTAAGCACAGGGAAATATCTGCTTCTAAATCCAAAACGCAGCTATCTAACAGAACGGTTGTCAATGTGTGCACTCAACTTCAAGAGTTAAACCCGTGTGTGGATTCAGCAGTCTGCAAACACTTTCTCTGCAGAGTCAAAAAACAGGCGTATTCAGCCCATTACCGGCATGTCGAAGAAACAGCAGTAAGCATAGGGAAATATCTGCTTCGAAATCCAAAACGCAGCTATCTAACAGAAGGGTTGTCAATGTGATCACTCAACTTCCAGAGTTAAACCCGTGTGTGGATTCAGCAGTCTGCATACACTTTCTCTGCAGTGTCCCAAAACAGGCGTTTTCAGCCCATTACCGGCATATGGAAGAAACAGCAGTAAGCACAGGGAAATATCTGCTTCTAAATCCAAAACGCAGCTACCTAACAGAACGGTTGTCAACGTGTGCACTCAACTTCCAGAGTTAAACCCGTGTGTGGATGCAGCAGTCTGCAAACACTTTCTCTGCAGAGTCCCAAAACAGGCGTTTTCAGCCCATTACCGGCATATGTAAGAAACAGCAGTAAGCACAGGGAAATATCTGCTTCTAAATCCAAAACGCAGTTACCTAACAGAACGGTTGTCAATGTGTGCACTCAACTTCCAGAGTTAAACCCGTGTGTGGATTCAGCAGTCTGCAAACACTTTCTCTGCAGAGTCCCAAACAGGCGTTTTCAGCCCATTACCGTCATATGGAAGAAACAGCAGTAAGCACAGGGAAATATCTGCTTCTAAATCCAAAACGCAGCTATCTAACAGAACGGTTGTCAATGTGTGCACTCAACTTCCAGAGTTAAACCCGTGTGTGGATTCAGCAGTCTGCAAACACTTTCTCTGCAGAGTCCCAAAACAGGCGTTTTCAGCCCATTACCGACATATGGAAGAAACAGCAGTAAGCACAGGGAAATATCTGCTTCTAAATCCAAAACGCAGTTACCTAACAGAACGGTTGTCAATGTGTGCACTCAACTTCCAGAGTTAAACCCGTGTGTGGATTCAGCAGTCTGCAAACTCTTTCTCGGCAGAGTCCCAAAACAGGCGTTTTCAGCCCATTACCGCCATATGGAAGAAACAGCAGTAAGCACAGGGAAATATATGCTTCTAAATCCAAAACGCAGATATCTAAAAGAGCGGTTGTCAATGTGTGCACTCAACTTCCAGAGTTAAACGGGTGTGTGGATTCAGCAGTCTGCAAACTCTTTCTCTGCAGAGTCCCAAAACAGGCGTTTTCAGCCCGTTACCGGCATATGGAAGAAACAGCAGTAAGCACAGGGAAATATCTGCTTCTAAATCCAAAACGAAGCTATCTAACAGAACGGTTGTCAATGTGTGGACTCAATTTCCAGAGTTAAACCCGTGTTTGGATTCAGCAGTCTGCAAACACTTTCTCTGCAGAGTCCCAAAACAGGCGTTTTCAGCCCATTACCGGCATATGGAAGAAACAGCAGTAAGCACAGGGAAATATCTGCTTCTAAATCCAAAACGCAGCCATCTAACAGAACGGTTGTCAATGTGTGCACTCAACTTCCAGAGTTAAACCTGTGTGTGGATTCAGCAGTCTGCAAACACTTTCTCTGCAGAGTCCCAAAACAGGCGTTTTCAGCCCATTACCGGCATGTGGAAGAAACAGCAGTAAGCACAGGGAAATATCTGCTTCTAAATCCAAAACCCAGCTATCTAACAGAACGGTTTTCAATGTGTGCACTCAACTTCCAGAGTTAAACCCATTTGTGGATTCAGCAGTCTGCAAACACTTTCTCTGCAGAGTCCCAAAACAGGCGTTTTCAGCCCATTACCGGCATATGGAAGAAACAGCAGTAAGCACAGGGAAATATCTGCTTCTAAATCCAAAACGCAGCTATCTAACAGATCGGTTGTCAATGTGTGCACTCAACTTCCAGAGTTAAACCCGTGTGTGGATTCAGCAGTCTGCAAACACTTTCTCTGCAGAGTCCCAAAACAGGCGTTTTCAGCCCATTACCGTCATATGGAAGAAACAGCAGTAAGCACAGGGAAATATCTGCTTCTAAATCCAAAAGGCAGCTACCTAACAGAACGGTTGTCAATGTGTGCACTCAACTTCCAGAGTTAAACCCGTGTGTGGATTCAGCAGTCTGCAAGCACTTTCTCTGCAGAGTCCCAAAACAGGCGTTTTCTGCCCATTACCGGCATATGGAAGAAACAGCAGTAAGCACAGGGAAATATCTGCTTCTAAATCCAAAACGCAGCTATCTAACAGAACGGTTGTCAATGTGTGCAGTCAACTTCCAGAGTTAAACCCGTGTGTGGATTCAGCAGTCTGCAAACTCTTTCGCTGCAGAGTCCCAAAACAGGCGTTTTCAGCCCATTACCGGCATATGGAAGAAACAGCAGTAAGCACAGGGAAATATCTGCTTCTAAATCCAAAAGGCAGCTACCTAACAGAACGGTTGTCAATGTGTGCACTCAACTTCCAGAGTTAAACCTGTGTGTGGATTCAGCAGTCTGCAAACACTTTCTCTGCAGAGTCCCAAAACAGTTGTTTTCAGCCCATTACCGGCTTATGGAAGAAACAGCAGTAAGCACAGGGAAATATCTGCTTCTAAATCCAAAACGCAGCTACCTAACAGAACGGTTGTCAATGTGTGCACTCAACTTCCAGAGTTAAACCCGTGTGTGGATTCAGCAGTCTGCAAACACTTTCTCTGCAGAGTCCCAAAACAGGCGTTTTCTGCCCATTACCGGCATATGGAAGAAACAGCAGTAAGCACAGGGAATTATCTGCTTCTAAATCCAAAACGCAGCTATCTAACAGAACGGTTGTCAATGTGTGCACTCAACTTCCAGAGTTAAACCCGTGTGTGGATTCAGCAGTCTGCAAACTCTTTCTCTGCAGAGTCCCAAAACAGGCGTTTTCAGCCCATTACCGGCATATGGAAGAAACAGCAGTAAGCACAGGGAAATATCTGCTTCTAAATCCAAAAGGCAGCTACCTAAGAGAACGGTAGTCAATGTGTGCACTCAACTTCCAGAGTTAAACCCGTGTGTGGATTCAGCAGTCTGCAAACACTTTCTCTGCAGAGTCCCAAAACAGGCGTTTTCTGCCCATTACCGGCATATGGAAGAAACAGCAGTAAGCACAGGGAAATATCTGCTTCTAAATCCAAAACGCAGCTATCTAACAGAACGGTTTTCAATGTGTGCACTCAACTTCCAGAGTTAAACCCGTGTGTGGATTCAGCAGTCTGCAAACTCTTTCTCTGCAGAGTCCCAAAACAGGCGTTTTCTGCCCATTACCGGCATATGGAAGAAACAGCAGTAAGCACAGGGAAATAACTGCTTCTAAATCCAAATCGCAGCTACCTAACAGAACGGTTGTCAATGTGTGCACTCAACTTCCAGAGTTAAACCCGTGTTTGGATTCAGCAGACTGCAAACACTTTCTCTGCAGAGTCCCAAAACAGCCGGTTTCAACCCATTACCGGCCTATGGAAGAAACAGCAGTAAGCACAGGGAAATATCTGCTTCTAAATCCAAAACGAAGCTATCTAACAGAACGGTTGTCAATGTGTGCACTCAACTTCCAGAGTTAAACCCGTGTGTGGATTCAGCAGTCTGCAAACTCTTTCTCTGCACAGTCCCAAAACAGGCGTTTTCAGCCCATTACCGGCATATGGAAGAAACAGCAGTAAGCACAGGGAAATATCTGCTTCTAAATCCAAAATGCAGCTATCTAACAGAACGGTTGCCAATGTGTGCACTCAACTTCCAGAGTTAAACCCGTGTGTGGATTCAGCAGTCTGCAAACTCTTTCTCTGCAGAGTCCCAAAACAGGCGTTTTCAGCCCATTACCGGCATATGGAAGAAACAGCAGTAAGCACAGGGAAATATCTGCTTCTAAATCCAGAACCCAGCTATCTAACAGAAAGGTTGTCAATGTGTGCACTCAACTTCCAGAGTTAAAGCCGTGTGTGGATGCAGCAGTCTGCAAACACTTTCTCTGCAGAGTCCCAAAACAGGCGTTTTCAGCCCTTTACCGGCATATGGAAGAAACAGTAGTAAGCACAGGGAAATATCTGCTTCTAAATCCAAAACGCAGCTATCTAACAGAATGGTTGTCAATGTGTGCACTCAACTTCCAGAGTTAAACCCGTGTGTGGATTCAGCAGTCTGCAAACACTTTCTCGGCAGAGTCCCAAAACAGGCGTTTTCAGCCCATTACCGCCATATGGAAGAAACAGCAGTAAGCACAGGGAAATATATGCTTCTAAATCCAAAACGCAGATATCTAAAAGAGCGGATGTCAATGTGTGCACTCAACTTCCAGAGTTAAACGGGTGTGTGGATTCAGCAGTCTGCAAACTCTTTCTCTGCAGAGTCCCAAAACAGGCGTTTTCAGCCCGTTACCGGCATATGGAAGAAACAGCAGTAAGCAAAGGGAAATATCTGCTTCTAAATCCAAAACGAAGCTATCTAACAGAACGGTTGTCAATGTGTGGACTCAATTTCCAGAGTTAAACCCGTGTTTGGATTCAGCAGTCTGCAAACACTTTCTCTGCAGAGTCCCAAAACAGGCGTTTTCAGCCCATTTCCGCCATATGGAAGAAACAGCAGTAAGCACAGGGAAATATCTGCTTCTAAATCCAAAACGCAGCCATCTAACAGAACGGTTGTCAATGTGTGCACTCAACTTCCAGAGTTAAACCCGTGTGTGGATTCAGCAGTCTGCAAACACTTTCTCTGCAGAGTCCCAAAACAGGCGTTTTCAGCCCATTACCGGCATGTGGAAGAAACAGCAGTAAGCACAGGGAAATATCTGCTTCTAAATCCAAAACGCAGCTATCTAACAGAACGGTTGTCAATGTGTGCACTCAACTTCCAGAGTTAAACCCATTTGTGGATTCAGCAGTCTGCAAACACTTTCTCTGCAGAGTCCCAAAACAGGCGTTTTCAGCCCATTACCGGCATATGGAAGAAACAGCAGTAAGCACAGGGAAATATCTGCTTCTAAATCCAAAACGCAGCTATCTAACAGATCGGTTGTCAATGTGTGCACTCAACTTCCAGAGTTAAACCCGTGTGTGGATTCAGCAGTCTGCAAACACTTTCTCTGCAGAGTCCCAAAACAGGCGTTTTCAGCCTATTACCGGCATATGGAAGAAACAGCAGTAAGCACAGGGAAATATCTGCTTCTAAATCCAAAACGCAGCTATCTAACAGAACGGTTGTCAATGTGTGCACTCAACTTCCGGAGGTAAACCCGTGTGTGGATTCAGCAGTCTGCAAACACTTTCTCTGCAGAGTCCCAATACAGGTGTTTTCAGCCCATTTCCGGCCTATGGAAGAAACTGCAGTTAGCACAGGGAAATGTCTGCTTCTAAATCCAAAACGAAGCTACCTAACAAGACGGTTGTCAATGTGTGCACTCAACTTCCAGAGTTAAACCCGTGTGTGGATTCAGCAGTCTGCAAACTCTTTCTCTGCAGAGTCCCAAAACAGGCGTTTTCAGCCCATTACCGGCATATGGAAGAAACAGCAGTAAGCACAGGGAAATATGTGCTTCCAAATCCAAAACGCAGCTATCTAACAGAACGGTTGTCAATGTGTGCACTCAACTTCCAGAGTTAAACCGGTGTGTGGATTCAGCAGTCTGCAAACACTTTCTCTGCAGAGTCCCAAAACAGGCGTTTTCAGCCCATTACCTGCATATGGAAGACAGCAGTAAGCACAGGGAAATATCTGATTCTAAATCCAAAACGCAGCTATCTAACAGAACGGTTGTCAATGTGTGCACTCAACTTCCAGAGTTAAACCCGTGTGTGGATTCAGCAGTCTGCAAACACTTTCTCTGCAGAGCCCCAAAACAGGCGTTTTCAGCCCATTATCAGCATATGGATGAAACAGCTGTAAGCACAGGCAAATATCTGCTTCTAAATCCAAAACGCAGCTATCTAACAGAACGGTTGTCAATGTGTGCACTCAACTTCCAGAGTAAAACCCGTGTTTGGATTCAGCAGTCTGCAAACACTTTCTCTGCAGAGTCTCAAAACAGGCGTTTTCAGCCCATTTCCGGCATATGGAAGAAACAGCAGTAAGCACAGGGAAATATCTTCTTCTAAATCCAAAACGCAGCTATCTAACAGAACGGTTGTCAAAGTATGCACTCAAATTCCAGAGGTAAACCCGTGTGTGGATTGAGCAGTCTGCAAACACTTTCTCTGCAGAGTCCCAAAACAGGCGTTTTCAGCCCATTACCGGCATATGGAGGAAACAGCAGTAAGCACAGGGAAATATCTGCTTCTAAATCCAAAAGGCAGCTACCTAACAGAACGGTTGTCAATGTGTGCACTCAATTTCCAGAGTTAAACCCGTGTGTGGATTCAGCAGTCTGCAAACACTTTCTCTGCAGAGTCCCAAAAAGAGGGGTTTTCAGCCCATTACCGGCATATGGAAGAAACAGCAGGAAGCAGAGGGAAATATCTGCTTCTAAATCCAAAACGCAGCTACCTAACAAAACGGTTGTCAATGTGTGCACTCATCTTCCAGAGTTAAACCTGTGCGTGGATTCAGCAGTCTGCAAACACTTTCTCTGCAGAGTCCCAAAACAGGGGTTTTCAGCCAATTACCGGCATATGGAAGAAACAGCAATAAGCACAGGGAAATATCTGCTTCTAAATCCAAAACGCAGCTATCTAACAGAACGGTTGTCAATGTGTGCACTCAACTTCCAGAGGTAAACCCGTGTGTGGATTCTGCAGTCTGCAAACACTTTCTCTGCAGAGTCCCAAAACAGGCGTTTTCAGCCCATTACCGGCATATGGAAGAAACAGCAGTAAGCACAGGGAAATATCAGCTTCTAAATCCAAAACGAAGCTATCTAACAGAACGGTTGTCAATGTGTGCACTCGACTTCCAGAGTTAAACCCGTGTGTGGATTCAGCAGTCTGCAAACACTTTCTCTGCAGAGCCCCAAAACAGGCGTTTTCAACCCATTACCGGCATATGGAAGAAACAGCAGTAAGCACAGGGAAATATCTGCTTCTAAATCCAAAACGCAGTTACCTAACAGAACGGTTGTCAATGTGTGCACTCAACTTCCAGAGTTAAACCCGTGTGTGGATTCAGCAGTCTGCAAACTCTTTCTCTGCAGAGTCCCAAAACAGTCGTTTTCAGCCCATTACCGGCATATGGAAGAAACAGCAGTAAGCACAGGGAAATATCTGCTTCTAAATCCAAAACGCAGCTATCTAACAGAACGGTTGTCAATGTGTGCACTCAACTTCCAGAGTTAAACCCGTGTGTGGATTCAGCAGTCTGTAAACACTTTCTCTGCAGAGTCCCAAAACAAGCGTTTTCAGCCCATTACCGGCATATGGAAGAAACAGCAGTAAGCACAGGGAAATATCTGCTTCTAAATCCAAAACGCAGTTACCTAACAGAACGGTTGTCAATGTGTGCACTCAACTTCCAGAGTTAAACCCGTGTGTGGATTCAGCAGTCTGCAAACACTTTCTCTGCAGAGTCCCAAAACAGGCGTTTTCAGCCCACTACAGTCAGATGGAAGAAACAGCAGTAAGCACAGGGAAATATCTGCTTCTAAATCCAAAACGCAGCTATCTAACAGAACGGTTGTCAATGTGTGCACTCAGCTTCCAGAGTTAAACCCGTGTGTGGATTCAGCAGTCTGCAAACACTTTCTCTGCAGAGTCCCAAAACAGGCGTTTTCAGCCCATTACCGGCATATGGAAGAAACAGCAGTAAGCACAGGGAAATATCTGCTTCTAAATCCAAAACGCAGCTATCTAAAAGAATGGCTGTCAATGTGTGCACTCAACTTCCAGAGTTAAACCCGTGTGTGGATTCAGCAGTCTGCAAACACTTTCTCTGCAGAGCCCCAAAACAGGCGTTTTCAGCCCATTATCAGCATATGGATGAAACAGCTGTAAGCACAGGCAAATATCTGCTTCTAAATCCAAAACGCAGCTATCTAACAGAACGGTTGTCAATGTGTGCACTCAACTTCCAGAGTAAAACCCGTGTTTGGATTCAGCAGTCTGCAAACACTTTCTCTGCAGAGTCCCAAAACAGGCGTTTTCAGCCCATTTCCGGCATATGGAAGAAACAGCAGTAAGCACAGGGAAATATCTTCTTCTAAATCCAAAACGCAGCTATCTAACAGAAAGGTTGTCAATGTATGCACTCAACTTCCAGAGGTAAACCCGTGTGTGGATTGAGCAGTCTGCAAACACTTTCTCTGCAGAGTCCCAAAACAGGTGTTTTCAGCCCATTACCGGCATATGGAAGAAACAGCAGGAAGCAGAGGGAAATATCTGCTTCTAAATCCAAAACGCAGCTACCTAACAAAACGGTTGTCAATGTGTGCACTCATCTTCCAGAGTTAAACCTGTGCGTGGATTCAGCAGTCTGCAAACACTTTCTCTGCAGAGTCCCAAAACAGGGGTTTTCAGCCAATTACCGGCATATGGAAGAAACAGCAATAAGCACAGGGAAATATCTGCTTCTAAATACAAAACACAGCTATCTAACAGAACGGTTGTCAATGTGTGCACTCAACTTCCAGAGTTAAACCTGTGTGTGGATTCAGCAGTCTGCAAACACTTTCTCTGCAGAGTCCCAAAACAGGCGTTTTCAGGCCATTACCGGATTATGGAAGAAACAGCAGTAAGCACAGGGAAATATCTCCTTCTAAATCCAAAACGCAGCTACCTAACAGAACGGTTGTCAATGTGTGCACTCAACTTCCAGAGTTAAACCCGTGTGTGGATTCAGCAGTCTGCAAGCACTTTCTCTGCAGAGTCCCAAAACAGGCGTTTTCTGCCCATTACCGGCTTATGGAAGAAACAGCAGTAAGCACAGGAAAATATCTGCTTCTAAATCCAAAAGGCAGCTACCTAACAGAACGGTTGTCAATGTGTGCACTCAACTTCCAGAGTTAAACCCGTGTGTGGATTCAGCAGTCTGCAAGCACTTTCTCTGCAGAGTCCCGAAACAGGCGTTTTCAGCCCATTACCGGCATATGGAAGAAACAGCAGTAAGCACAGGGAATATCTGCTTCTAAATCAAAAAGGCAGCTACCTAAGAGAACGGTTGTCAATGCGTGCACTCAACTTCCAGAGTTAAACCTGTGTGTGGATTCAGCAGTCTGCAAACAATTTCTCTGCGGAGTCCCAAAACAGGCGTTTTCAGCCCATTACTGGCAAAAGGAAGAAACAGCAGTAAGCCCAGGGAAATATGTGCTTCCAAATCCAAAACGCAGCTATCTAACAGAACGGTTGTCAATGTGTGCACTCAACTTCCAGAGTTAAACCGGTGTGTGGATTCAGCAGTCTGCAAACACTTTCTCTGCAGAGTCCCAAAACAGGCGTTTTCAGCCCATTACCGGCATATGGAAGACAGCAGTAAGCACAGGGAAATATCTGCTTCTAAATCCAAAACGCAGCTATCTAACAGAAAGGTTGTCAATGTGTGCACTCAACTTCCAGAGTTAAAGCCGTGTGTGGATTCAGCAGTCTGCAAACACTTTCTCTGCAGAGTCCCAAAACAGGCGTTTTCAGCCCATTTCCGCCATATGGAAGAAACAGCAGTAAGCACAGGGAAATATCTGCTTCTAAATCCAAAACGCAGCTATCTAACAGAACGGTTGTCAATGTGTGCACTCAACTTCCAGAGTTAAACCCGTGTGTGGATTCAGCAGTCTGCAAACCCTTTCTCTGCAGAGTCCCAAAACAGGCGTTTTCAGCCCATTACCGGCATGTCGAAGAAACAGCAGTAAGCATAGGGAAATATCTGCTTCGAAATCCAAAACGCAGCTATCTAACAGAACGGTTGTCAATGTGATCACTCAACTTCCAGAGTTAAACCCGTGTGTGGATTCAGCAGTCTGCAAACACTTTCTCTGCAGTGTCCCAAAACAGGCGTTTTCAGCCCATTACCGGCATATGGAAGAAACAGCAGTAAGCACAGGGAAATATCTGCTTCTAAATCCAAAACGCAGCTATCTAACAGAACGGTTGTCAATGTGTGCACTCAACTTCCAGAGTTAAACCCGTGTGTGGATGCAGCAGTCTGCAAACACTTTCTCTGCAGAGTCCCAAAACAGGCGTTTTCAGCCCATTACCGGCATATGTAAGAAACAGCAGTAAGCACAGGGAAATATCTGCTTCTAAATCCAAAACGCAGTTACCTAACAGAACGGTTGTCAATGTGTGCACTCAACTTCCATAGTTAAACCCGTGTGTGGATTCAGCAGTCTGCAAACACTTTCTCTGCAGAGTCCCAAAACAGGCGTTTTCAGCCCATTACCGTCATATGGAAGAAACAGCAGTAAGCACAGGGAAATATCTGCTTCTAAATCCAAAACGCAGCTATCTAACAGAACGGTTGTCAATGTGTGCACTCAACTTCCAGAGTTAAACCCGTGTGTGGATTCAGCAGTCTGCAAACACTTTCTCTGCAGAGTCCCAAAACAGGCGTTTTCAGCCCATTACCGACATATGGAAGAAACAGCAGTAAGCACAGGGAAATATCTGCTTCTAAATCCAAAACGCAGTTACCTAACAGAACGGTTGTCAATGTGTGCACTCAACTTCCAGAGTTAAACCCGTGTGTGGATTCAGCAGTCTGCAAACACTTTCTCGGCAGAGTCCCAAAACAGGCGTTTTCAGCCCATTACCGCCATATGGAAGAAACAGCAGTAAGCACAGGGAAATATATGCTTCTAAATCCAAAACGCAGATATCTAAAAGAGCGGTTGTCAATGTGTGCACTCAACTTCCAGAGTTAAACGGGTGTGTGGATTCAGCAGTCTGCAAACTCTTTCTCTGCAGAATCCCAAAACAGGCGTTTTCAGCCCGTTACCGGCATATGGAAGAAACAGCAGTAAGCACAGGGAAATATCTGCTTCTAAATCCAAAACGAAGCTATCTAACAGAACGGTTGTCAATGTGTGGACTCAATTTCCAGAGTTAAACCCGTGTTTGGATTCAGCAGTCTGCAAACACTTTCTCTGCAGAGTCCCAAAACAGGCGTTTTCAGCCCATTTCCGCTATATGGAAGAAACAGCAGTAAGCACAGGGAAATATCTGCGTCTAAATCCAAAACGCAGCCATCTAACAGAACGGTTGTCAATGTGTGCACTCAACTTCCAGAGTTAAACCTGTGTGTGGATTCAGCAGTCTGCAAACACTTTCTCTGCAGAGTCCCAAAACAGGCGTTTTCAGCCCATTACCGGCATGTGGAAGAAACAGCAGTAAGCACAGGGAAATATCTGCTTCTAAATCCAAAACGCAGCTATCTAACAGAACGGTTGTCAATGTGTGCACTCAACTTCCAGAGTTAAACCCATTTGTGGATTCAGCAGTCTGCAAACACTTTCTCTGCAGACTCCCAAAACAGGCGTTTTCAGCCCATTACCGGCATATGGAAGAAACAGCAGTAAGCACAGGGAAATATCTGCTTCTAAATCCAAAACGCAGCTATCTAACAGATCGGTTGTCAATGTGTGCACTCAACTTCCAGAGTTAAACCCGTGTGTGGATTCAGCAGTCTGCAAACACTTTCTCTGCAGAGTCCCAAAACAGGCGTTTTCAGCGCATTACCGGCATATGGAAGAAACAGCAGTAAGCACAGGGAAATATCTGCTTCTAAATCCAAAAGGCAGCTACCTAACAGAACGGTTGTCAATGTGTGCACTCAACTTCCAGAGTTAAACCCGTGTGTGGATTCAGCAGTCTGCAAGCACTTTCTCTGCAGAGTCCCAAAACAGGCGTTTTCAGCCCATTACCGGCATATGGAAGAAACAGCAGTAAGCACAGGGAAATATCTGCTTCTAAATCCAAAAGGCAGCTACCTAAGAGAACGGTTGTCAATGTGTGCACTCAACTTCCAGAGTTAAACCTGTGTGTGGATTCAGCAGTCTGCAAACACTTTCTCTGCAGAGTCCCAAAACAGTTGTTTTCAGCCCATTACCGGCTTATGGAAGAAACAGCAGTAAGCACAGGGAAATATCTGCTTCTAAATCCAAAACGCAGCTACCTAACAGAACGGTTGTCAATGTGTGCACTCAACTTCCAGAGTTAAACCCGTGTGTGGATTCAGGAGTCTGCAAACACTTTCTCTGCAGAGTCCCAAAACAGGCGTTTTCTGCCCATTACCGGCATATGGAAGAAACAGCAGTAAGCACAGGGAATTATCTGCTTCTAAATCCAAAACGCAGCTATCTAACAGAACGGTTGTCAATGTGTGCACTCAACTTCCAGAGTTAAACCCGTGTGTGGATTCAGCAGTCTGCAAACTCTTTCTCTGCAGAGTCCCAAAACAGGCGTTTTCAGCCCATTACCGGCATATGGAAGAAACAGCAGTAAGCACAGGGAAATATCTGCTTCTAAATCCAAAAGGCAGCTACCTAAGAGAACGGTAGTCAATGTGTGCACTCAACTTCCAGAGTTAAACCCGTGTGTGGATTCAGCAGTCTGCAAACACTTTCTCTGCAGAGTCCCAAAACAGGCGTTTTCTGCCCATTACCGGCATATGGAAGAAACAGCAGTAAGCACAGGGAAATATCTGCTTCTAAATCCAAAACGCAGCTATCTAACAGAACGGTTTTCAATGTGTGCACTCAACTTCCAGAGTTAAACCCGTGTGTGGATTCAGCAGTCTGCAAACTCTTTCTCTGCAGAGTCCCAAAACAGGCGTTTTCTGCCCATTACCGGCATATGGAAGAAACAGCAGTAAGCACAGGGAAATATCTGCTTCTAAATCCAAATCGCAGCTACCTAACAGAACGGTTGTCAATGTGTGCACTCAACTTCCAGAGTTAAACCCGTGTTTGGATTCAGCAGACTGCAAACACTTTCTCTGCAGAGTCCCAAAACAGCCGGTTTCAACCCATTACCGGCCTATGGAAGAAACAGCAGTAAGCACAGGGAAATATCTGCTTCTAAATCCAAAACGCAGCTATCTAACACAACGGTTGTCAATGTGTGCACTCAACTTCCAGAGTTAAACCCGTGTGTGGATTCAGCAGTCTGCAAACTCTTTCTCTGCAGAGTCCCAAAACAGTCGTTTTCAGCCCATTACCGGCATATGGAAGAAACAGCAGTAAGCACAGGGAAATATCTGCTTCTAAATTCAAAACGCAGTTACCTAACAGAACGGTTGTCAATGTGTGCACTCAACTTCCAGAGTTAAACCCGTGTGTGGATTCAGCAGTCTGCAAACACTTTCTCTGCAGAGTCCCAAAACAGGCGTTTTCAGCCCACTACAGTCAGATGGAAGAAACAGCAGTAAGCACAGGGAAATATCTGCTTCTAAATCCAAAACGCAGCTATCTAACAGAACGGTTGTCAATGTGTGCACTCAGCTTCCAGAGTTAAACCCGTGTGTGGATTCAGCAGTCTGCAAACACTTTCTCTGCAGAGTCCCAAAACAGGCGTTTTCAGCCCATTACCGGCATATGGAAGAAACAGCAGTAAGCACAGGGAAATATCTGCTTCTAAATCCAAAACGCAGCTATCTAAAAGAATGGCTGTCAATGTGTGCACTCAACTGCCAGAGTTAAACCCGTGTGTGGATTCAGCAGTCTGCAAACACTTTCTCTGCAGAGCCCCAAAACAGGGGTTTTCAGCCCATTATCAGCATATGGATGAAACAGCTGTAAGCACAGGCAAATATCTGCTTCTAAATCCAAAACGCAGCTATCTAACAGAACGGTTGTCAATGTATGCACTCAACTTGCAGAGGTAAACCCGTGTGTGGATTGAGCAGTCTGCAAACACTTTCTCTGCAGAGTCCCAAAACAGGCGTTTTCAGCCCATTACCGGCATATGGAAGAAACAGCAGGAAGCAGAGGGAAATATCTGCTTCTAAATCCAAAACGCAGCTACCTAACAAAACGGTTGTCAATGTGTGCACTCATCTTCCAGAGTTAAACCTGTGCGTGGATTCAGCAGTCTGCAAACACTTTCTCTGCAGAGTCTCAAAACAGGGGTTTTCAGCCAATTACCGGCATATGGAAGAAACAGCAATAAGCACAGGGAAATATCTGCTTCTAAATACAAAACACAGCTATCTAACAGAACGGTTGTCAGTGTGTGCACTCAACTTCCAGAGTTAAACCCGTGTGTGGATTCAGCAGTCTGCAAACACTTTCTCTGCAGAGTCCCAAAACAGGCGTTTTCAGCCCATTACCGGCTTATGGAAGAAACAGCAGTAATCACAGGGAAATATCTGCTTCTAAATCCAAAAGGCAGCTACCTAACAGAACGGTTGTCAATGTGTGCACTCAACTTCCAGAGTTAAACCCGTGTGTGGATTCAGCAGTCTGCAAGCACTTTCTCTGCAGAGTCCCAAAACAGGCGTTTTCTGCCCATTACCGGCTTATGGAAGAAACAGCAGTAAGCACAGGAAAATATCTGCTTCTAAATCCAAAAGGCAGCTACCTAACAGAACGGTTGTCAATGTGTGCACTCAGCTTCCAGAGTTAAACCCGTGTGTGGATTCAGCAGTCTGCAAGCACTTTCTCTGCAGAGTCCCGAAACAGGCGTTTTCAGCCCATTACCGGCATATGGAAGAAACAGCAGTAAGCACAGGGAAATATCTGCTTCTAAATCCAAAAGGCATCTACCTAAGAGAACGGTTGTCAATGTGTGCACTCAACTTCCAGAGTTAAACCTGTGTGTGGATTCAGCAGTCTGCAAACAATTTCTCTGCAGAGTCCCAAAACAGTTGTTTTCAGCCCATTACCGGCTTATGGAAGAAACAGCAGTAAGCACAGGGAAATATCTGCTTCTAAATCCAAAACGCAGCTACCTAACAGAACGGTTGTCAATGTGTGCACTCAACTTCCAGAGTTAAACCCGTGTGTGGATTCAACAGTCTGCAAACACTTTCTCTGCAGAGTCCCAAAACAGGCGTTTTCTGCCCATTACCGGCATATGGAAGAAACAGCAATAAGCACAGGGAATTATCTGCTTCTAAATCCAAAACGCAGCTATCTAACAGAACGGTTGTCAATGTGTGCACTCAACTTCCAGAGTTAAACCCGTGTGTGGATTCAGCAGTCTGCAAACTCTTTCTCTGCAGAGTCCCAAAACAGGCGTTTTCAGCCCATTACCGGCATATGGAAGAAACAGCAGTAAGCACAGGGAAATATCTGCTTCTAAATTCAAAAGGCAGCTACCTAAGAGAACGGTTGTCAATGTGTGCACTCAACTTCCAGAGTTAAACCGGTGTGTGGATTCAGCAGTCTGCAAACACTTTCTCTGCAGAGTCCCAAAACAGGCGTTTTCAGCCCATTACCTGCATATGGAAGACAGCAGTAAGCACAGGGAAATATCTGATTCTAAATCCAAAACGCAGCTATCTAACAGAACGGTTGTCAATGTGTGCACTCAACTTCCAGAGTTAAACCCGTGTGTGGATTCAGCAGTCTGCAAACACTTTCTCTGCAGAGCCCCAAAACAGGCGTTTTCAGCCCATTATCAGCATATGGATGAAACAGCTGTAAGCACAGGCAAATATCTGCTTCTAAATCCAAAACGCAGCTATCTAAAAGAACGGTTGTCAATGTGTGCACTCAACTTCCAGAGTAAAACCCGTGTTTGGATTCAGCAGTCTGCAAACACTTTCTCTGCAGAGTCCCAAAACAGGCGTTTTCAGCCCATTTCCGGCATATGGAAGAAACAGCAGTAAGCACAGGGAAATATCTTCTTCTAAATCCAAAACGCAGCTATCTAACAGAACGGTTGTCAATGTATGCACTCAACTTCCAGAGGTAAACCCGTGTGTGGATTGAGCAGTCTGCAAACACTTTCTCTGCAGAGTCCCAAAACAGGCGTTTTCAGCCCATTACCGGCATATGGAAGAAACAGCAGTAAGCACAGGGAAATATCTGCTTCTAAATCCAAAAGGCAGCTACCTAACAGAACGGTTGTCAATGTGTGCACTCAATTTCCAGAGTTAAACCCGTGTGTGGATTCAGCAGTCTGCAAACACTTTCTCTGCAGAGTCCCAAAAAGAGGCGTTTTCAGCCCATTACCGGCATATGGAAGAAACAGCAGGAAGCAGAGGGAAATATCTGCTTCTAAATCCAAAACGCAGCTACATAACAAAACGGTTGTCAATGTGTGCACTCATCTTCCAGAGTTAAACCTGTGCGTGGATTCAGCAGTCTGCAAACACTTTCTCTGCAGAGTCCCAAAACAGGGGTTTTCAGACAATTACCGGCATATGGAAGAAACAGCAATAAGCACAGGGAAATATCTGCTTCTAAATCCAAAACGCAGCTATCTAACAGAACGGTTGTCAATGTGTGCACTCAACTTCCAGAGGTAAACCCGTGTGTGGATTCTGCAGTCTGCAAACACTTTCTCTGCAGAGTCCCAAAACAGGCGTTTTCAGCCCATTACCGGCATATGGAAGAAACAGCAGTAAGCACAGGGAAATATCAGCTTCTAAATCCAAAACGCAGCTATCTAACAGAACGGTTGTCAATGTGTGCACTCGACTTCCAGAGTTAAACCCGTGTGTGGATTCAGCAGTCTGCAAACACTTTCTCTGCAGAGCCCCAAAACAGGCGTTTTCAGCCCATTACCGGCATATGGAAGAAACAGCAGTAAGCACAGGGAAATATCTGCTTCTAAATCCAAAACGCAGTTACGTAACAGAACGGTTGTCAATGTGTGCACTCAACTTCCAGAGTTAAACCCGTGTGTGGATTCAGCAGTCTGCAAACTCTTTCTCTGCAGAGTCCCAAAACAGTCGTTTTCAGCCCATTACCGGCATATGGAAGAAACAGCAGTAAGCACAGGGAAATATCTGCTTCTAAATCCAAAACGCAGCTATCTAACAGAACGGTTGTCAATGTGTGCACTCAACTTCCAGAGTTAAACCCGTGTGTGGATTCAGCAGTCTGTAAACACTTTCTCTGCAGAGTCCCAAAACAAGCGTTTTCAGCCCATTACCGGCATATGGAAGAAACAGCAGTAAGCACAGGGAAATATCTGCTTCTAAATCCAAAACGCAGTTACCTAACAGAACGGTTGTCAATGTGTGCACTCAACTTCCAGAGTTAAACCGGTGTGTGGATTCAGCAGTCTGCAAACACTTTCTCTGCAGAGTCCCAAAACAGGCGTTTTCAGCCCACTACCGTCAGATGGAAGAAACAGCAGTAAGCTCAGGGAAATATCTGCTTCTAAATCCAAAACGCAGCTATCTAACAGAACGGTTGTCAATGTGTGCACTCAGCTTCCAGAGTTAAACCCGTGTGTGGATTCAGCAGTCTGCAAACACTATCTCTGCAGAGTCCCAAAACAGGCGTTTTCAGCCGTTTACCGGCATATGGAAGAAACAGCAGTAAGCACAGGGAAATATCAGCTTCTAAATCCAAAACGCAGCTATCTAACACAACGGTTGTCAATGTGTGCACTCAACTTCCAGAGTTAAACCCGTGTGTGGATTCAGCAGTCTGCAAACTCTTTCTCTGCAGAGTCCCAAAACAGTCGTTTTCAGCCCATTACCGGCATATGGAAGAAACAGCAGTAAGCACAGGGAAATATCTGCTTCTAAATCCAAAACGCAGTTACCTAACAGAACGGTTGTCAATGTGTGCACTCAACTTCCAGAGTTAAACCCGTGTGTGGATTCAGCAGTCTGCAAACACTTTCTCTGCAGAGTCCCAAAACAGGCGTTTTCAGCCCACTACAGTCAGATGGAAGAAACAGCAGTAAGCACAGGGAAATATCTGCTTCTAAATCCAAAACGCAGCTATCTAACAGAACGGTTGTCAATGTGTGCACTCAGCTTCCAGAGTTAAACCCGTGTGTGGATTCAGCAGTCTGCAAACACTTTCTCTGCAGAGTCCCAAAACAGGCGTTTTCAGCCCATTACCGGCATATGGAAGAAACAGCAGTAAGCACAGGGAAATATCTGCTTCTAAATCCAAAACGCAGCTATCTAAAAGAATGGCTGTCAATGTGTGCACTCAACTGCCAGAGTTAAACCCGTGTGTGGAATCAGCAGTCTGCAAACACTTTCTCTGCAGAGCCCCAAAACAGGCGTTTTCAGCCCATTATCAGCATATGGATGAAACAGCTGTAAGCACAGGCAAATATCTGCTTCTAAATCCAAAACGCAGCTATCTAACAGAACGGTTGTCAATGTATGCACTCAACTTGCAGAGGTAAACCCGTGTGTGGATTGAGCAGTCTGCAAACACTTTCTCTGCAGAGTCCCAAAACAGGCGTTTTCAGCCCATTACCGGCATATGGAAGAAACAGCAGGAAGCAGAGGGAAATATCTGCTTCTAAATCCAAAACGCAGCTACCTAACAAAACGGTTGTCAATGTGTGCACTCATCTTCCAGAGTTAAACCTGTGCGTGGATTCAGCAGTCTGCAAACACTTTCTCTGCAGAGTCCCAAAACAGGGGTTTTCAGCCAATTACCGGCATATGGAAGAAACAGCAATAAGCACAGGGAAATATCTGCTTCTAAATACAAAACACAGCTATCTAACAGAACGGTTGTCAGTGTGTGCACTCAACTTCCAGAGTTAAACCCGTGTGTGGATTCAGCAGTCTGCAAACACTTTCTCTGCAGAGTCCCAAAACAGGCGTTTTCAGCCCATTACCGGCTTATGGAAGAAACAGCAGTAATCACAGTGAAATATCTGCTTCTAAATCCAAAAGGCAGCTACCTAACAGAACGGTTGTCAATGTGTGCACTCAACTTCCAGAGTTAAACCCGTGTGTGGATTCAGCAGTCTGCAAGCACTTTCTCTGCAGAGTCCCAAAACAGGCGTTTTCTGCCCATTACCGGCTTATGGAAGAAACAGCAGTAAGCACAGGGAAATATCTGCTTCTAAATCCAAAACGCAGTTACCTAACAGAACGGTTGTCAATGTGTGCACTCAACTTCCAGAGTTAAACCGGTGTGTGGATTCAGCAGTCTGCAAACACTTTCTCTGCAGAGTCCCAAAACAGGCGTTTTCAGCCCACTACCGTCAGATGGAAGAAACAGCAGTAAGCTCAGGGAAATATCTGCTTCTAAATCCAAAACGCAGCTATCTAACAGAACGGTTGTCAATGTGTGCACTCAGCTTCCAGAGTTAAACCCGTGTGTGGATTCAGCAGTCTGCAAACACTATCTCTGCAGAGTCCCAAAACAGGCGTTTTCAGCCGTTTACCGGCATATGGAAGAAACAGCAGTAAGCACAGGGAAATATCAGCTTCTAAATCCAAAACGCAGCTATCTAACACAACGGTTGTCAATGTGTGCACTCAACTTCCAGAGTTAAACCCGTGTGTGGATTCAGCAGTCTGCAAACTCTTTCTCTGCAGAGTCCCAAAACAGTCGTTTTCAGCCCATTACCGGCATATGGAAGAAACAGCAGTAAGCACAGGGAAATATCTGCTTCTAAATCCAAAACGCAGTTACCTAACAGAACGGTTGTCAATGTGTGCACTCAACTTCCAGAGTTAAACCCGTGTGTGGATTCAGCAGTCTGCAAACACTTTCTCTGCAGAGTCCCAAAACAGGCGTTTTCAGCCCACTACAGTCAGATGGAAGAAACAGCAGTAAGCACAGGGAAATATCTGCTTCTAAATCCAAAACGCAGCTATCTAACAGAACGGTTGTCAATGTGTGCACTCAGCTTCCAGAGTTAAACCCGTGTGTGGATTCAGCAGTCTGCAAACACTTTCTCTGCAGAGTCCCAAAACAGGCGTTTTCAGCCCATTACCGGCATATGGAAGAAACAGCAGTAAGCACAGGGAAATATCTGCTTCTAAATCCAAAACGCAGCTATCTAAAAGAATGGCTGTCAATGTGTGCACTCAACTGCCAGAGTTAAACCCGTGTGTGGAATCAGCAGTCTGCAAACACTTTCTCTGCAGAGCCCCAAAACAGGCGTTTTCAGCCCATTATCAGCATATGGATGAAACAGCTGTAAGCACAGGCAAATATCTGCTTCTAAATCCAAAACGCAGCTATCTAACAGAACGGTTGTCAATGTATGCACTCAACTTGCAGAGGTAAACCCGTGTGTGGATTGAGCAGTCTGCAAACACTTTCTCTGCAGAGTCCCAAAACAGGCGTTTTCAGCCCATTACCGGCATATGGAAGAAACAGCAGGAAGCAGAGGGAAATATCTGCTTCTAAATCCAAAACGCAGCTACCTAACAAAACGGTTGTCAATGTGTGCACTCATCTTCCAGAGTTAAACCTGTGCGTGGATTCAGCAGTCTGCAAACACTTTCTCTGCAGAGTCCCAAAACAGGGGTTTTCAGCCAATTACCGGCATATGGAAGAAACAGCAATAAGCACAGGGAAATATCTGCTTCTAAATACAAAACACAGCTATCTAACAGAACGGTTGTCAGTGTGTGCACTCAACTTCCAGAGTTAAACCCGTGTGTGGATTCAGCAGTCTGCAAACACTTTCTCTGCAGAGTCCCAAAACAGGCGTTTTCAGCCCATTACCGGCTTATGGAAGAAACAGCAGTAATCACAGTGAAATATCTGCTTCTAAATCCAAAAGGCAGCTACCTAACAGAACGGTTGTCAATGTGTGCACTCAACTTCCAGAGTTAAACCCGTGTGTGGATTCAGCAGTCTGCAAGCACTTTCTCTGCAGAGTCCCAAAACAGGCGTTTTCTGCCCATTACCGGCTTATGGAAGAAACAGCAGTAAGCACAGGAAAATATCTGCTTCTAAATCCAAAAGGCAGCTACCTAACAGAACGGTTGTCAATGTGTGCACTCAGCTTCCAGAGTTAAACCCGTGTGTGGATTCAGCAGTCTGCAAGCACTTTCTCTGCAGAGTCCCGAAACAGGCGTTTTCAGCCCATTACCGGCATATGGAAGAAACAGCAGTAAGCACAGGGAAATATCTGCTTCTAAATCCAAAAGGCAGCTACCTAAGAGAACGGTTGTCAATGTGTGCACTCAACTTCCAGAGTTAAACCTGTGTGTGGATTCAGCAGTCTGCAAACAATTTCTCTGCAGAGTCCCAAAACAGTTGTTTTCAGCCCATTACCGGCTTATGGAAGAAACAGCAGTAAGCACAGGGAAATATCTGCTTCTAAATCCAAAACGCAGCTACCTAACAGAACGGTTGTCAATGTGTGCACTCAACTTCCAGAGTTAAACCCGTGTGTGGATTCAGCAGTCTGCAAACACTTTCTCTGCAGAGTCCCAAAACAGGCGTTTTCTGCCCATTACCGGCATATGGAAGAAACAGCAATAAGCACAGGGAATTATCTGCTTCTAAATCCAAAACGCAGCTATCTAACAGAACGGTTGTCAATGTGTGCACTCAACTTCCAGAGTTAAACCCGTGTGTGGATTCAGCAGTCTGCAAACTCTTTCTCTGCAGAGTCCCAAAACAGGCGTTTTCAGCCCATTACCAGCATATGGAAGAAACAGCAGTAAGCACAGGGAAATATCTGCTTCTAAATTCAAAAGGCAGCTACCTAAGAGAACGGTTGTCAATGTGTGCACTCAACTTCCAGAGTTAAACCCGTGTGTGGATTCAGCAGTCTGCAAACACTTTCTCTGCAGAGTCCCAAAACAGGCGTTTTCTGCCCATTACCGGCATATGGAAGAAACAGCAGTAAGCACAGGGAAATATCTGCTTCTAAATCCAAAACGCAGCTACCTAACAGAACGGTTTTCAATGTGTGCACTCAACTTCCAGAGTTAAACCCGTGTGTGGATTCAGCAGTCTGCAAACTCTTTCTCTGCAGAGTCCCAAAACAGGCGTTTTCAGCCCATTACCGGCTTATGGAAGAAACAGCAGTAAGCACAGGGAAATATCTGCTTCTAAATCCAAAAGGCAGCTACCTAACAGAACGGTTGTCAATGTGTGCACTCAACTTCCAGAGTTAAACCCGTGTGTGGATTCAGCAGTCTGCAAGCACTTTCTCTGCAGAGTCCCGAAACAGGCGTTTTCAGCCCTTTACCGGCATATGGAAGAAACAGCAGTAAGCACAGGGAAATATCTGCTTCTAAATCCAAAAGGCAGCTACCTAAGAGAACGGTTGTCAATGTGTGCACTCAGCTTCCAGAGTTAAACCTGTGTGTGGATTCAGCAGTCTGCAAACAATTTCTCTGCAGAGTCCCAAAACAGTTGTTTTCAGCCCATTACCGGCTTATGGAAGAAACAGCAGTAAGCACAGGGAAATATCTGCTTCTAAATCCAAAACGCAGCTACCTAACAGAACGGTTGTCAAAGTGTGCACTCAACTTCCAGAGTTAAACCCGTGTGTGGATTCAGCAGTCTGCAAACACTTTCTCTGCAGAGTCCCAAAACAGGCGTTTTCTGCCCATTACCGGCATATGGAAGAAACAGCAATAAGCACAGGGAATTATCTGCTTCTAAATCCAAAACGCAGCTATCTAACAGAACGGTTGTCAATGTGTGCACTCAACTTCCAGAGTTAAACCCGTGTGTGGATTCAGCAGTCTGCAAACTCTTTCTCTGCAGAGTCCCAAAACAGGCGTTTTCAGCCCGTTACCGGCATATGGAAGAAACAGCAGTAAGCACAGGGAAATATCTGCTTCTAAATCCAAAAGGCAGCTACCTAAGAGAACGGTTGTCAATGTGTGCACTCAACTTCCAGAGTTAAACCCGTGTGTGGATTCAGCAGTCTGCAAACACTTTCTCTGCAGAGTCCCAAAACAGGCGTTTTCTGCCCATTACCGGCATATGGAAGAAACAGCAGTAAGCACAGGGAAATATCAGCTTCTAAATCCAAAACGCAGCTATCTAACAGAACGGTTGTCAATGTGTGCACTCGACTTCCAGAGTTAAACCCGTGTGTGGATTCAGCAGTCTGCAAACACTTTCTCTGCAGAGCCCCAAAACAGGCGTTTTCAGCCCATTACCGGCATATGGAAGAAACAGCAGTAAGCACAGGGAAATATCTGCTTCTAAATCCAAAACGCAGTTACCTAACAGAACGGTTGTCAATGTGTGCACTCAACTTCCAGATTTAAACCCGTGTGTGGATTCAGCAGTCTGCAAACTCTTTCTCTGCAGAGTCCCAAAACAGTCGTTTTCAGCCCAATACCGGCATATGGAAGAAACAGCAGTAAGCACAGGGAAATATCTGCTTCTAAATCCAAAACGCAGCTGTCTAACAGAACGGTTGTCAATGTGTGCACTCAACTTCCAGAGTTAAACCCGTGTGTGGATTCAGCAGTCTGTAAACACTTTCTCTGCAGAGTCCCAAAACAAGCGTTTTCAGCCCATTACCGGCATATGGAAGAAACAGCAGTAAGCACAGGGAAATATTTGCTTCTAAATCCAAAACGCAGTTACCTAACAGAACGGTTGTCAATGTGTGCACTCAACTTCCAGAGTTAAACCCGTGTGTGGATTCAGCAGTCTGCAAACACTTTCTCTGCAGAGTCCCAAAACAGGCGTTTTCAGCCCACTACCGTCAGATGGAAGAAACAGCAGTAAGCACAGGGAAATATCTGCTTCTAAATCCAAAACGCAGCTATCTAACAGAACGGTTGTCAATGTGTGCACTCAGCTTCCAGAGTTAAACCCGTGTGTGGATTCAGCAGTCTGCAAACACTATCTCTGCAGAGTCCCAAAACAGGCGTTTTCAGCCCATTACCGCCATATGGAAGAAACAGCAGTAAGCACAGGGAAATATCTGCTTCTAAATCCAAAACGCAGCTATCTAACACAACGGTTGTCAATGTGTGCACTCAACTTCCAGAGTTAAATCCGTGTGTGGATTCAGCAGTCTGCAAACTCTTTCTCTGCAGAGTCCCAAAACAGTGGTTTTCAGCCCATTACCGGCATATGGAAGAAACAGCAGTAAGCACAGGGAAATATCTGCTTCTAAATCCAAAACGCAGTTACCTAACAGAACGGTTGTCAATGTGTGCACTCAACTTCCAGAGTTAAACCCGTGTGTGGATTCAGCAGTCTGCAAACACTTTCTCTGCAGAGCCCCAAAACAGGCGTTTTCAGCCCATTACCGGCATATGGAAGAAACAGCAGTAAGCACAGGGAAATATCTGCTTCTAAATCCAAAACGCAGTTACCTAACAGAACGGTTGTCAATGTGTGCACTCAACTTCCAGAGTTAAACCCGTGTGTGGATTCAGCAGTCTGCAAACTCTTTCTCTGCAGAGTCCCAAAACAGTCGTTTTCAGCCCATTACCGGCATATGGAAGAAACATCAGTAAGCACAGGGAAATATCTGCTTCTAAATCCAAAACGCAGCTATCTAACAGAACGGTTGTCAATGTGTGCACTCAACTTCCAGAGTTAAACCCGTGTGTGGATTCAGCAGTCTGTAAACACTTTCTCTGCAGAGTCCCAAAACAAGCGTTTTCAGCCCATTACCGGCATATGGAAGAAACAGCAGTAAGCACAGGGAAATATTTGCTTCTAAATCCAAAACGCAGTTACCTAACAGAACGGTTGTCAATGTGTGCACTCAACTTCCAGAGTTAAACCCGTGTGTGGATTCAGCAGTCTGCAAACACTTTCTCTGCAGAGTCCCAAAACAGGCGTTTTCAGCCCACTACCGTCAGATGGAAGAAACAGCAGTAAGCACAGGGAAATATCTGCTTCTAAATCCAAAACGAAGCTATCTAACAGAACGGTTGTCAATGTGTGCACTCAACTTCCAGAGTTAAACCCGTGTGTGGATTCAGCAGTCTGCAAACACTTTCTCTGCAGAGTCCCAAAACAGGCGTTTTCAGCCCATTACCGGCATGTCGAAGAAACAGCAGTAAGCATAGGGAAATATCTGCTTCTAAATCCAAAATGCAGCTATCTAACAGAACGGTTGTCAATGTGTGCATTCAACTTCCAGAGTTAAACCCGTGTGTGGATTCAGCAGTCTGTAAACTCTTTCTCTGCACAGTCCCAAAACAGGCGTTTTCAGCCCATTACCGGCATATGGAAGAAGCAGCAGTAAGCACAGGGAAATATCTGCTTCTAAATCCAAAATGCAGCTATCTAACAGAACGGTTGTCAATGTGTGCACTCAACTTCCAGAGTTAAACCCGTGTGTGGATTCAGCAGTCTGCAAACTCTTTCTCTGCAGAGTCCCAAAACAGGCGTTTTCATCCCATTACCCGCATATGGAAGAAACAGCAGTAAGCACAGGGAAATATCTGCTTCTAAATCCAAAACGCAGCTTTCTAACAGAACCGTTGTCAATGTGTGCACTCAACTTCCAGAGTTAAACCCGTGTGTGGATTCAGCAGTCTGCAAACTCTTTCTCTGCAGAGTCCCAAAACAGGCGTTTTCATCCCATTACCCGCATATGGAAGAAACAGCAGTAAGCACAGGGAAATATCTGCTTCTAAATCCAAAACGAAGCTACCTAACAAGACGGTAGTCAATGTGTGCTCTCAACTTCCAGAGTTAAACCCGTGTGTGGATTCAGCAGTCTGCAAACACTTTCTCTGCGGAGTCCCAAAACAGGCGTTTTCAGCCCATTACCGGCAAAAGGAAGAAACAGCAGTAAGCCCAGGGAAATATGTGCTTCCAAATCCAAAACGCAGCTATCTAACAGAACGGTTGTCAATGTGTGCACTCAACTTCCAGAGTTAAACCGGTGTGTGGATTCAGCAGTCTGCAAACACTTTCTCTGCAGAGTCCCAAAACAGGCGTTTTCAGCCCATTACCGGCATATGGAAGACAGCAGTAAGCACAGGGAAATATCTGATTCTAAATCCAAAACGCAGCTATCTAACAGAACGGTTGTCAATGTGTGCACTCAACTTCCAGAGTTAAACCCGTGTGTGGATTCAGCAGTCTGCAAACACTTTCTCTGCAGAGCCCCAAAACAGGCGTTTTCAGCCCATTACCGGCATATGGATGAAACAGCAGTAAGCACAGGCAAATATCTGCATCTAAATCCAAAACGCAGCTATCTAACAGAACGGTTGTCAATGTGTGCACTCAGCTTCCTGAGTAAAACCCGTGTTTGGATTCAGCAGTCTGCAAACACTTTCTCTGCAGAGTCCCAAAACAGGCGTTTTCAGCCCATTTCCGGCATATGGAAGAAACAGCAGTAAGCACAGGGAAATATCTTCTTCTAAATCCAAAACGCAGCTATCTAACAGAACGGTTGTCAATGTGTGCACTCAACTTCCAGAGGTAAACCCGTGTGTGGATTGAGCAGTCTGCAAACACTTTCTCTGCAGAGTCCCAAAACAGGCGTTTTCAGCCCATTACCGGCATATGGAAGAAACAGCAGTAAGCACAGGGAAATATCTGCTTCTAAATCGAAAACGCAGCTATCTAACAGAACGGTTGTCAATGTGTGCACTCAATTTCCAGAGTTAAACCCGTGTGTGGATTCAGCAGTCTGCAAACACTTTCTCTGCAGAGTCCCAAAACAGGCGTTTTCAGCCCATTACCGGCATATGGAAGAAACAGCAGTAAGCACAGGGAAATATCTGCTTCTAAATCCAAAACGAAGCTATCTAACAGAACGGTTGTCAATGTGTGCACTCAACTTCCAGAGTTAAACCCGTGTGTGGATTCAGCAGTCTGCAAACTCTTTCTCTGCACAGTCCCAAAACAGGCGTTTTCAGCCCATTACCGGCCTATGGAAGAAACAGCAGTAAGCACAGGGAAATATCTGCTTCTAAATCCAAAATGCAGCTATCTAACAGAACGGTTGTCAATGTGTGCACTCAACTTCCAGAGTTAAACCCGTGTGTGGATTCAGCAGTCTGCAAACTCTTTCTCTGCAGAGTCCCAAAACAGGCGTTTTCAGCCCATTACCGGCATATGGAAGAAACAGCAGTAAGCACAGGGAAATATCTGCTTCTAAATCCAGAACGCAGCTATCTAACAGAAAGGTTGTCAATGTGTGCACTCAACTTCCGGAGTTAAAGCCGTGTGTGGATGCAGCAGTCTGCACACACTGTCTCTGCAGAGTCCCAAAACAGGCGTTTTCAGCCCATTACCGGCATATGGAAGAAACAGCAGTAAGCACAGGGAAATATCTGCTTCTAAATCCAGAACGCAGCTATCTAACAGAAAGGTTGTCAATGTGTGCACTCAACTTCCAGAGTTAAACCCGTGTGTGGATGCAGCAGTCTGCACACACTGTCTCTGCAGAGTCCCAAAACAGGCGTTTTCAGCCCATTACCGGCATATGGAAGAAACAGCAGTAAGCACAGGGAAATATCTGCTTCTAAATCCAAAACGTAGTTACCTAACAGAACGGTTGTCAATGTGTGCACTCAACTTCCAGAGTTAAACCCGTGTGTGGATTCAGCAGTCTGCAAACACTTTCTCTGCAGAGTCCCAAAACAGGCGTTTTCAGCCCATTACCGTCATATGGAAGAAACAGCAGTAAGCACAGGGAAATATCTGCTTCTAAATCCAAAACGCAGCTATCTAACAGAACGGTTGTCAATGTGTGCACTCAACTTCCAGAGTTAAACCCGTGTGTGGATTCAGCAGTCTGCAAACACTTTCTCTGCAGAGTCCCAAAACAGGCGTTTACAGCCCATTACCGGCATATGGAGGAAACAGCATTAAGCACAGGGAAATATCTGCTTCTAAATCCAAAACGCAGCTATCTAACACAATGGTTGTCAATGTGTGCACTCAACTTCCAGAGTTAAATCCGTGTGTGGATTCAGCAGTCTGCAAACTCTTTCTCTGCAGAGTCCCAAAACAGTCGTTTTCAGCCCATTACAGGCATATGGAAGAAACAGCAGTAAGCACAGGGAAATATCTGCTTCTAAATCCAAAACGCAGTTACCTAACAGAACGGTTGTCAATGTGTGCACTCAACTTCCAGAGTTAAACCCGTGTGTGGATTCAGCAGTCTGCAAACACTTTCTCTGCAGAGTCCCAAAACAGGCGTTTTCAGCCCACTACCGTCAGATGGAAGAAACAGCAGTAAGCACAGGGAAATATCTGCTTCTAAATCCAAAACGCAGCTATCTAACAGAACGGTTGTCAATGTGTGCACTCAGCTTCCAGAGTTAAACCCGTGTGTGGATTCAGCAGTCTGCAAACACTTTCTCTGCAGAGTCCCAAAACAGGCGTTTTCAGCCCATTACCGGCATATGGAAGAAACAGCAGTAAGCACAGGGAAATATCTGCTTCTAAATCCAAAACGCAGCTATCTAACAGAATGGTTGTCAATGTGTGCACTCAACTTCCAGAGTTAAACCCGTGTGTGGATTCAGCAGTCTGCAAACACTTTCTCTGCAGAGTCCCAAAACAGGCGTTTTCAGCCCATTACCGCCATATGGAAGAAACAGCAGTAAGCACAGGGAAGTATCTGCTTCTAAATTCAAAACGCAGCTATCTAAAAGAGCGGTTGTCAATGTGTGCACTCCACTTCCAGAGTTAAACCGGTGTGTGGATTCAGCAGTCTGCAAACTCTTTCTCTGCAGAGTCCTAAAACAGGCGTTTTCAGCCCGTTACCGGCATATGGAAGAAACAGCAGTAAGCACAGGGAAATATCTGCTTCTAAATCCAAAACGAAGCTATCTAACAGAACGGTTGTCAATGTGTGCACTCAACTTCCAGAGTTAAACCCGTGTGTGGATTCAGCAGTCTGCAAACACTTTCTCTGCAGAGTCCCAAAACAGGCGTTTTCAGCCCATTACCGGCATGTCGAAGAAACAGCAGTAAGCATAGGGAAATATCTGCTTCGAAATCCAAAACGCAGCTATCTTACAGAACGGTTGTCAATGTGATCACTCAACTTCCAGAGTTAAACCCGTGTGTGGATTCAGCAGTCTGCAATCACTTTCTCTGCAGAGTCCCAAAACAGGCGTTTTCAGCCCATTACCGGCATATGGAAGAAACAGCAGTAAGCACAGGGAAATATCTGCTTCTAAATCCAAAACGCAGCTATCTAACAGAACGGTTGTCAATGTGTGCACTCAACTTCCAGAGTTAAACCCGTGTGTGGATTCAGCAGTCTGCAAACACTTTCTCTGCAGAGTCCCAAAACAGGCGTTTTCAACCCATTACCGGCCTATGGAAGAAACAGCAGTAAGCACAGGGAAATATCTGCTTCTAAATCCAAAACGAAGCTATCTAACAGAACGGTTGTCAATGTGTGCACTCAACTTCCAGAGTTAAACCCGTGTGTGGATTCAGCAGTCTGTAAACTCTTTCTCTGCACAGTCCCAAAACAGGCGTTTTCAGCCCATTACCGGCATATGGAAGAAGCAGCAGTAAGCACAGGGAAATATCTGCTTCTAAATCCAAAATGCAGCTATCTAACAGAACGGTTGTCAATGTGTGCACTCAACTTCCAGAGTTAAACCCGTGTGTGGATTCAGCAGTCTGCAAACTCTTTCTCTGCAGAGTCCCAAAACAGGCGTTTTCATCCCATTACCCGCATATGGAAGAAACAGCAGTAAGCACAGGGAAATATCTGCTTCTAAATCCAAAACGCAGCTATCTAACAGACCCGTTGTCAATGTGTGCACTCAACTTCCGGAGTTAAACCCGTGTTTGGATTCAGCAGTCTGCAAACACTTTCTCTGCAGAGTCCCAAAACAGGCGTTTTCAGCCCATTACCGGCATATGGAAGAAACAGCAGTAAGCACAGGGAAATATCTGCTTCTAAATCCAAAACGCAGCTATCTAACAGAACGGTTGTCAATGTGTGCACTCAACTTCCGGAGGTAAACCCGTGTGTGGATTCAGCAGTCTGCAAATACTTTCTCTGCGGAGTCCCAATACAGGCGTTTTCAGCCCATTTCCGGCCTATGGAAGAAACAGCAGTAAGCACAGGGAAATATCTGCTTCTAAATCCAAAACGAAGCTACCTAACAAGACGGTTGTCAATGTGTGCTCTCAACTTCCAGAGTTAAACCCGTGTGTGGATTCAGCAGTCTGCAAACACTTTCTCTGCGGAGTCCCAAAACAGGCGTTTTCAGCCCATTACCGGCAAAAGGAAGAAACAGCAGTAAGCCCAGGGAAATATGTGCTTCCAAATCCAAAACGCAGCTATCTAACAGAACGGTTGTCAATGTGTGCACTCAACTTCCAGAGTTAAACCGGTGTGTGGATTCAGCAGTCTGCAAACACTTTCTCTGCAGAGTCCCAAAACAGGCGTTTTCAGCCCATTACCGGCATATGGAAGACAGCAGTAAGCACAGGGAAATATCTGATTCTAAATCCAAAACGCAGCAATCTAACAGAACGGTTGTCAATCTGTGCACTCAACTTCCAGAGTTAAACCCGTGTGTGGATTCAGCAGTCTGCAAACACTTTCTCTGCAGAGTCCCAAAACAGGCGTTTTCAGCCCATTACCGGCAGGTGGAAGAAACAGCAGTAAGCACAGGGAAATATCTGCTTCTAAATCCAAAACGCAGCTATCTAACAGAAAGGTTGTCAATGTGTGCACTCAACTTCCAGAGTTAAACCCGTGTGTGGATGCAGCAGTCTGCACACACTGTCTCTGCAGAGTCCCAAAACAGGCGTTTTCAGCCCATTACCGGCATATGGAAGAAACAGCAGTAAGCACAGGGAAATATCTGCTTCTAAATCCAAAACGTAGTTACCTAACAGAACGGTTGTCAATGTGTGCACTCAACTTCCAGAGTTAAACCCGTGTGTGGATTCAGCAGTCTGCAAACACTTTCTCTGCAGAGTCCCAAAACAGGCGTTTTCAGCCCATTACCGTCATATGGAAGAAACAGCAGTAAGCACAGGGAAATATCTGCTTCTAAATCCAAAACGCAGCTATCTAACAGAACGGTTGTCAATGTGTGCACTCAACTTCCAGAGTTAAACCCGTGTGTGGATTCAGCAGTCTGCAAACACTTTCTCTGCAGAGTCCCAAAACAGGCGTTTTCAGCCCATTACCGGCATATGGAGGAAACAGCATTAAGCACAGGGAAATATCTGCTTATAAATCCAAAACGCAGCTATCTAACAGAACGGTTGTCAATGTGTGCACTCAACTTCCAGACTTAAACCCGTGTGTGGATTCAGCAGTCTGCAAACACTTTCTCTGCAGAGTCCCAAAACAGGCGTTTTCAGCCCATTACCGCCATATGGAAGAAACAGCAGTAAGCACAGGGAAGTATCTGCTTCTAAATTCAAAACGCAGCTATCTAAAAGAGCGGTTGTCAATGTGTGCACTCATCTTCCAGAGTTAAACGGGTGTGTGGATTCAGCAGTCTGCAAACTATTTCTCTGCAGTGTCCCAAAACAGGCCTTTTCAGCCCGTTACCGGCATATGGAAGAAACAGCAGTAAGCACAGGGAAATATCTGCTTCTAAATCCAAAACGCAGCTATCTAACACAACGGTTGTCAATGTGTGCACTCAACTTCCAGAGTTAAATCCGTGTGTGGATTCAGCAGTCTGCAAACTCTTTCTCTGCAGAGTCCCAAAACAGTCGTTTTCAGCCCATTACAGGCATATGGAAGAAACAGCAGTAAGCACAGGGAAATATCTGCTTCTAAATCCAAAACGCAGTTACCTAACAGAACGGTTGTCAATGTGTGCACTCAACTTCCAGAGTTAAACCCGTGTGTGGATTCAGCAGTCTGCAAACACTTTCTCTGCAGAGTCCCAAAACAGGCGTTTTCAGCCCACTACCGTCAGATGGAAGAAACAGCAGTAAGCACAGGGAAATATCTGCTTCTAAATCCAAAACGCAGCTATCTAACAGAACGGTTGTCAATGTGTGCACTCAGCTTCCAGAGTTAAACCCGTGTGTGGATTCAGCAGTCTGCAAACACTTTCTCTGCAGAGTCCCAAAACAGGCGTTTTCAGCCCATTACCGGCATATGGAAGAAACAGCAGTAAGCACAGGGAAATATCTGCTTCTAAATCCAAAACGCAGCTATCTAACAGAATGGTTGTCAATGTGTGCACTCAACTTCCAGAGTTAAACCCGTGTGTGGATTCAGCAGTCTGCAAACACTTTCTCTGCAGAGTCCCAAAACAGGCGTTTTCAGCCCATTACCGCCATATGGAAGAAACAGCAGTAAGCACAGGGAAGTATCTGCTTCTAAATTCAAAACGCAGCTATCTAAAAGAGCGGTTGTCAATGTGTGCACTCCACTTCCAGAGTTAAACCGGTGTGTGGATTCAGCAGTCTGCAAACTCTTTCTCTGCAGAGTCCTAAAACAGGCGTTTTCAGCCCGTTACCGGCATATGGAAGAAACAGCAGTAAGCACAGGGAAATATCTGCTTCTAAATCCAAAACGAAGCTATCTAACAGAACGGTTGTCAATGTGTGCACTCAACTTCCAGAGTTAAACCCGTGTGTGGATTCAGCAGTCTGCAAACACTTTCTCTGCAGAGTCCAAAAACAGGCGTTTTCAGCCCATTACCGGCATGTCGAAGAAACAGCAGTAAGCATAGGGAAATATCTGCTTCGAAATCCAAAACGCAGCTATCTAACAGAATGGTTGTCAATGTGATCACTCAACTTCCAGAGTTAAACCCGTGTGTGGATTCAGCAGTCTGCAATCACTTTCTCTGCAGAGTCCCAAAACAGGCGTTTTCAGCCCATTACCGGCATATGGAAGAAACAGCAGTAAGCACAGGGTAATATCTGCTTCTAAATCCAAAACGCAGCTATCTAACAGAACGGTTGTCAATGTGTGCACTCAACTTCCAGAGTTAAACCCGTGTGTGGATTCAGCAGTCTGCAAACACTTTCTCTGCAGAGTCCCAAAACAGGCGTTTTCAACCCATTACCGGCCTATGGAAGAAACAGCAGTAAGCACAGGGAAATATCTGCTTCTAAATCCAAAACGAAGCTATCTAACAGAACGGTTGTCAATGTGTGCACTCAACTTCCAGAGTTAAACCCGTGTGTGGATTCAGCAGTCTGTAAACTCTTTCTCTGCACAGTCCCAAAACAGGCGTTTTCAGCCCATTACCGGCATATGGAAGAAGCAGCAGTAAGCACAGGGAAATATCTGCTTCTAAATCCAAAATGCAGCTATCTAACAGAACGGTTGTCAATGTGTGCACTCAACTTCCAGAGTTAAACCCGTGTGTGGATTCAGCAGTCTGCAAACTCTTTCTCTGCAGAGTCCCAAAACAGGCGTTTTCATCCCATTACCCGCATATGGAAGAAACAGCAGTAAGCACAGGGAAATATCTGCTTCTAAATCCAAAACGCAGCTATCTAACAGACCCGTTGTCAATGTGTGCACTCAACTTCCGGAGTTAAACCCGTGTTTGGATTCAGCAGTCTGCAAACACTTTCTCTGCAGAGTCCCAAAACAGGCGTTTTCAGCCCATTACCGGCATATGGAAGAAACAGCAGTAAGCACAGGGAAATATCTGCTTCTAAATCCAAAACGCAGCTATCTAACAGAACGGTTGTCAATGTGTGCACTCAACTTCCGGAGGTAAACCCGTGTGTGGATTCAGCAGTCTGCAAACACTTTCTCTGCAGAGTCCCAAAACAGGCGTTTTCAGCCCATTACCGGCAGGTGGAAGAAACAGCAGTAAGCACAGGGAAATATCTGCTTCTAAATCCAAAACGCAGCTATCTAACAGAACGGTTGTCAATGTGTGCACTCAACTTCCAGAGTTAAACCCATTTGTGGATTCAGCAGTCTGCAAACACTTTCTCTGCAGAGTCCCAAAACAGGCGTTTTAAGCCCATTACCGGCATATGGAAGAAACAGCAGTAAGCACAGGGAAATATCTGCTTCTAAATCCAAAACGCAGCTATCTAACAGACCTGTTGTCAATGTGTGCACTCAACTTCCAGAGTTAAACCCGTGTGTGGATTCAGGAGTCTGCAAACACTTTCTCTGCAGAGTCCCAAAACAGGTGTTTTCAGCCCATTTCCGGCCTAAGGAAGAAACCGCAGTAAGCACAGGGAAATATCTGCTTCTAAATCCAAAACGAAGCTACCTAACAAGACGGTTGTCAATGTGTGCACTCAACTTCCAGAGTTAAACCCGTGTGTGGATTCAGCAGTCTGCAAACACTTTCTCTGCGGAGTCCCAAAACAGGCGTTTTCAGCCCATTACCGGCAAAAGGAAGAAACAGCAGTAAGCCCAGGGAAATATGTGCTTCCAAATCCAAAACGCAGCTATCTAACAGAACGGTTGTCAATGTGTGCACTCAACTTCCAGAGTTAAACCGGTGTGTGGATTCAGCAGTCTGCAAACACTTTCTCTGCAGAGTCCCAAAACAGGCGTTTTCAGCCCATTACCGGCATATGGAAGACAGCAGTAAGCACAGGGAAATATCTGATTCTAAATCCAAAACGCAGCTATCTAACAGAACGGTTGTCAATGTGTGCACTCAACTTCCAGAGTAAAACCCGTGTTTGGATTCAGCAGTCTGCAAACACTTTCTCTGCAGAGTCCCAAAACAGGCGTTTTCAGCCCATTACCGGCATATGGAGGAAACAGCATTAAGCACAGGGAAATATCTGCTTATAAATCCAAAACGCAGCTATCTAACAGAACGGTTGTCAATGTGTGCACTCAACTTCCAGAGTTAAACCCGTGTGTGGATTCAGCAGTCTGCAAACACTTTCTCTGCAGAGTCCCAAAACAGGCGTTTTCAGCCCATTACCGCCATATGGAAGAAACAGCAGTAAGCACAGGGAAATATATGCTTCTAAATCCAAAACGCAGATATCTAAAACAGCGGTTGTCAATGTGTGCACTCATCTTCCAGAGTTAAACGGGTGTGTGGATTCAGCAGTCTGCAAACTATTTCTCTGCAGTGTCCCAAAACAGGCGTTTTCAGCCCGTTACCGCCATATGGAAGAAACAGCAGTAAGCACAGGGAAGTATCTGCTTCTAAATTCAAAACGCAGCTATCTAAAAGAGCGGTTGTCAATGTGTGCACTCCACTTCCAGAGTTAAACCCATTTGTGGATTCAGCAGTCTGCAAACACTTTCTCTGCAGAGTCCCAAAACAGGCGTTTTCAGCCCATTACCGGCAGGTGGAAGAAACAGCAGTAAGCACAGGGAAATATCTGCTTCTAAATTCAAAACGCAGCTATCTAACAGAACGGTTGTCAATGTGTGCACTCAACTTCCAGAGTTAAACCCATTTGTGGATTCAGCAGTCTGCAAACACTTTCTCTGCAGAGTCCCAAAACAGGCGTTTTCAGCCCATTACCGGCATATGGAAGAAACAGCAGTAAGCACAGGGAAATATCTGCTTCTAAATCCAAAACGCAGCTATCTAACAGATCGGTTGTCAATGTGTGCACTCAACTTCCAGAGTTAAACCCGTGTGTGGATTCAGCAGTCTGCAAACACTTTCTCTGCAGAGTCCCAAAACAGGCGTTTTCAGCCCATTACCGGCATATGGAAGAAACAGCAGTAAGCACAGGGAAATATCTGCTTCTAAATCCAAAACGCAGCTATCTAACAGAACGGTTGTCAATGTGTGCACTCAACTTCCAGAGTTAAACCCGTGTGTGGATTCAGCAGTCTGCAAACTCTTTCTCTGCAGAGTCCCAAAACAGGCGTTTTCATCCCATTACCCGCATATGGAATAAACAGCAGTAAGCACAGGGAAATATCTGCTTCTAAATCCAAAACGCAGCTATCTAACAGACCTGTTGTCAATGTGTGCACTCAACTTCCAGAGTTAAACCCGTGTGTGGATTCAGGAGTCTGCAAACACTTTCTCTGCAGAGTCCCAAAACAGGTGTTTTCAGCCCATTACCGGCATATGGAAGAAACAGCAGTAAGCACAGGGAAATATCTGCTTCTAAATCCAAAACGCAGCTTTCTAACAGAACGGTTGTCAATGTGTGCACTCAACTTCCGGAGGTAAACCCGTGTGTGGATTCAGCAGTCTGCAAACACTTTCTCTGCAGAGTCCCAATACAGGCGTTTTCAGCCCATTTCCGGCCTATGGAAGAAACAGCAGTAAGCACAGGGAAATATCTGCTTCTAAATCCAAAACGAAGCTACCTAACAAGACGGTTGTCAATGTGTGCACTCAACTTCCAGAGTTAAACCCGTGTGTGGATTCAGCAGTCTGCAAACACTTTCTCTGCGGAGTCCCAAAACAGGTGTTTTCAGCCCATTACCGGCAAAAGGAAGAAACAGCAGTAAGCCCAGGGAAATATGTGCTTCCAAATCCAAAACGCAGCTATCTAACAGAACGGTTGTCAATGTGTGCACTCAACTTCCAGAGTTAAACCGGTGTGTGGATTCAGCAGTCTGCAAACACTTTCTCTGCAGAGTCCCAAAACAGGAGTTTTCAGCCCATTACCGGCATATGGAAGACAGCAGTAAGCACAGGGAAATATCTGATTCTAAATCCAAAACGCAGCTATCTAACAGAACGGTTGTCAATGTGTGCACTCAACTTCCAGAGTTAAACCCGTGTGTGGATTCAGCAGTCTGCAAACACTTTCTCTGCAGAGCCCCAAAACAGGCGTTTTCAGCCCATTACCAGCATATGGATGAAACAGCAGTAAGCACAGGCAAATATCTGCTTCTAAGTCCAAAACGCAGCTATCTAACAGAACGGTTGTCAATGTGTGCACTCAATTTCCAGAGTTAAACCCGTGTGTGGATTCAGCAGTCTGCAAACACTTTCTCTGCAGAGTCCCAAAACAGGCGTTTTCAGCCCATTACCGGCATATGGAAGAAACAGCAGTAAGCACAGGGAAATATCTGCTTCTAAATCCAAAACGAAGCTATCTAACAGAACGGGTGTCAATGTGTGCACTCAACTTCCAGAGTTAAACCCGTGTGTGGATTCAGCAGTCTGCAAACTCTTTCTCTGCACAGTCCAAAACAGGCGTTTTCAGCCCATTACCGGCCTATGGAAGAAACAGCAGTAAGCACAGGGAAATATCTGCTTCTGAATCCAAAATGCAGCTATCTAACAGAACGGTTGTCAATGTGTGCACTCAACTTCCAGAGTTAAACCCGTGTGTGGATTCAGCTGTCTGCAAACTCTTTCTCTGCAGAGTCCCAAAACAGGCGTTTTCAGCCCATTACCGGCATATGGAAGAAACAGCAGTAAGCACAGGGAAATATCTGCTTCTAAATCCAGAACGCAGCTATCTAACAGAAAGGTTGTCAATGTGTGCACTCAACTTCCAGAGTTAAAGCCGTGTGTGGATGCAGCAGTCTGCACACACTGTCTCTGCAGAGTCCCAAAACAGGCGTTTTCAGCCCATTACCGGCATATGGAAGAAACAGCAGTAAGCACAGGGAAATATCTGCTTCTAAATCCAGAACGCAGCTAACTAACAGAAAGGTTGTCAATGTGTGCACTCAACTTCCAGAGTTAAACCCGTGTGTGGATGCAGCAGTCTGCACACACTGTCTCTGCAGAGTCCCAAAACAGGCGTTTTCAGCCCATTACCGGCATATGGAAGAAACAGCAGTAAGCACAGGGAAATATCTGCTTCTAAATCCAAAACGCAGTTACCTAACAGAACGGTTGTCAATGTGTGCACTCAACTTCCAGAGTTAAACCCGTGTGTGGATTCAGCAGTCTGCAAACACTTTCTCTGCAGAGTCCCAAAACAGGCGTTTTCAGCCCATTGCCGTCATATGGAAGAAACAGCAGTAAGCACAGGGAAATATCTGCTTCTAAATCCAAAACGCAGCTATCTAACAGAACGGTTGTCAATGTGTGCACTCAACTTCCAGAGTTAAACCCGTGTGTGGATTCAGCAGTCTGCAAACACTTTCTCTGCAGAGTCCCAAAACAGGCGTTTTCAGCCCATTACCGGCATATGGAAGAAACAGCAGTAAGCACAGGGAAATATCTGCTTCTAAATCCAAAACGCAGCTATCTAACAGAATGGTTGTCAATGTGTGCACTCAACTTCCAGAGTTAAACCCGTGTGTGGATTCAGCAGTCTGCAAACACTTTCTCTGCAGAGTCCCAAAACAGGCGTTTTCAGCCCATTACCGCCATATGGAAGAAACAGCAGTAAGCACAGGGAAGTATCTGCTTCTAAATTCAAAACGCAGCTATCTAAAAGAGCGGTTGTCAATGTGTGCACTCCACTTCCAGAGTTAAACCGGTGTGTGGATTCAGCAGTCTGCAAACTCTTTCTCTGCAGAGTCCTAAAACAGGCGTTTTCAGCCCGTTACCGGCATATGGAAGAAACAGCAGTAAGCACAGGGAAATATCTGCTTCTAAATCCAAAACGAAGCTATCTAACAGAACGGTTGTCAATGTGTGCACTCAACTTCCAGAGTTAAACCCGTGTGTGGATTCAGCAGTCTGCAAACACTTTCTCTGCAGAGTCCCAAAACAGGCGTTTTCAGCCCATTACCGGCATGTCGAAGAAACAGCAGTAAGCATAGGGAAATATCTGCTTCGAAATCCAAAACGCAGCTATCTTACAGAACGGTTGTCAATGTGATCACTCAACTTCCAGAGTTAAACCCGTGTGTGGATTCAGCAGTCTGCAATCACTTTCTCTGCAGAGTCCCAAAACAGGCGTTTTCAGCCCATTACCGGCATATGGAAGAAACAGCAGTAAGCACAGGGAAATATCTGCTTCTAAATCCAAAACGCAGCTATCTAACAGAACGGTTGTCAATGTGTGCACTCAACTTCCAGAGTTAAACCCGTGTGTGGATTCAGCAGTCTGCAAACACTTTCTCTGCAGAGTCCCAAAACAGGCGTTTTCAACCCATTACCGGCCTATGGAAGAAACAGCAGTAAGCACAGGGAAATATCTGCTTCTAAATCCAAAACGAAGCTATCTAACAGAACGGTTGTCAATGTGTGCACTCAACTTCCAGAGTTAAACCCGTGTGTGGATTCAGCAGTCTGTAAACTCTTTCTCTGCACAGTCCCAAAACAGGCGTTTTCAGCCCATTACCGGCATATGGAAGAAGCAGCAGTAAGCACAGGGAAATATCTGCTTCTAAATCCAAAATGCAGCTATCTAACAGAACGGTTGTCAATGTGTGCACTCAACTTCCAGAGTTAAACCCGTGTGTGGATTCAGCAGTCTGCAAACTCTTTCTCTGCAGAGTCCCAAAACAGGCGTTTTCATCCCATTACCCGCATATGGAAGAAACAGCAGTAAGCACAGGGAAATATCTGCTTCTAAATCCAAAACGCAGCTATCTAACAGACCCGTTGTCAATGTGTGCACTCAACTTCCGGAGTTAAACCCGTGTTTGGATTCAGCAGTCTGCAAACACTTTCTCTGCAGAGTCCCAAAACAGGCGTTTTCAGCCCATTACCGGCATATGGAAGAAACAGCAGTAAGCACAGGGAAATATCTGCTTCTAAATCCAAAACGCAGCTATCTAACAGAACGGTTGTCAATGTGTGCACTCAACTTCCGGAGGTAAACCCGTGTGTGGATTCAGCAGTCTGCAAATACTTTCTCTGCGGAGTCCCAATACAGGCGTTTTCAGCCCATTTCCGGCCTATGGAAGAAACAGCAGTAAGCACAGGGAAATATCTGCTTCTAAATCCAAAACGAAGCTACCTAACAAGACGGTTGTCAATGTGTGCTCTCAACTTCCAGAGTTAAACCCGTGTGTGGATTCAGCAGTCTGCAAACACTTTCTCTGCGGAGTCCCAAAACAGGCGTTTTCAGCCCATTACCGGCAAAAGGAAGAAACAGCAGTAAGCCCAGGGAAATATGTGCTTCCAAATCCAAAACGCAGCTATCTAACAGAACGGTTGTCAATGTGTGCACTCAACTTCCAGAGTTAAACCGGTGTGTGGATTCAGCAGTCTGCAAACACTTTCTCTGCAGAGTCCCAAAACAGGCGTTTTCAGCCCATTACCGGCATATGGAAGACAGCAGTAAGCACAGGGAAATATCTGATTCTAAATCCAAAACGCAGCAATCTAACAGAACGGTTGTCAATCTGTGCACTCAACTTCCAGAGTTAAACCCGTGTGTGGATTCAGCAGTCTGCAAACACTTTCTCTGCAGAGTCCCAAAACAGGCGTTTTCAGCCCATTACCGGCAGGTGGAAGAAACAGCAGTAAGCACAGGGAAATATCTGCTTCTAAATCCAAAACGCAGCTATCTAACAGAAAGGTTGTCAATGTGTGCACTCAACTTCCAGAGTTAAACCCGTGTGTGGATGCAGCAGTCTGCACACACTGTCTCTGCAGAGTCCCAAAACAGGCGTTTTCAGCCCATTACCGGCATATGGAAGAAACAGCAGTAAGCACAGGGAAATATCTGCTTCTAAATCCAAAACGTAGTTACCTAACAGAACGGTTGTCAATGTGTGCACTCAACTTCCAGAGTTAAACCCGTGTGTGGATTCAGCAGTCTGCAAACACTTTCTCTGCAGAGTCCCAAAACAGGCGTTTTCAGCCCATTACCGTCATATGGAAGAAACAGCAGTAAGCACAGGGAAATATCTGCTTCTAAATCCAAAACGCAGCTATCTAACAGAACGGTTGTCAATGTGTGCACTCAACTTCCAGAGTTAAACCCGTGTGTGGATTCAGCAGTCTGCAAACACTTTCTCTGCAGAGTCCCAAAACAGGCGTTTTCAGCCCATTACCGGCATATGGAGGAAACAGCATTAAGCACAGGGAAATATCTGCTTATAAATCCAAAACGCAGCTATCTAACAGAACGGTTGTCAATGTGTGCACTCAACTTCCAGACTTAAACCCGTGTGTGGATTCAGCAGTCTGCAAACACTTTCTCTGCAGAGTCCCAAAACAGGCGTTTTCAGCCCATTACCGCCATATGGAAGAAACAGCAGTAAGCACAGGGAAGTATCTGCTTCTAAATTCAAAACGCAGCTATCTAAAAGAGCGGTTGTCAATGTGTGCACTCATCTTCCAGAGTTAAACGGGTGTGTGGATTCAGCAGTCTGCAAACTATTTCTCTGCAGTGTCCCAAAACAGGCCTTTTCAGCCCGTTACCGGCATATGGAAGAAACAGCAGTAAGCACAGGGAAATATCTGCTTCTAAATCCAAAACGCAGCTATCTAACACAACGGTTGTCAATGTGTGCACTCAACTTCCAGAGTTAAATCCGTGTGTGGATTCAGCAGTCTGCAAACTCTTTCTCTGCGGAGTCCCAAAACAGTCGTTTTCAGCCCATTACAGGCATATGGAAGAAACAGCAGTAAGCACAGGGAAATATCTGCTTCTAAATCCAAAACGCAGTTACCTAACAGAACGGTTGTCAATGTGTGCACTCAACTTCCAGAGTTAAACCCGTGTGTGGATTCAGCAGTCTGCAAACACTTTCTCTGCAGAGTCCCAAAACAGGCGTTTTCAGCCCACTACCGTCAGATGGAAGAAACAGCAGTAAGCACAGGGAAATATCTGCTTCTAAATCCAAAACGCAGCTATCTAACAGAACGGTTGTCAATGTGTGCACTCAGCTTCCAGAGTTAAACCCGTGTGTGGATTCAGCAGTCTGCAAACACTTTCTCTGCAGAGTCCCAAAACAGGCGTTTTCAGCCCATTACCGGCATATGGAAGAAACAGCAGTAAGCACAGGGAAATATCTGCTTCTAAATCCAAAACGCAGCTATCTAACAGAATGGTTGTCAATGTGTGCACTCAACTTCCAGAGTTAAACCCGTGTGTGGATTCAGCAGTCTGCAAACACTTTCTCTGCAGAGTCCCAAAACAGGCGTTTTCAGCCCATTACCGCCATATGGAAGAAACAGCAGTAAGCACAGGGAAGTATCTGCTTCTAAATTCAAAACGCAGCTATCTAAAAGAGCGGTTGTCAATGTGTGCACTCCACTTCCAGAGTTAAACCGGTGTGTGGATTCAGCAGTCTGCAAACTCTTTCTCTGCAGAGTCCTAAAACAGGCGTTTTCAGCCCGTTACCGGCATATGGAAGAAACAGCAGTAAGCACAGGGAAATATCTGCTTCTAAATCCAAAACGAAGCTATCTAACAGAACGGTTGTCAATGTGTGCACTCAACTTCCAGAGTTAAACCCGTGTGTGGATTCAGCAGTCTGCAAACACTTTCTCTGCAGAGTCCAAAAACAGGCGTTTTCAGCCCATTACCGGCATGTCGAAGAAACAGCAGTAAGCATAGGGAAATATCTGCTTCGAAATCCAAAACGCAGCTATCTAACAGAATGGTTGTCAATGTGATCACTCAACTTCCAGAGTTAAACCCGTGTGTGGATTCAGCAGTCTGCAATCACTTTCTCTGCAGAGTCCCAAAACAGGCGTTTTCAGCCCATTACCGGCATATGGAAGAAACAGCAGTAAGCACAGGGTAATATCTGCTTCTAAATCCAAAACGCAGCTATCTAACAGAACGGTTGTCAATGTGTGCACTCAACTTCCAGAGTTAAACCCGTGTGTGGATTCAGCAGTCTGCAAACACTTTCTCTGCAGAGTCCCAAAACAGGCGTTTTCAACCCATTACCGGCCTATGGAAGAAACAGCAGTAAGCACAGGGAAATATCTGCTTCTAAATCCAAAACGAAGCTATCTAACAGAACGGTTGTCAATGTGTGCACTCAACTTCCAGAGTTAAACCCGTGTGTGGATTCAGCAGTCTGTAAACTCTTTCTCTGCACAGTCCCAAAACAGGCGTTTTCAGCCCATTACCGGCATATGGAAGAAGCAGCAGTAAGCACAGGGAAATATCTGCTTCTAAATCCAAAATGCAGCTATCTAACAGAACGGTTGTCAATGTGTGCACTCAACTTCCAGAGTTAAACCCGTGTGTGGATTCAGCAGTCTGCAAACTCTTTCTCTGCAGAGTCCCAAAACAGGCGTTTTCATCCCATTACCCGCATATGGAAGAAACAGCAGTAAGCACAGGGAAATATCTGCTTCTAAATCCAAAACGCAGCTATCTAACAGACCCGTTGTCAATGTGTGCACTCAACTTCCGGAGTTAAACCCGTGTTTGGATTCAGCAGTCTGCAAACACTTTCTCTGCAGAGTCCCAAAACAGGCGTTTTCAGCCCATTACCGGCATATGGAAGAAACAGCAGTAAGCACAGGGAAATATCTGCTTCTAAATCCAAAACGCAGCTATCTAACAGAACGGTTGTCAATGTGTGCACTCAACTTCCGGAGGTAAACCCGTGTGTGGATTCAGCAGTCTGCAAACACTTTCTCTGCAGAGTCCCAAAACAGGCGTTTTCAGCCCATTACCGGCAGGTGGAAGAAACAGCAGTAAGCACAGGGAAATATCTGCTTCTAAATCCAAAACGCAGCTATCTAACAGAACGGTTGTCAATGTGTGCACTCAACTTCCAGAGTTAAACCCATTTGTGGATTCAGCAGTCTGCAAACACTTTCTCTGCAGAGTCCCAAAACAGGCGTTTTAAGCCCATTACCGGCATATGGAAGAAACAGCAGTAAGCACAGGGAAATATCTGCTTCTAAATCCAAAACGCAGCTATCTAACAGACCTGTTGTCAATGTGTGCACTCAACTTCCAGAGTTAAACCCGTGTGTGGATTCAGGAGTCTGCAAACACTTTCTCTGCAGAGTCCCAAAACAGGTGTTTTCAGCCCATTTCCGGCCTAAGGAAGAAACCGCAGTAAGCACAGGGAAATATCTGCTTCTAAATCCAAAACGAAGCTACCTAACAAGACGGTTGTCAATGTGTGCACTCAACTTCCAGAGTTAAACCCGTGTGTGGATTCAGCAGTCTGCAAACACTTTCTCTGCGGAGTCCCAAAACAGGCGTTTTCAGCCCATTACCGGCAAAAGGAAGAAACAGCAGTAAGCCCAGGGAAATATGTGCTTCCAAATCCAAAACGCAGCTATCTAACAGAACGGTTGTCAATGTGTGCACTCAACTTCCAGAGTTAAACCGGTGTGTGGATTCAGCAGTCTGCAAACACTTTCTCTGCAGAGTCCCAAAACAGGCGTTTTCAGCCCATTACCGGCATATGGAAGACAGCAGTAAGCACAGGGAAATATCTGATTCTAAATCCAAAACGCAGCTATCTAACAGAACGGTTGTCAATGTGTGCACTCAACTTCCAGAGTAAAACCCGTGTTTGGATTCAGCAGTCTGCAAACACTTTCTCTGCAGAGTCCCAAAACAGGCGTTTTCAGCCCATTACCGGCATATGGAGGAAACAGCATTAAGCACAGGGAAATATCTGCTTATAAATCCAAAACGCAGCTATCTAACAGAACGGTTGTCAATGTGTGCACTCAACTTCCAGAGTTAAACCCGTGTGTGGATTCAGCAGTCTGCAAACACTTTCTCTGCAGAGTCCCAAAACAGGCGTTTTCAGCCCATTACCGCCATATGGAAGAAACAGCAGTAAGCACAGGGAAATATATGCTTCTAAATCCAAAACGCAGATATCTAAAACAGCGGTTGTCAATGTGTGCACTCATCTTCCAGAGTTAAACGGGTGTGTGGATTCAGCAGTCTGCAAACTATTTCTCTGCAGTGTCCCAAAACAGGCGTTTTCAGCCCGTTACCGGCATATGGAAGAAACAGCAGTAAGCACAGGGAAATATCTGCTTCTAAATCCAAAACGAAGCTATCTAACAGAACGGTTGTCAATGTGTGGACTCAATTTCCAGAGTTAAACCCGTGTTTGGATTCAGCAGTCTGCAAACACTTTCTCTGCAGAGTCCCAAAACAGGCGTTTTCAGCCCATTTCCGCCATATGGAAGAAACAGCAGTAAGCACAGGTAAATATCTGCTTCTAAATCCAAAACGCAGCAATCTAACAGAACGGTTGTCAATCTGTGCACTCAACTTCCAGAGTTAAACCCGTGTGTGGATTCAGCAGTCTGCAAACACTTTCTCTGCAGAGTCCCAAAACAGGCGTTTTCAGCCCATTACCGGCAGGTGGAAGAAACAGCAGTAAGCACAGGGAAATATCTGCTTCTAAATTCAAAACGCAGCTATCTAACAGAACGGTTGTCAATGTGTGCACTCAACTTCCAGAGTTAAACCCATTTGTGGATTCAGCAGTCTGCAAACACTTTCTCTGCAGAGTCCCAAAACAGGCGTTTTCAGCCCATTACCGGCATATGGAAGAAACAGCAGTAAGCACAGGGAAATATCTGCTTCTAAATCCAAAACGCAGCTATCTAACAGATCGGTTGTCAATGTGTGCACTCAACTTCCAGAGTTAAACCCGTGTGTGGATTCAGCAGTCTGCAAACACTTTCTCTGCAGAGTCCCAAAACAGGCGTTTTCAGCCCATTACCGGCATATGGAAGAAACAGCAGTAAGCACAGGGAAATATCTGCTTCTAAATCCAAAACGCAGCTATCTAACAGAACGGTTGTCAATGTGTGCACTCAACTTCCAGAGTTAAACCCGTGTGTGGATTCAGCAGTCTGCAAACTCTTTCTCTGCAGAGTCCCAAAACAGGCGTTTTCATCCCATTACCCGCATATGGAATAAACAGCAGTAAGCACAGGGAAATATCTGCTTCTAAATCCAAAACGCAGCTATCTAACAGACCTGTTGTCAATGTGTGCACTCAACTTCCAGAGTTAAACCCGTGTGTGGATTCAGGAGTCTGCAAACACTTTCTCTGCAGAGTCCCAAAACAGGTGTTTTCAGCCCATTACCGGCATATGGAAGAAACAGCAGTAAGCACAGGGAAATATCTGCTTCTAAATCCAAAACGCAGCTTTCTAACAGAACGGTTGTCAATGTGTGCACTCAACTTCCGGAGGTAAACCCGTGTGTGGATTCAGCAGTCTGCAAACACTTTCTCTGCAGAGTCCCAATACAGGCGTTTTCAGCCCATTTCCGGCCTATGGAAGAAACAGCAGTAAGCACAGGGAAATATCTGCTTCTAAATCCAAAACGAAGCTACCTAACAAGACGGTTGTCAATGTGTGCACTCAACTTCCAGAGTTAAACCCGTGTGTGGATTCAGCAGTCTGCAAACACTTTCTCTGCGGAGTCCCAAAACAGGTGTTTTCAGCCCATTACCGGCAAAAGGAAGAAACAGCAGTAAGCCCAGGGAAATATGTGCTTCCAAATCCAAAACGCAGCTATCTAACAGAACGGTTGTCAATGTGTGCACTCAACTTCCAGAGTTAAACCGGTGTGTGGATTCAGCAGTCTGCAAACACTTTCTCTGCAGAGTCCCAAAACAGGAGTTTTCAGCCCATTACCGGCATATGGAAGACAGCAGTAAGCACAGGGAAATATCTGATTCTAAATCCAAAACGCAGCTATCTAACAGAACGGTTGTCAATGTGTGCACTCAACTTCCAGAGTTAAACCCGTGTGTGGATTCAGCAGTCTGCAAACACTTTCTCTGCAGAGCCCCAAAACAGGCGTTTTCAGCCCATTACCAGCATATGGATGAAACAGCAGTAAGCACAGGCAAATATCTGCTTCTAAGTCCAAAACGCAGCTATCTAACAGAACGGTTGTCAATGTGTGCACTCAATTTCCAGAGTTAAACCCGTGTGTGGATTCAGCAGTCTGCAAACACTTTCTCTGCAGAGTCCCAAAACAGGCGTTTTCAGCCCATTACCGGCATATGGAAGAAACAGCAGTAAGCACAGGGAAATATCTGCTTCTAAATCCAAAACGAAGCTATCTAACAGAACGGGTGTCAATGTGTGCACTCAACTTCCAGAGTTAAACCCGTGTGTGGATTCAGCAGTCTGCAAACTCTTTCTCTGCACAGTCCAAAACAGGCGTTTTCAGCCCATTACCGGCCTATGGAAGAAACAGCAGTAAGCACAGGGAAATATCTGCTTCTGAATCCAAAATGCAGCTATCTAACAGAACGGTTGTCAATGTGTGCACTCAACTTCCAGAGTTAAACCCGTGTGTGGATTCAGCTGTCTGCAAACTCTTTCTCTGCAGAGTCCCAAAACAGGCGTTTTCAGCCCATTACCGGCATATGGAAGAAACAGCAGTAAGCACAGGGAAATATCTGCTTCTAAATCCAGAACGCAGCTATCTAACAGAAAGGTTGTCAATGTGTGCACTCAACTTCCAGAGTTAAAGTCGTGTGTGGATGCAGCAGTCTGCACACACTGTCTCTGCAGAGTCCCAAAACAGGCGTTTTCAGCCCATTACCGGCATATGGAAGAAACAGCAGTAAGCACAGGGAAATATCTGCTTCTAAATCCAGAACGCAGCTAACTAACAGAAAGGTTGTCAATGTGTGCACTCAACTTCCAGAGTTAAACCCGTGTGTGGATGCAGCAGTCTGCACACACTGTCTCTGCAGAGTCCCAAAACAGGCGTTTTCAGCCCATTACCGGCATATGGAAGAAACAGCAGTAAGCACAGGGAAATATCTGCTTCTAAATCCAAAACGCAGTTACCTAACAGAACGGTTGTCAATGTGTGCACTCAACTTCCAGAGTTAAACCCGTGTGTGGATTCAGCAGTCTGCAAACACTTTCTCTGCAGAGTCCCAAAACAGGCGTTTTCAGCCCATTGCCGTCATATGGAAGAAACAGCAGTAAGCACAGGGAAATATCTGCTTCTAAATCCAAAACGCAGCTATCTAACAGAACGGTTGTCAATGTGTGCACTCAACTTCCAGAGTTAAACCCGTGTGTGGATTCAGCAGTCTGCAAACACTTTCTCTGCAGAGTCCCAAAACAGGCGTTTTCAGCCCATTACCGGCATATGGAGGAAACAGCATTAAGCACAGGGAAATATCTGCTTCAAAATCCAAAACGCAGCTATCTAACAGAACGGTTGTCAATGTGTGCACTCAACTTCCAGAGTTAAACCCGTGTGTGGATTCAGCAGTCTGCAAACACTTTCTCGGCAGAGTCCCAAAACAGGCGTTTTCAGCCCATTACCGCCATATGGAAGAAACTGCAGTAAGCACAGGGAAATATATGCTTCTAAATCCAAAACGCAGATATCTAAAACAGCGGTTGTCAATGTGTGCACTCAACTTCCAGAGTTAAACGGGTGTGTGGATTCAGCAGTCTGCAAACTCTTTCTGTGCAGTGTCCCAAAACAGGCGTTTTCAGCCCGTTACCGGCATATGGAAGAAACAGCAGTAAGCACAGGGAAATATCTGCTTCTAAATCCAAAACGAAGATATCTAACAGAACGGTTGTCAATGTGTGGACTCAATTTCCAGAGTTAAACCCGTGTTTGGATTCAGCAGTCTGCAAACACTTTCTCTGCAGAGTCCCAAAACAGGAGTTTTCAGCCCATTTCCGCCATATGGAAGAAACAGCAGTAAGCACAGGTAAATATCTGCTTCTAAATCCAAAACGCAGCAATCTAACAGAACGGTTGTCAATCTGTGCACTCAACTTCCAGAGTTAAACCCGTGTGTGGATTCAGCAGTCTGCAAACACTTTCTCTGCAGAGTCCCAAAACAGCCGTTTTCAGCCCATTACCGGCATGTGGAAGAAACAGCAGTAAGCACAGGGAAATATCTGCTTCTAAATCCAAAACGCAGCTATCTAACAGAACGATTGTCAATGTGTGCACTCAACTTCCAGATTTAAACCCATTTGTGGATTCAGCAGTCTGCAAACACTTTCTCTGCAGAGTCCCAAAACAGGCGTTTTCAGCCCATTACCGGCATATGGAAGAAACAGCAGAAAGCACAGGGAAATATCTGCTTCTAAATCCAAAACGCAGCTATCTAACAGATCGGTTGTCAATGTGTGCACTCAACTTCCAGAGTTAAACCCGTGTGTGGATTCAGCAGTCTGCAAACACTTTCTCTGCAGAGTCCCAAAACAGGCGTTTTCAGCCCATTACCGGCATTTGGAAGAAACAGCAGTAAGCACAGGGAAATATCTGCTTCTAAATCCAAAACGCAGCTATCTAACAGAACGGTTGTCAATGTGTGCACTCAACTTCCAGAGTTAAACCCGTGTGTGGATTCAGCAGTCTCCAAACTCTTTCTCTGCAGAGTCCCAAAACAGGCGTTTTCATCCCATTACCCGCATATGGAATAAACAGCAGTAAGCACAGGGAAATATCTGCTTCTAAATCCAAAACGCAGCTATCTAACAGACCTGTTGTCAATGTGTGCACTCAACTTCCAGAGTTAAACCCGTGTGTGGATTCAGGAGTCTGCAAACACTTTCTCTGCAGAGTCCCAAAACAGGTGTTTTCAGCCCATTACCGGCATATGGAAGAAACAGCAGTAAGCACAGGGAAATATCTGCTTCTAAATCCAAAACGCAGCTATCTAACAGAACGGTTGTCAATGTGTGCACTCAACTTCCGGAGGTAAACCCGTGTGTGGATTCAGCAGTCTGCAAACACTTTCTCTGCAGAGTCCCAATACAGGCGTTTTCAGCCCATTTCCGGCCTATGGAAGAAACAGCAGTAAGCACAGGGAAATATCTGCTTCTAAATCCAAAACGAAGCTACCTAACAAGACGGTTGTCAAAGTGTGCACTCAACTTCCAGAGTTAAACCCGTGTGTGGATTCAGCAGTCTGCAAACACTTTCTCTGCGGAGTCCCAAAACAGGCGTTTTCAGCCCATTACCGGCAAAAGGAAGAAACAGCAGTAAGCCCAGGGAAATATGTGCTTCCAAATCCAAAACGCAGCTATCTAACAGAACGGTTGTCAATGTGTGCACTCAACTTCCAGAGTTAAACCGGTGTGTGGATTCAGCAGTCTGCAAACACTTTCTCTGCAGAGTCCCAAAACAGGAGTTTTCAGCCCATTACCGGCAGATGGAAGACAGCAGTAAGCACAGGGAAATATCTGATTCTAAATCCAAAACGCAGCTATCTAACAAAACGGTTGTCAGTGTGTGCACTCAACTTCCAGAGTTAAACCCGTGTGTGGATTCAGCAGTCTGCAAACACTTTCTCTGCAGAGCCCCAAAACAGGCGTTTTCAGCCCATTACCAGCATATGGATGAAACAGCAGTAAGCACAGGCAAATATCTGCTTCTCAGTCCAAAACGCAGCTATCTAACAGAACGGTTGTCAATGTGTGCACTCAACTTCCAGAGTAAAACCCGTGTTTGGATTCAGCAGTCTGCAAACACTTTCTCTGCAGAGTCCCAAAACAGGCGTTTTCAGCCCATTTCCGGCATATGGAAGAAACAGCAGTAAGCACAGGGAAATATCTGCTTCTAAATCCAAAACGCAGCTATCTAACAGAACGGTTGTCAATGTGTGCACTCAACTTCCAGAGGTAAACCCGTGTGTGGATTGAGCAGTCTGCAAACACTTTCTCTGCAGAGTCCCAAAACAGGCGTTTTCAGCCCATTACCGGCATATGGAAGAAACAGCAGTAAGCACAGGGAAATATCTGCTTCTAAATCCAAAACGCAGCTATCTAACAGAACGGTTGTCAATGTGTGCACTCAACTTCCAGAGTTAAACCCGTGTGTGGATTCAGCAGTCTGCAAACTCTTTCTCTGCAGAGTCCCAAAACAGGCGTTTTCAGCCCATTACCGGCATATGGAAGAAACAGCAGTAAGCACAGGGAAATATCTGCTTCTAAATCCAAAACGCAGCTATCTAACAGAACCGTTGTCAATGTGTGCACTCAACTTCAAGAGTTAAAGCCGTGTGTGGATTCAGCAGTCTGCAAACACTTTCTCTGCAGAGTCCCAAAACAGGCGTTTTCAGCCCATTACCGGCATATGGAAGAAACAGCAGTAAGCACAGGGAAATATTTGCTTCTAAATCCAAAACGCAGCTATCTAACAGAACGGTTGTCAATGTGTGCACTCAACTTCCAGAGTTAAACCTGTGTGTGGATTCAGCAGTCTGCAAACTCTTTCTCTGCAGAGTCCCAAAACAGGCGTTTTCAGCCCGTTACCGGCATATGGAAGAAACAGCAGTAAGCACCGGGAAATATCTGCTTCTAAATCCAAAACGCAGCTATCTAACAGAACGGTTGTCAATGTGTGCACTCAACTTCCAGAGTTCAACCCGTGTGTGGATTCAGCAGTCTGCAAACACTTTCTCTGCAGAGTTGCAAAACAGGCGTTTTCAGCCCATTACCGGCATATGGAAGAAACAGCAGTAAGCACAGGGAAATATCTGCTTCTAAATCCAAAACGCAGCTATCTAACAGAACGGTTGTCAATGTGTGCACTCAACTTCCAGAGTTAAACCCGTGTGTGGATTCAGCACTCTGCAAACACTTTCTCTGCAGAGTCCCAAAACAGGCGTTTTCAGCCCATTACCGGCATATGGAAGAAACAGCAGTAAGCACAGGGAAATATCTGCTTCTAAATCCAAAACGCAGCTATCTAACAGAACGGTTGTCAATGTGTGCACTCAACTTCCAGAGTTAAAGCCGTGTGTGGATTCAGCAGTCTGCAAACACTTTCTCTGCAGAGTCCCAAAACAGGCGTTTTCAGCCCGTTACCGGCATATGGAAGAAACAGCAGTAAGCACAGGGAAATATCTGCTTCTAAATCCAAAACACAGCTATCTAACAGAATGGTTGTCAATGTGTGCACTACACTTCCAGAGTTAAACCCGTGTGTGGATTCAGCAGTCTGCAAACACTTTCTCTGCAGAGTCCCAAAACAGGCGTTTTCAGCCCATTACCGGCATATGGAAGAAACAGCAGTAAGCACAGGGAAATATCTGCTTCTAAATCCAAAACGCAGCTATCTAACAGAACGGTTGTCAATGTGTGCACTCAAATTCCAGAGGTAAACCTGTGTGTGGATTCAGCAGTCTGCAAACACTTTCTCTGCAGAGACCCAAAACAGGCGTTTTCAGCCCATAACCGGCAAATGGAAGAAACAGCAGTAAGCACAGGGAAATATCTCCTTCTAAATCCAAAACGCAGCTATCTAACAGAACGGTTGTCAATGTGTGCACTCAACTTCCAGAGTTAAACCCGTGTGTGGATTCAGCAGTCTGCAAACACTTTCTCTGCAGAGTCCCAAAACAGGCGTTTTCAGCCCATTACCGGCATATGGAAGAAACAGCAGTAAGCACAGGGAAATATCTGCTTCTAAATCCAAAACGCAGCTATCTAACAGAACGGTTGTCAATGTGTGCACTCAACTTCCAGAGTTAAACCCGTGTGTGGATTCAGCAGTCTGCAAACTCTTTCTCTGCACAGTCCCAAAACAGGCGTTTTCAGCCCATTACCGGCATATGGAAGAAACAGCAGTAAGCACAGGGAAATATCTGCTTCTAAATCCAAAACGCAGCTATCTAACAGAAACGTTGTCAATGTGTGCACTCAACTTCCAGAGTTAAACCCGTGTGTGGATTCAGCAGTCTGCAAACACTTTCTCTGCAGAGTCCCAAAACAGGCGTTTTCAACCCATTACCGGCATATGGAAGAAACAGCAGTAAGCACAGGGAAATATCTGCTTCTAAATCCAAAACGCAGCTACCTAACAGAACGGTTGTCAATGTGTGCACTCAACTTCCAGAGTTAAACCCGTGTGTGGATTCAGCAGTCTGCAAACACTTTCTCTGCAGAGTCCCAAAACAGGCGTTTTCAGCCCATTACCGGCATATGGAAGAAACAGCAGTAAGCACAGGGAAATATCTGCTTCTAAATCCAAAACGCAGCTATCTAACAGAACGGTTGTCAATGTGTGCACTCAACTTCCAGAGTTAAACCCGTGTGTGGATTCAGCAGTCTGCAAACTCTTTCTCTGCAGAGTCCCAAAACAGGCGTTTCCAGCCGGTTACCGGCATATGGAAGAAACAGCAGTAAGCACAGGGAAATATCTGCTTCAAAATCCAAAACGCAGCTATCTAACAGAACGGTTGTCAATGTGTGCACTCAACTTCCAGAGTTAAACCCGTGTGTGGATTCAGCAGTCTGCAAACACTTTCTCTGCAGAGTTGCAAAACAGGCGTTTTCAGCCCATTACCGGCATATGGAAGAAACAGCAGTAAGCACAGGGAAATATCTGCTTCTAAATCCAAAACGCAGCTATCTAACAGAACGGTTGTCAATGTGTGCACTCAACTTCCAGAGTTAAACCCGTGTGTGGATTCAGCAGTCTGCAAACACTTTCTCTGCAGAGTCCCAAAACAGGCGTTTTCAGCCCATTACCGGCATATGGAAGAAACAGCAGTAAGCACAGGGAAATATCTGCTTCTAAATCCAAAACGCAGCTATCTAACAGAACGGTTGTCAATGTGTGCACTCAACTTCCAGAGTTAAAGCCGTGTGTGGATTCAGCAGTCTGCAAACACTTTCTGTGCAGAGTCCCAAAACAGGCGTTTTCAGCCCGTTACTGGCATATGGAAGAAACAGCAGTAAGCACAGGGAAATATCTGCTTCTAAATCCAAAACGCAGCTATCTAACAGAATGGTTGTCAATGTGTGCACTACACTTCCAGAGTTAAACCCGTGTGTGGATTCAGCAGTCTGCAAACACTTTCTCTGCAGAGTCCCAAAACAGGCGTTTTCAGCCCATTACCGGCATATGGAAGAAACAGCAGTAAGCACAGGGAAATATCTGCTTCTAAATCCAAAACGCAGCTATCTAACAGAACGGTTGTCAATGTGTGCACTCAAATTCCAGAGGTAAACCAGTGTGTGGATTCAGCAGTCTGCAAACACTTTCTCTGCAGAGTCCCAAAACAGGCGTTTTCAGCCCATAACCGGCAAATGGAAGAAACAGCAGTAAGCACAGGGAAATATCTGATTCTAAATCCAAAACGCAGCTATCTAACAAAACGGTTGTCAATGTGTGCACTCAACTTCCAGAGTTAAATCGGTGTGTGGATTCAGCAGTCTGCAAACTCTTTCTCTGCAGAGTCCCAAAACAGGCGTTTTCAGCCCATTACCGGCATATGGAAGAAACAGCAGTAAGCACAGGGAAATATCTGCTTCTAAATCCAAAACGCAGCTACCTAACAGAACGGTTGTCAATGTGTGCACTCAACTTCCAGAGTTAAACCCGTGTTTGGATTCAGCAGACTGCAAACACTTTCTCTGCAGAGTCCCAAAACAGGCGTTTTCAGCCCATTACCGGCATATGGAAGAAACAGCAGTAAGCACAGGGAAATATCTGCTTCTAAATCCAAAACGCAGCTATGTAACACAACGGTTGTCAATGTGTGCACTCAACTTCCAGAGGTAAACGCGTGTGTGGATTCAGCAGTCTGCAAACACTTTCTCTGCAGAGTACCAAAACAGGCGTTTTCAGCCCATTACCGGCATATGGAAGAAACAGCAGTAAGCACAGGGAAATATCTGCTTCTAAATCCAAAACGCAGCTATCTAACAGAACGGTTGTCAATGTGTGCACTCAACTTCCAGAGTTAAACCCGTGTGTGGATTCAGCAGTCTGCAAACACTTTCTCTGCAGAGTCCCAAAACAGGCGGTTTCAGCCCATTACCGGCATATGGAAGAAACAGCAGTAAGCACAGGGAAATATCTGCTTATAAATCCAAAACGCAGCTTTCTAACAGGACGGTTGTCAATGTGTGGACTCAACTTCCAGAGTTAAACCCGTGTGTGGATTCAGCAGTCTGCAAACACTTTCTCTGCAGAGTCCCAAAACAGGCGTTTTCAGCCCATTACCGGCATATGGAAAAAACAGCAGTAAGCACAGGGAAATATCTGCTTCTAAATCCAAAACGCAGCTATCTAACAGAACGGTTGTCAATGTGTGCACTCAACTTCCAGAGTTAAACCCGTGTGTGGATTCAGCAGTCTGCAAACACTTTCTCTGCAGAGTCCCAAAACAGGCGTTTTCAGCCCATTACCGGCATATGGAAGAAACAGCAGTAAGCACAGGGAAATATCTGCTTCTAAATCCAAAACGCAGCTATCTAACGGAACGGTTGTCAATGTGTGCACTCAACTTCCAGAGTTAAACCCGTGTGTGGATTCAGCATTCTGCAAACACTTTCTCTGCAGAGTCCCAAAACAGGCGTTTTCAGCCCATTACCGGCATATGGAAGAAACAGCAGTAAGCACAGGGAAATATCTGCTTCTAAATCCAAAACGCAGCTACCTAACAGAACGGTTGTCAATGTGTGCACTCAACTTCCAGAGTTAAATCCGTGTGTGGATTCAGCAGTCTGCAAACACTTTCTCTGCAGAGTCCCAAAACAGGCGTTTTCAGCCCATTACCGGCATAAGGAAGAAACAGCAGTAAGCACAGGGAAATATCTGCTTCTAAATCCAAAACGCAGCTATCTAACAGAACGGTTGTCAATGAGTGCACTCAACTTCCAGAGTTAAACCGGTGTGTGGATTCAGCAGTCTGCAAACACTTTCTCTGCAGAGTCCCAAAACAGGCGTTTTCAGCCCATTACCGGCATATGGAAGAAACAGCAGTAAGCACAGGGAAATATCTGCTTCTAAATCCAAAACGCAGCTATCTAACAGAACGGTTTTCAATGTGTGCACTCAACTTCCAGAGTTAAACCCGTGTGTGGATTCAGCAGTCTGCAAACACTTTCTCTGCAGAGTCCCAAAACAGGCGTTTTCAGCCCATTACCGGCATATGGAAGAAACAGCAGTAAGCACAGGGAAATATCTGCTTCTAAATCCAAAACGCAGCTATCTAACAGAACGGTTGTCAATGTGTGCACTCAACTTCCAGAGTTAAACCCGTGTGTGGATTCAGCAGTCTGCAAACACTTTCTCTGCAGAGTCCCAAAACAGGCGTTTTCAGCCCATTAACGGCATATGGAAGAAACAGCAGTAAGCACAGGGAAATATCTGCTTCTAAATCCAAAACGCAGCTATCTAACAGAACGGTTGTCAATGTGTGCACTCAACTTCCAGAGTTAAACCGGTGTGTGGATTCAGCAGTCTGCAAACTCTTTCTCTGCAGAGTCCCAAAACAGGCGTTTTCAGCCCATTACCGGCATATGGAAGAAACAGCAGTAAGCACAGGGAAATATCTGCTTCTAAATCCAAAACGCAGCTATCTAACAGAACCGTTGTCAATGTGTGCACTCAACTTCAAGAGTTAAAGCCGTGTGTGGATTCAGCAGTCTGCAAACACTTTCTCTGCAGAGTTCCAGAACAGGCGTTTTCAGCCCATTACCGGCATACGGAAGAAACAGCAGTAAGCACAGGGAAATATCTGCTTCTAAATCCAAAACGCAGCTATCTAACAGAACGGTTGTCAATGTGTGCACTCAACTTCCAGAGTTAAACCCGTGTGTGGATTCAGCAGTCTGCAAACTCTTTCTCTGCATAGTCCCAAAACAGGCGTTTTCAGCCCATTACCGGCATATGGAAGAAACAGCAGTAAGCACAGGGAAATATCTGCTTCTAAATCCAAAACGCAGCTACCTAACAGAACGGTTGTCAATGTGTGCACTCAACTTCCAGAGTTAAACCCGTGTGTGGATTCAGCAGTCTGCAAACACTTTCTCTGCAGAGTCCCAAAACAGGCGTTTTCAGCCCATTACCGGCATATGGAAGAAACAGCAGTAAGCACAGGGAAATATCTGCTTCTAAATCCAAAACGCAGCTATCTAACAGAACGGTTGTCAATGAGTGCACTCAACTTCCAGAGTTAAACCCGTGTGTGGATTCAGCAGTCTGCAAACTCTTTCTCTGCAGAGTCCCAAAACAGGCGTTTTCAGCCCGTTACCGGCATATGGAAGAAACAGCAGTAAACACAGGGAAATATCTGCTTCTAAATCCAAAACGCAGCTATCTAACAGAACGGTTGTCAATGTGTGCACTCAACTTCCAGAGTTAAACCCGTGTGTGGATTCAGCAGTCTGCAAACACTTTCTCTGCAGAGTTGCAAAACAGGCGTTTTCAGCCCATTACCGGCATATGGAAGAAACAGCAGTAAGCACAGGGAAATATCTGCTTCTAAATCCAAAACGCAGCTATCTAACAGAACGGTTGTCAATGTGTGCACTCAACTTCCAGAGTTAAACCCGTGTGTGGATTCAGCAGTCTGCAAACACTTTCTCTGCAGAGTCCCAAAACAGGCGTTTTCAGCCCATTACCGGCATATGGATGAAACAGCAGTAAGCACAGGGAAATATCTGCTTCTAAATCCAAAACGCAGCTATCTAACAGAACGGTTGTCAATGTGTGCACTCAACTTCCAGAGTTAAAGCCGTGTGTGGATTCAGCAGTCTGCAAACACTTTCTCTGCAGAGTCCCAAAACAGGCGTTTTCAGCCCGTTACCGGCATATGGAAGAAACAGCAGTAAGCACAGGGAAATATCTGCTTCTAAATCCAAAACGCAGCTATCTAACAGAATGGTTGTCAATGTGTGCACTACACTTCCAGAGTTAAACCCGTGTGTGGATTCAGCAGTCTGCAAACACTTTCTCTGCAGAGCCCCAAAACAGGCGTTTTCAGCCCGTTACCGGCATATGGAAGAAACAGCAGTAAGCACAGGGAAATATCTGCTTCTAAATCCAAAACGCAGCTATCTAACAGAACGGTTGTCAATGTGTGCACTCAAATTCCAGAGGTAAACCTGTGTGTGGATTCAGCAGTCTGCAAACACTTTCTCTGCAGAGACACAAAACAGGCGTTTTCAGCCCATAACCGGCAAATGGAAGAAACAGCAGTAAGCACAGGGAAATATCTGCTTCTAAATCCAAAACGCAGCTATCTAACAGAACGGTTGTCAATGTGTGCAGTCAACTTCCAGCGTTAAACCAGTGTGAGGATTCAGCAGTCTGCAAACACTTTCTCTGCAGAGTCCCAAAACAGGCGTTTTCAGCCCATTACCGGCATATGGAAGAAACAGCAGTAAGCACAGGGAAATATCTGCTTCTAAATCCAAAACGCAGCTATCTAACAGAACGGTTGTCAATGTGTGCACTCAACTTCCAGAGTTAAACCCGTGTGTGGATTCAGCATTCTGCAAACACTTTCTCTGCAGAGTCCCAAAACAGGCGTTTTCAGCCCATTACCGCCATATGGAAGAAACAGCTGTAAGCACAGGGAAATATCTGCTTCTAAATCCAAAACGCAGCTACCTAACAGAACGGTTGTCAATGTGTGCACTCAACTTCCAGAGTTAAACCCGTGTGTGGATTCAGCAGTCTGCAAACACTTTCTCTGCAGAGTCCCAAAACAGGCGTTTTCAGCCCATTACCGGCATAAGGAAGAAACAGCAGTAAGCACAGGGAAATATCTGCTTCTAAATCCAAAACGCAGCTATCTAACAGAACGGTTGTCAATGTGTGCACTCAACTTCCAGAGTTAAACCGGTGTGTGGATTCAGCAGTCTGCAAACACTTTCTCTGCAGAGTCCCAAAACAGGCGTTTTCAGCCCATTACCGGCATATGGAAGAAACAGCAGTAAGCACAGGGAAATATCTGCTTCTAATCCAGAACGCAGCTATCTAATAGAACGGTTGTCAATGTGTGCACTCAACTTCCAGAGTTAAACCCGTGTGTGGATTCAGCAGTCTGCAAACACTTTCTCTCCAGAGTCCCAAACAGGCGTTTTCAGCCCATTACCGGCATATGGAAGAAACAGCAGTAAGCACAGGGAAATATCTGCTTCTAAATCCGAAACGCAGCTATCTAACAGAACGGTTGTCAGTGTGTGCACTCAACTTCCAGAGTTAAACCCGTGTGTGGATTCAGCAGTCTGCAAACACTTTCTCTGCAGAGTCCCAAAACAGGCGTTTTCAGCCCATTACCGGCATATGGAAGAAACAGCAGTAAGCACAGGGAAATATCTGCTTCTAAATCCAAAACGCAGCTATCTAACAGAACGGTTGTCAATGTGTGCACTCAACTTCCAGAGTTAAACCCGTGTGTGGATTCAGCAGTCTGCAAACTCTTTCTCTGCAGAGTCCCAAAACAGGCGTTTTCAGCCCATTACCGGCATATGGAAGAAACAGCAGTAAGCACAGGGAAATATCTGCTTCTAAATCCAAAACGCAGCTATCTAACAGAACGGTTGTCAATGTGTGCACTCAACTTCCAGAGTTAAACCCGTGTGTGGATTCAGCAGTCTGCAAACTCTTTCTCTGCAGAGTCCCAAAACAGGCGTTTTCAGCCCATTACCGGCATATGGAAGAAACAGCAGTAAGCACAGGGAAATATCTGCTTCTAAATCCAAAACGCAGCTACCTAACAGAACGGTTGTCAATGTGTGCACTCAACTTCCAGAGTTAAACCAGTGTGTGGATTCAGCAGTCTGCAAACACTTTCTCTCCAGAGTCCCAAAACAGGCGTTTTCAGCCCATTACCGGCATATGGAAGAAACAGCAGTAAGCACAGGGAAATATCTGCTTCTAAATCCAAAACGCAGCTATCTAACAGAACGGTTGTCAATGTGTGCACTCAACTTCCAGAGTTAAACCCGTGTGTGGATTCAGCAGTCTGCAAACACTTTCTCTGCAGAGTCCCAAAACAGGCGTTTTCAGCCCATTACCGGCATATGGAAGAAACAGCAGTAAGCACAGGGAAATATCTGCTTCTAAATCCAAAACGCAGCTATCTAACAGAACGGTTGTCAATGTGTGCACTCAACTTCCAGAGTTAAACCCGTGTGTGGATTCAGCAGTCTGCAAACTCTTTCTCTGCAGAGTCCCAAAACAGGCGTTTTCAGCCCATTACCGGCATATGGAAGAAACAGCAGTAAGCACAGGGAAATATCTGCTTCTAAATCCAAAACGCAGCTATCTAACAGAACGGTTGTCAATGTGTGCACTCAACTTCCAGAGATAAACCCGTGTGTGGATTCAGCAGTCTGCAAACTCTTTCTCTGCAGAGTCCCAAAACAGGCGTTTTCAGCCCATTACCGGCATATGGATGAAACAGCAGTAAGCACAGGGAAATATCTGCTTCTAAATCCAAAACGGAGCTACCTAACAGAACGGTTGTCAATGTGTGCACTCAACTTCCAGAGTTAAACCCGTGTGTGGATTCAGCAGTCTGCAAACACCTTCTCTGCAGAGTCCCAAAACAGGCGTTTTCAGCCCATTACCGGCATATGGAAGAAACAGCAGTAAGCACAGGGAAATATCTGCTTCTAAATCCAAAACGCAGCTATCTAACAGAACGGTTGTCAATGTGTGCACTCAACTTCCAGAGTTAAACCCGTGTGTGGATTCAGCGGTCTGCAAACTCTTTCTCTGCAGAGTCCCAAAACAGGCGTTTTCAGCCCGTTACCGGCATATGGAAGAAACAGCAGTAAGCACAGGGAAATATCTGCTTCTAAATCCAAAACGCAGCTATCTAACAGAACGGTTGTCAATGTGTGCACTCAACTTCCAGAGTTAAACCCGTGTGTGGATTCAGCAGTCTGCAAACACTTTCTCTGCAGAGTTGCAAAACAGGCGTTTTCAGCCCATTACCGGCATATGGAAGAAACAGCAGTAAGCACAGGGAAATATCTGCTTCTAAATCCAAAACGCAGCTATCTAACAGAACGGTTGTCAATGTGTGCACTCAACTTCCGGAGTTAAACCCGTGTGTGGATTCAGCAGTCTGCAAACACTTTCTCTGCAGAGTCCCAAAACAGGCGTTTTCAGCCCATTACCGGCATATGGAAGAAACAGCAGTAAGCACAGGGAAATATCTGCTTCTAAATCCAAAACGCAGCTATCTAACAGAACGGTTGTCAATGTGTGCACTCAACTTCCAGAGTTAAAGCCGTGTGTGGATTCAGCAGTCTGCAAACACTTTCTCTGCAGAGTCCCAAAACAGGCGGTTTCAGCCCATTACCGGCATATGGAAGAAACAGCAGTAAGCACAGGGAAATATCTGCTTATAAATCCAAAACGCAGCTTTCTAACAGGACGGTTGTCAATGTGTGGACTCAACTTCCAGAGTTAAACCCGTGTGTGGATTCAGCAGTCTGCAAACACTTTCTCTGCAGAGTCCCAAAACAGGCGTTTTCAGCCCATTACCGGCATATGGAAAAAACAGCAGTAAGCACAGGGAAATATCTGCTTCTAAATCCAAAACGCAGCTATCTAACAGAACGGTTGTCAATGTGTGCACTCAACTTCCAGAGTTAAACCCGTGTGTGGATTCAGCAGTCTGCAAACACTTTCTCTGCAGAGTCCCAAAACAGGCGTTTTCAGCCCATTACCGGCATATGGAAGAAACAGCAGTAAGCACAGGGAAATATCTGCTTCTAAATCCAAAACGCAGCTATCTAACGGAACGGTTGTCAATGTGTGCACTCAACTTCCAGAGTTAAACCCGTGTGTGGATTCAGCATTCTGCAAACACTTTCTCTGCAGAGTCCCAAAACAGGCGTTTTCAGCCCATTACCGGCATATGGAAGAAACAGCAGTAAGCACAGGGAAATATCTGCTTCTAAATCCAAAACGCAGTTACCTAACAGAACGGTTGTCAATGTGTGCACTCAACTTCCAGAGTTAAATCCGTGTGTGGATTCAGCAGTCTGCAAACACTTTCTCTGCAGAGTCCCAAAACAGGCGTTTTCAGCCCATTACCGGCATAAGGAAGAAACAGCAGTAAGCACAGGGAAATATCTGCTTCTAAATCCAAAACGCAGCTATCTAACAGAACGGTTGTCAATGAGTGCACTCAACTTCCAGAGTTAAACCGGTGTGTGGATTCAGCAGTCTGCAAACACTTTCTCTGCAGAGTCCCAAAACAGGCGTTTTCAGCCCATTACCGGCATATGGAAGAAACAGCAGTAAGCACAGGGAAATATCTGCTTCTAAATCCAAAACGCAGCTATCTAACAGAACGGTTTTCAATGTGTGCACTCAACTTCCAGAGTTAAACCCGTGTGTGGATTCAGCAGTCTGCAAACACTTTCTCTGCAGAGTCCCAAAACAGGCGTTTTCAGCCCATTACCGGCATATGGAAGAAACAGCAGTAAGCACAGGGAAATATCTGCTTCTAAATCCAAAACGCAGCTATCTAACAGAACGGTTGTCAATGTGTGCACTCAACTTCCAGAGTTAAACCCGTGTGTGGATTCAGCAGTCTGCAAACACTTTCTCTGCAGAGTCCCAAAACAGGCGTTTTCAGCCCATTAACGGCATATGGAAGAAACAGCAGTAAGCACAGGGAAATATCTGCTTCTAAATCCAAAACGCAGCTATCTAACAGAACGGTTGTCAATGTGTGCACTCAACTTCCAGAGTTAAACCGGTGTGTGGATTCAGCAGTCTGCAAACTCTTTCTCTGCAGAGTCCCAAAACAGGCGTTTTCAGCCCATTACCGGCATATGGAAAAAACAGCAGTAAGCACAGGGAAATATCTGCTTCTAAATCCAAAACGCAGCTATCTAACAGAACCGTTGTCAATGTGTGCACTCAACTTCAAGAGTTAAAGCCGTGTGTGGATTCAGCAGTCTGCAAACACTTTCTCTGCAGAGTTCCAGAACAGGCGTTTTCAGCCCATTACCGGCATACGGAAGAAACAGCAGTAAGCACAGGGAAATATCTGCTTCTAAATCCAAAACGCAGCTATCTAACAGAACGGTTGTCAATGTGTGCACTCAACTTCCAGAGTTAAACCCGTGTGTGGATTCAGCAGTCTGCAAACTCTTTCTCTGCATAGTCCCAAAACAGGCGTTTTCAGCCCATTACCGGCATATGGAAGAAACAGCAGTAAGCACAGGGAAATATCTGCTTCTAAATCCAAAACGCAGCTACCTAACAGAACGGTTGTCAATGTGTGCACTCAACTTCCAGAGTTAAACCCGTGTGTGGATTCAGCAGTCTGCAAACACTTTCTCTGCAGAGTCCCAAAACAGGCGTTTTCAGCCCATTACCGGCATATGGAAGAAACAGCAGTAAGCACAGGGAAATATCTGCTTCTAAATCCAAAACGCAGCTATCTAACAGAACGGTTGTCAATGAGTGCACTCAACTTCCAGAGTTAAACCCGTGTGTGGATTCAGCAGTCTGCAAACACTTTCTCTGCAGAGACCCAAAACAGGCGTTTTCAGCCCATAACCGGCAAATGGAAGAAACAGCAGTAAGCACAGGGAAATATCTGCTTCTAAATCCAAAACGCAGCTATCTAACAAAACGGTTGTCAATGTGTGCACTCAACTTCCAGAGTTAAATCGGTGTGTGGATTCAGCAGTCTGCAAACTCTTTCTCTGCAGAGTCCCAAAACCGGCGTTTTCAGCCCAATACCGGCATATGGAAGAAACAGCAGTAAGCACAGGGAAATATCTGCTTCTAAATCCAAAACGCAGCTACCTAACAGAACGGTTGTCAATGTGTACACTCAACTTCCAGAGTTAAACCCGTGTTTGGATTCAGCAGACTGCAAACACTTTCTCTGCAGAGTCCCAAAACAGGCGTTTTAACCCCTTTACCGGCATATGGAAGAAACAGCAGTAAGCACAGGGAAATATCTGCTTCTAAATCCAAAACGCAGCTATGTAACACAACGGTTGTCAATGTGTGCACTCAACTTCCAGAGTTTAAACCCGTGTGTGGATTCAGCAGTCTGCAAACACTTTCTCTGCAGAGTACCAAAACAGGCGTTTTCAGCCCATTACCGGCATATGGAAGAAACAGCAGTAAGCACAGGGAAATATCTGCTTCTAAATCCAAAACGCAGCTTTATAACAGGACGGTTGTCAATGTGTGCACTCAACTTCCAGAGTTAAACCCGTGTGTGGATTCAGCAGTCTGCAAACACTTTCTCTGCAGAGACCCAAAACAGGCGTTTTCAGCCCATTACCGGCATATGGAAGAAACAGCAGTAAGCACAAGGAAATATCTGCTTCTAAATCCAAAACGCAGCTATCTAACAGAACGGTTGTCAATGTGTGCACTCAACTTCCAGAGTTAAACCGGTGTGTGGATTCAGCAGTCTGCAAACACTTTCTCTGCAGAGTCCCAAAACAGGCGTTTTCAGCCCATTACCGGCATATGGAAGAAACAGCAGTAAGCACAGGGAAATATCTGCTACTAAATCCAAAACGCAGCTATCTAACAGAACGGTTGTCAATGTGTGGACTCAACTTCCAGAGTTAAACCCGTGTGTGGATTCAGCAGTCTGCAAACACTTTCTCTGCAGAGTCCCAAAACAGGCGTTTTCAGCCCATTACCGGCATATGGAAGAAACAGCAGTAAGCACAAGGAAATATCTGCTTCTAAATCCAAAACGCAGCTATCTAACAGAACGGTTGTCAATGTGTGCACTCAACTTCCAGAGTTAAACCCGTGTGTGGATTCAGCAGTCTGCAAACACTTTCTCTGCAGAGTCCCAAAACAGGCGTTTTCAGCCCATTACCGGCATATGGAAGAAACAGCAGTAAGCACAGGGAAATATCTGCTTCTAAATCCAAAACGCAGCTATCTAACAGAACGGTTGTCAATGTGTGCACTCAACTTCCAGAGTTAAACCCGTGTGTGGATTCAGCAGTCTGCAAACTCTTTCTCTGCAGAGTCCCAAAACAGGCGTTTTCAGCCCATTACCGGCATATGGAAGAAACAGCAGTAAGCACAGGGAAATATCTGCTTCTAAATCCAAAACGCAGCTTTCTAACAGGACGGTTGTCAATGTGTGCACTCAACTTCCAGAGTTAAACCCGTGTGTGGATTCAGCAGTCTGCAAACACTTTCTCTGCAGAGTCCCAAAACAGGCGTTTTCAGCCCATTACCGGCATATGGAAGAAACAGCAGTAAGCACAGGGAAATATCTGCTTCTAAATCCAAAACGCAGCTATCTAACAGAACGGTTGTCAATGTGTGCAGTCAACTTCCAGCGTTAAACCAGTGTGAGGATTCAGCAGTCTGCAAACACTTTCTCTGCAGAGTCCCAAAACAGGCGTTTTCAGCCCATTACCGGCATATGGAAGAAACAGCAGTAAGCACAGGGAAATATCTGCTTCTAAATCCAAAACGCAGCTATCTAACAGAACGGTTGTCAATGTGTGCACTCAACTTCCAGAGTTAAACCCGTGTGTGGATTCAGCATTCTGCAAACACTTTCTCTGCAGAGTCCCAAAACAGGCGTTTTCAGCCCATTACCGCCATATGGAAGAAACAGCTGTAAGCACAGGGAAATATCTGCTTCTAAATCCAAAACGCAGCTACCTAACAGAACGGTTGTCAATGTGTGCACTCAACTTCCAGAGTTAAACCCGTGTGTGGATTCAGCAGTCTGCAAACACTTTCTCTGCAGAGTCCCAAAACAGGCGTTTACAGCCCATTACCGGCATAAGGAAGAAACAGCAGTAAGCACAGGGAAATATCTGCTTCTAAATCCAAAACGCAGCTATCTAACAGAACGGTTGTCAATGTGTGCACTCAACTTCCAGAGTTAAACCGGGTGTGTGGATTCAGCAGTCTGCAAACACTTTCTCTGCAGAGTCCCAAAACAGGCGTTTTCAGCCCATTACCGGCATATGGAAGAAACAGCAGTAAGCACAGGGAAATATCTGCTTCTAATCCAGAACGCAGCTATCTAATAGAACGGTTGTCAATGTGTGCACTCAACTTCCAGAGTTAAACCCGTGTGTGGATTCAGCAGTCTGCAAACACTTTCTCTCCAGAGTCCCAAACAGGCGTTTTCAGCCCATTACCGGCATATGGAAGAAACAGCAGTAAGCACAGGGAAATATCTGCTTCTAAATCCGAAACGCAGCTATCTAACAGAACGGTTGTCAGTGTGTGCACTCAACTTCCAGAGTTAAACCCGTGTGTGGATTCAGCAGTCTGCAAACACTTTCTCTGCAGAGTCCCAAAACAGGCGTTTTCAGCCCATTACCGGCATATGGAAGAAACAGCAGTAAGCACAGGGAAATATCTGCTTCTAAATCCAAAACGCAGCTATCTAACAGAACGGTTGTCAATGTGTGCACTCAACTTCCAGATTTAAACCCGTGTGTGGATTCAGCAGTCTGCAAACTCTTTCTCTGCAGAGTCCCAAAACAGGCGTTTTCAGCCCATTACCGGCATATGGAAGAAACAGCAGTAAGCACAGGAAATATCTGCTTCTAAATCCAAAACGCAGCTATCTAACAGAACGGTTGTCAATGTGTGCACTCAACTTCCAGAGTTAAACCCGTGTGTGGATTCAGCAGTCTGCAAACTCTTTCTCTGCAGAGTCCCAAAACAGGCGTTTTCAGCCCATTACCGGCATATGGAAGAAACAGCAGTAAGCACAGGGAAATATCTGCTTCTAAATCCAAAACGCAGCTACCTAACAGAACGGTTGTCAATGTGTGCACTCAACTTCCAGAGTTAAACCAGTGTGTGGATTCAGCAGTCTGCAAACACTTTCTCTCCAGAGTCCCAAAACAGGCGTTTTCAGCCCATTACCGGCATATGGAAGAAACAGCAGTAAGCACAGGGAAATATCTGCTTCTAAATCCAAAACGCAGCTATCTAACAGAACGGTTGTCAATGTGTGCACTCAACTTCCAGAGTTAAACCCGTGTGTGGATTCAGCAGTCTGCAAACACTTTCTCTGCAGAGTCCCAAAACAGGCGTTTTCAGCCCATTACCGGCATATGGAAGAAACAGCAGTAAGCACAGGGAAATATCTGCTTCTAAATCCAAAACGCAGCTATCTAACAGAACGGTTGTCAATGTGTGCACTCAACTTCCAGAGTTAAACCCGTGTGTGGATTCAGCAGTCTGCAAACTCTTTCTCTGCAGAGTCCCAAAACAGGCGTTTTCAGCCCATTACCGGCATATGGATGAAACAGCAGTAAGCACAGGGAAATATCTGCTTCTAAATCCAAAACGGAGCTACCTAACAGAACGGTTGTCAATGTGTGCACTCAACTTCCAGAGTTAAACCCGTGTGTGGATTCAGCAGTCTGCAAACACCTTCTCTGCAGAGTCCCAAAACAGGCGTTTTCAGCCCATTACCGGCATATGGAAGAAACAGCAGTAAGCACAGGGAAATATCTGCTTCTAAATCCAAAACGCAGCTATCTAACAGAACGGTTGTCAATGTGTGCACTCAACTTCCAGAGTTAAACCCGTGTGTGGATTCAGCGGTCTGCAAACTCTTTCTCTGCAGAGTCCCAAAACAGGCGTTTTCAGCCCGTTACCGGCATATGGAAGAAACAGCAGTAAGCACAGGGAAATATCTGCTTCTAAATCCAAAACGCAGCTATCTAACAGAACGGTTGTCAATGTGTGCACTCAACTTCCAGAGTTAAACCCGTGTGTGGATTCAGCAGTCTGCAAACACTTTCTCTGCAGAGTTGCAAAACAGGCGTTTTCAGCCCATTACCGGCATATGGAAGAAACAGCAGTAAGCACAGGGAAATATCTGCTTCTAAATCCAAAACGCAGCTATCTAACAGAACGGTTGTCAATGTGTGCACTCAACTTCCGGAGTTAAACCCGTGTGTGGATTCAGCAGTCTGCAAACACTTTCTCTGCAGAGTCCCAAAACAGGCGTTTTCAGCCCATTACCGGCATATGGAAGAAACAGCAGTAAGCACAGGGAAATATCTGCTTCTAAATCCAAAACGCAGCTATCTAACAGAACGGTTGTCAATGTGTGCACTCAACTTCCAGAGTTAAAGCCGTGTGTGGATTCAGCAGTCTGCAAACACTTTCTCTGCAGAGTCCCAAAACAGGCGTTTTCAGCCCGTTACCGGCATATGGAAGAAACAGCAGTAAGCACAGGGAAATATCTGCTTCTAAATCCAAAACGCAGCTATCTAACAGAATGGTTGTCAATGTGTGCACTACACTTCCAGAGTTAAACCCGTGTGTGGATTCAGCAGTCTGCAAACACTTTCTCTGCAGAGTCCCAAAACAGGCGTTTTCAGCCCATTACCGGCATATGGAAGAAACAGCAGTAAGCACAGGGAAATATCTGCTTCTAAATCCAAAACGCAGCTATCTAACAGAACGGTTGACAATGTGTGCACTCAAATTCCAGAGGTAAACCTGTGTGTGGATTCAGCAGTCTGCAAACACTTTCTCTACAGAGTCCCAAAACAGGCGTTTTCAGCCCATAACCGGCAAATGGAAGAAACAGCAGTAAGCACAGGGAAATATCTGCTTCTAAATCCAAAACGCAGCTATCTAACAAAACGGTTGTCAATGTGTGCACTCAACTTCCAGAGTTAAATCGGTGTGTGGATTCAGCAGTCTGCAAACTCTTTCTCTGCAGAGTCCCAAAACAGGCGTTTTCAGCCCATTACCGGCATATGGAAGAAACAGCAGTAAGCACAGGGAAATATCTGCTTCTAAATCCAAAACGCAGCTACCTAACAGAACGGTTGTCAATGTGTGCACTCAACTTCCAGAGTTGAACCCGTGTTTGGATTCAGCAGACTGCAAACACTTTCTCTGCAGAGTCCCAAAACAGGCGTTTTAACCCCTTTACCGGCATATGGAAGAAACAGCAGTAAGCACAGGGAAATATCTGCTTCTAATTCCAAAACGCAGCAATGTAACAGAACGGTTGTCAATGTGTGCACTCAATTTCCAGAGGTAAACGCGTGTGTGGATTCAGCAGTCTGCAAACACTTTCTCTGCAGAGTACCAAAACATGCGTTTTCAGCCCATTACCGGCATATGGAAGAAAGAGCAGTAAGCACAGGGAAATATCTGCTTCTAAATCCAAAACGCAGCTTTATAACAGGACGGTTGTCAATGTGTGCACTCAACTTCCAGAGTTAAACCCGTGTGTGGATTCAGCAGTCTGCAAACACTTTCTCTGCAGAGTCCCAAAACAGGCGTTTTCAGCCAATTACCGGCATATGGAAGAAACAGCAGTAAGCACAGGGAAATATCTGCTTCTAAATCCAAAACGCAGCTATCTAACAGAACGGTTGTCAATGTGTGCACTCAACTTCCAGAGTTAAACCGGTGTGTGGATTCAGCAGTCTGCAAACACTTTCTCTGCAGAGTCCCAAAACAGGCGTTTTCAGCCCATTACCGGCATATGGAAGAAACAGCAGTAAGCACAGGGAAATATCTGCTACTAAATCCAAAACGCAGCTATCTAACAGAACGGTTGTCAATGTGTGCACTCAACTTCCAGAGTTAAACCCGTGTGTGGATTCAGCAGTCTGCAAACACTTTCTCTGCAGAGCCCCAAAACAGGCGTTTTCAGCCCGTTACCGGCATATGGAAGAAACAGCAGTAAGCACAGGGAAATATCTGCTTCTAAATCCAAAACGCAGCTATCTAACAGAACGGTTGTCAATGTGTGCACTCAAATTCCAGAGGTAAACCTGTGTGTGGATTCAGCAGTCTGCAAACACTTTCTCTGCAGAGACCCAAAACAGGCGTTTTCAGCCCATAACCGGCAAATGGAAGAAACAGCAGTAAGCACAGGGAAATATCTGCTTCTAAATCCAAAACGCAGCTATCTAACAAAACGGTTGTCAATGTGTGCACTCAACTTCCAGAGTTAAATCGGTGTGTGGATTCAGCAGTCTGCAAACTCTTTCTCTGCAGAGTCCCAAAACCGGCGTTTTCAGCCCAATACCGGCATATGGAAGAAACAGCAGTAAGCACAGGGAAATATCTGCTTCTAAATCCAAAACGCAGCTACCTAACAGAACGGTTGTCAATGTGTACACTCAACTTCCAGAGTTAAACCCGTGTTTGGATTCAGCAGACTGCAAACACTTTCTCTGCAGAGTCCCAAAACAGGCGTTTTAACCCCTTTACCGGCATATGGAAGAAACAGCAGTAAGCACAGGGAAATATCTGCTTCTAAATCCAAAACGCAGCTATGTAACACAACGGTTGTCAATGTGTGCACTCAACTTCCAGAGTTAAACCCGTGTGTGGATTCAGCAGTCTGCAAACACTTTCTCTGCAGAGTACCAAAACAGGCGTTTTCAGCCCATTACCGGCATATGGAAGAAACAGCAGTAAGCACAGGGAAATATCTGCTTCTAAATCCAAAACGCAGCTTTATAACAGGACGGTTGTCAATGTGTGCACTCAACTTCCAGAGTTAAACCCGTGTGTGGATTCAGCAGTCTGCAAACACTTTCTCTGCAGAGACCCAAAACAGGCGTTTTCAGCCCATTACCGGCATATGGAAGAAACAGCAGTAAGCACAAGGAAATATCTGCTTCTAAATCCAAAACGCAGCTATCTAACAGAACGGTTGTCAATGTGTGCACTCAACTTCCAGAGTTAAACCGGTGTGTGGATTCAGCAGTCTGCAAACACTTTCTCTGCAGAGTCCCAAAACAGGCGTTTTCAGCCCATTACCGGCATATGGAAGAAACAGCAGTAAGCACAGGGAAATATCTGCTACTAAATCCAAAACGCAGCTATCTAACAGAACGGTTGTCAATGTGTGGACTCAACTTCCAGAGTTAAACCCGTGTGTGGATTCAGCAGTCTGCAAACACTTTCTCTGCAGAGTCCCAAAACAGGCGTTTTCAGCCCATTACCGGCATATGGAAGAAACAGCAGTAAGCACAAGGAAATATCTGCTTCTAAATCCAAAACGCAGCTATCTAACAGAACGGTTGTCAATGTGTGCACTCAACTTCCAGAGTTAAACCCGTGTGTGGATTCAGCAGTCTGCAAACACTTTCTCTGCAGAGTCCCAAAACAGGCGTTTTCAGCCCATTACCGGCATATGGAAGAAACAGCAGTAAGCACAGGGAAATATCTGCTTCTAAATCCAAAACGCAGCTATCTAACAGAACGGTTGTCAATGTGTGCACTCAACTTCCAGAGTTAAACCCGTGTGTGGATTCAGCAGTCTGCAAACTCTTTCTCTGCAGAGTCCCAAAACAGGCGTTTTCAGCCCATTACCGGCATATGGAAGAAACAGCAGTAAGCACAGGGAAATATCTGCTTCTAAATCCAAAACGCAGCTTTCTAACAGGACGGTTGTCAATGTGTGCACTCAACTTCCAGAGTTAAACCCGTGTGTGGATTCAGCAGTCTGCAAACACTTTCTCTGCAGAGTCCCAAAACAGGCGTTTTCAGCCCATTACCGGCATATGGAAGAAACAGCAGTAAGCACAGGGAAATATCTGCTTCTAAATCCAAAACGCAGCTATCTAACAGAACGGTTGTCAATGTGTGCAGTCAACTTCCAGCGTTAAACCAGTGTGAGGATTCAGCAGTCTGCAAACACTTTCTCTGCAGAGTCCCAAAACAGGCGTTTTCAGCCCATTACCGGCATATGGAAGAAACAGCAGTAAGCACAGGGAAATATCTGCTTCTAAATCCAAAATGCAGCTATCTAACAGAACGGTTGTCAATGTGTGCACTCAACTTCCAGAGTTAAACCCGTGTGTGGATTCAGCATTCTGCAAACACTTTCTCTGCAGAGTCCCAAAACAGGCGTTTTCAGCCCATTACCGCCATATGGAAGAAACAGCTGTAAGCACAGGGAAATATCTGCTTCTAAATCCAAAACGCAGCTACCTAACAGAACGGTTGTCAATGTGTGCACTCAACTTCCAGAGTTAAACCCGTGTGTGGATTCAGCAGTCTGCAAACACTTTCTCTGCAGAGTCCCAAAACAGGCGTTTTCAGCCCATTACCGGCATAAGGAAGAAACAGCAGTAAGCACAGGGAAATATCTGCTTCTAAATCCAAAACGCAGCTATCTAACAGAACGGTTGTCAATGTGTGCACTCAACTTCCAGAGTTAAACCGGTGTGTGGATTCAGCAGTCTGCAAACACTTTCTCTGCAGAGTCCCAAAACAGGCGTTTTCAGCCCATTACCGGCATATGGAAGAAACAGCAGTAAGCACAGGGAAATATCTGCTTCTAATCCAGAACGCAGCTATCTAATAGAACGGTTGTCAATGTGTGCACTCAACTTCCAGAGTTAAACCCGTGTGTGGATTCAGCAGTCTGCAAACACTTTCTCTCCAGAGTCCCAAACAGGCGTTTTCAGCCCATTACCGGCATATGGAAGAAACAGCAGTAAGCACAGGGAAATATCTGCTTCTAAATCCGAAACGCAGCTATCTAACAGAACGGTTGTCAGTGTGTGCACTCAACTTCCAGAGTTAAACCCGTGTGTGGATTCAGCAGTCTGCAAACACTTTCTCTGCAGAGTCCCAAAACAGGCGTTTTCAGCCCATTACCGGCATATGGAAGAAACAGCAGTAAGCACAGGGAAATATCTGCTTCTAAATCCAAAACGCAGCTATCTAACAGAACGGTTGTCAATGTGTGCACTCAACTTCCAGAGTTAAACCCGTGTGTGGATTCAGCAGTCTGCAAACTCTTTCTCTGCAGAGTCCCAAAACAGGCGTTTTCAGCCCATTACCGGCATATGGAAGAAACAGCAGTAAGCACAGGGAAATATCTGCTTCTAAATCCAAAACGCAGCTATCTAACAGAACGGTTGTCAATGTGTGCACTCAACTTCCAGAGTTAAACCCGTGTGTGGATTCAGCAGTCTGCAAACTCTTTCTCTGCAGAGTCCCAAAACAGGCGTTTTCAGCCCATTACCGGCATATGGAAGAAACAGCAGTAAGCACAGGGAAATATCTGCTTCTAAATCCAAAACGCAGCTACCTAACAGAACGGTTGTCAATGTGTGCACTCAACTTCCAGAGTTAAACCAGTGTGTGGATTCAGCAGTCTGCAAACACTTTCTCTCCAGAGTCCCAAAACAGGCGTTTTCAGCCCATTACCGGCATATGGAAGAAACAGCAGTAAGCACAGGGAAATATCTGCTTCTAAATCCAAAACGCAGCTATCTAACAGAACGGTTGTCAATGTGTGCACTCAACTTCCAGAGTTAAACCCGTGTGTGGATTCAGCAGTCTGCAAACACTTTCTCTGCAGAGTCCCAAAACAGGCGTTTTCAGCCCATTACCGGCATATGGAAGAAACAGCAGTAAGCACAGGGAAATATCTGCTTCTAAATCCAAAACGCAGCTATCTAACAGAACGGTTGTCAATGTGTGCACTCAACTTCCAGAGTTAAACCCGTGTGTGGATTCAGCAGTCTGCAAACTCTTTCTCTGCAGAGTCCCAAAACAGGCGTTTTCAGCCCATTACCGGCATATGGAAGAAACAGCAGTAAGCACAGGGAAATATCTGCTTCTAAATCCAAAACGCAGCTATCTAACAGAACGGTTGTCAATGTGTGCACTCAACTTCCAGAGATAAACCCGTGTGTGGATTCAGCAGTCTGCAAACTCTTTCTCTGCAGAGTCCCAAAACAGGCGTTTTCAGCCCATTACCGGCATATGGATGAAACAGCAGTAAGCACAGGGAAATATCTGCTTCTAAATCCAAAACGGAGCTACCTAACAGAACGGTTGTCAATGTGTGCACTCAACTTCCAGAGTTAAACCCGTGTGTGGATTCAGCAGTCTGCAAACACCTTCTCTGCAGAGTCCCAAAACAGGCGTTTTCAGCCCATTACCGGCATATGGAAGAAACAGCAGTAAGCACAGGGAAATATCTGCTTCTAAATCCAAAACGCAGCTATCTAACAGAACGGTTGTCAATGTGTGCACTCAACTTCCAGAGTTAAACCCGTGTGTGGATTCAGCGGTCTGCAAACTCTTTCTCTGCAGAGTCCCAAAACAGGCGTTTTCAGCCCGTTACCGGCATATGGAAGAAACAGCAGTAAGCACAGGGAAATATCTGCTTCTAAATCCAAAACGCAGCTATCTAACAGAACGGTTGTCAATGTGTGCACTCAACTTCCAGAGTTAAACCCGTGTGTGGATTCAGCAGTCTGCAAACACTTTCTCTGCAGAGTTGCAAAACAGGCGTTTTCAGCCCATTACCGGCATATGGAAGAAACAGCAGTAAGCACAGGGAAATATCTGCTTCTAAATCCAAAACGCAGCTATCTAACAGAACGGTTGTCAATGTGTGCACTCAACTTCCGGAGTTAAACCCGTGTGTGGATTCAGCAGTCTGCAAACACTTTCTCTGCAGAGTCCCAAAACAGGCGTTTTCAGCCCATTACCGGCATATGGAAGAAACAGCAGTAAGCACAGGGAAATATCTGCTTCTAAATCCAAAACGCAGCTATCTAACAGAACGGTTGTCAATGTGTGCACTCAACTTCCAGAGTTAAAGCCGTGTGTGGATTCAGCAGTCTGCAAACACTTTCTCTGCAGAGTCCCAAAACAGGCGTTTTCAGCCCGTTACCGGCATATGGAAGAAACAGCAGTAAGCACAGGGAAATATCTGCTTCTAAATCCAAAACGCAGCTATCTAACAGAATGGTTGTCAATGTGTGCACTACACTTCCAGAGTTAAACCCGTGTGTGGATTCAGCAGTCTGCAAACACTTTCTCTGCAGAGTCCCAAAACAGGCGTTTTCAGCCCATTACCGGCATATGGAAGAAACAGCAGTAAGCACAGGGAAATATCTGCTTCTAAATCCAAAACGCAGCTATCTAACAGAACGGTTGACAATGTGTGCACTCAAATTCCAGAGGTAAACCTGTGTGTGGATTCAGCAGTCTGCAAACACTTTCTCTACAGAGTCCCAAAACAGGCGTTTTCAGCCCATAACCGGCAAATGGAAGAAACAGCAGTAAGCACAGGGAAATATCTGCTTCTAAATCCAAAACGCAGCTATCTAACAAAACGGTTGTCAATGTGTGCACTCAACTTCCAGAGTTAAATCGGTGTGTGGATTCAGCAGTCTGCAAACTCTTTCTCTGCAGAGTCCCAAAACAGGCGTTTTCAGCCCATTACCGGCATATGGAAGAAACAGCAGTAAGCACAGGGAAATATCTGCTTCTAAATCCAAAACGCAGCTACCTAACAGAACGGTTGTCAATGTGTGCACTCAACTTCCAGAGTTGAACCCGTGTTTGGATTCAGCAGACTGCAAACACTTTCTCTGCAGAGTCCCAAAACAGGCGTTTTAACCCCTTTACCGGCATATGGAAGAAACAGCAGTAAGCACAGGGAAATATCTGCTTCTAATTCCAAAACGCAGCAATGTAACAGAACGGTTGTCAATGTGTGCACTCAATTTCCAGAGGTAAACGCGTGTGTGGATTCAGCAGTCTGCAAACACTTTCTCTGCAGAGTACCAAAACATGCGTTTTCAGCCCATTACCGGCATATGGAAGAAAGAGCAGTAAGCACAGGGAAATATCTGCTTCTAAATCCAAAACGCAGCTTTATAACAGGACGGTTGTCAATGTGTGCACTCAACTTCCAGAGTTAAACCCGTGTGTGGATTCAGCAGTCTGCAAACACTTTCTCTGCAGAGTCCCAAAACAGGCGTTTTCAGCCAATTACCGGCATATGGAAGAAACAGCAGTAAGCACAGGGAAATATCTGCTTCTAAATCCAAAACGCAGCTATCTAACAGAACGGTTGTCAATGTGTGCACTCAACTTCCAGAGTTAAACCGGTGTGTGGATTCAGCAGTCTGCAAACACTTTCTCTGCAGAGTCCCAAAACAGGCGTTTTCAGCCCATTACCGGCATATGGAAGAAACAGCAGTAAGCACAGGGAAATATCTGCTACTAAATCCAAAACGCAGCTATCTAACAGAACGGTTGTCAATGTGTGCACTCAACTTCCAGAGTTAAACCCGTGTGTGGATTCAGCAGTCTGCAAACACTTTCTCTGCAGAGTCCCAAAACAGGCGTTTTCAGCCCATTACCGGCATATGGAAGAAACAGCAGTAAGCACAGGGAAATATCTGCTTCTAAATCCAAAACGCAGCTATCTAACAGAACGGTTATCAATGTGTGCACTCAACTTCCAGAGTTAAACCCGTGTGTGGATTCAGCAGTCTGCAAACACTTTCTCTGCAGAGTTCCAAAACAGGCGTTTTCAGCCCATTACCGGCATATGGAAGAAACAGCAGTAAGCACAGGGAAATATCTGCTTCTAAATCCAAAACGCAGCTATCTAACAGAACGGTTGTCAATGTGTGCACTCAGCTTCCAGAGTTAAACCCGTGTGTGGATTCAGCAGTCTGCAAACACTTTCTCTGCAGAGTCCCAAAACAGGCGTTTTCAGCCCATTACCGGCATATGGAAGAAACAGCAGTAAGCACAGGGAAATATCTGCTTCTAAATCCAAAACGCAGATACCTAACAGAACGGTTGTCAATGTGTGCACTCAACTTCCAGAGTTAAACCCGTGTTTGGATTCAGCAGTCTGCAAACACTTTCTCTGCAGAGTCCCAAAACAGGCGTTTTAACCCCTTTACCGGCATATGGAAGAAACAGCAGTAAGCACAGGGAAATATCAGCTTCTAAATCCAAAACGCAGCTATGTAACAGAACGGTTGTCAATGTGTGCACTCAACTTCCAGAGGTAAATGCGTGTGTGGATTGAGCAGTCTGCAAACACTTTCTCTGCAGAGTACCAAAACAGGCGTTTTCAGGCCATTACCGGCATATGGAAGAAACAGCAGTAAGCATAGGGAAATATCTGCTTCTAAATCCAAAACGCAGCTTTCTAACAGGTCGGTTGTCAATGTTTGCACTCAACTTCCAGAGTTAAACCCGTGTGTGGATTCAGCAGTCTGCACACACTTTCTCTGCAGAGTCCCAAAACAGGCGTTTTCAGCCCATTACCGGCATATGGAAGAAACAGCAGTAAGCACAGGGAAATATCTGCTTCTAAATCCAAAACGCAGCTATCTAACAGAACGGTTGTCAATGTGTGCACTCAACTTCCAGAGTTAAACCCGTGTGTGGATTCAGCAGTCTGCAAACACTTTCTCTGCAGAGTCCCAAAACAGGCGTTTTCAGCCCATTACCGGCATATGGAAGAAACAGCAGTAAGCACAGGGAAATATCTGCTTCTAAATCCAAAACGCAGCTATCTAACAGAACGGTTGTCAATGTGTTCACTCAACTTCCAGAGTTAAACCCGTGTGTGGATTCAGCAGTCTGCAAACACTTTCTCTGCAGAGTCCCAAAACAGGCGTTTTCAGCCCATTACCGGCATATGGAAGAAACAGCAGTAAGCACAGGGAAATATCTGCTTCTAAATCCAAAACGCAGCTACCTAACAGAACGGTTGTCAATGTGTGCACTCAACTTCCAGAGTTAAACCCGTGTGTGGATTCAGCAGTCTGCAAACACTTTCTCTGCAGAGTCCCAAAACAGGCGTTTTCAGCCCATTACCGGCATATGGAAGAAACAGCAGTAAGCACAGGGAAATATCTGCTTCTAAATCCAAAACGCAGCTATCTAACAGAACGGTTGTCAATGTGTGCACTCAACTTCCAGAGTTAAACCCGTGTGTGGATTCAGCAGTCTGCAAACACTTTCTCTGCAGAGTCCCAATACAGGCGTTTTCAGCCCGTTACCGGCATATGGAAGAAACAGCAGTAAGCACAGGGAAATATCTGCTTCTAAATCCAAAACGCAGCTATCTAACAGAACGGTTGTCAATGTGTGCACTCAACTTCCAGAGTTAAACCCGTGTGTGGATTCAGCAGTCTGCAAACATTTTCTCTGCAGAGTCCCAAAACAGGCGTTTTCAGCCCATTACCGGCATAGGGAAGAAACAGCAGTAAGCACAGGGAAATATCTGCTTCTAAATCCAAAACGCAGCTATCTAACAGAACGGTTGTCAATGTGTGCACTCAACTTCCAGAGTTAAACCCGTGTGTGGATTCAGCAGTCTGCAAACTCTTTCTCTGCAGAGTCCCAAAACAGGCGTTTTCAGCCCATTACCGGCATATGGAAGAAACAGCAGTAAGCACAGGGAAATATCTGCTTCTAAATCCAAAACGCAGCTATCTAACAGAACCGTTGTCAATGTGTGCACTCAACTTCCAGAGTTAAACCCGTGTGTGGATTCAGCAGTCTGCAAACTCTTTCTCTGCAGAGTTCCAAAACAGGCGTTTTCAGCCCATTACCGGCATATGGAAGAAACAGCAGTAAGCACAGGGAAATATCTGCTTCTAAATCCAAAACGAAGCTATCTAACAGAACGGTTTTCAATGTGTGCACTCAACTTCCAGAGTTAAACCCGTGTGTGGATTCAGCAGTCTGCAAACTCTTTCTCTGCAGAGTCCCAAAACAGGCGTTTTCAGCCCATTACCGGCATATGGAAGAAACAGCAGTAAGCACAGGGAAATATCTGCTTCTAAATCCAAAACGCAGCTATCTAACAGAACGGTTGTCAATGTGTGCACTCAACTTCCGGAGTTAAACCCGTGTGTGGATTCAGCAGTCTGCAAACACTTTCTCTGCAGAGTCCCAAAACAGGTGTTTTCAGCCCATTACCGGCATATGGAAGAAACAGCAGTAAGCACAGGGAAATATCTGCTTCTAAATCCAAAACGCAGCTATCTAACAGAACGGTTGTCAATGTGTGCACTCAACTTCCAGAGTTAAAGCCGTGTGTGGATTCAGCAGTCTGCAAACACTTTCTCTGCAGAGTCCCAAAACAGGCGTTTTCAGCCCGTTACCGGCATATGGAAGAAACAGCAGTAAGCACAGGGAAATATCTGCTTCTAAATCCAAAACGCAGCTATCTAACAGAATGGTTGTCAATGTGTGCACTACACTTCCAGAGTTAAACCCGTGTGTGGATTCAGCAGTCTGCAAACACTTTCTCTGCAGAGTCCCAAAACAGGCGTTTTCAGCCCATTACCGGCATATGGAAGAAACAGCAGTAAGCACAGGGAAATATCTGCTTCTAAATCCAAAACGCAGCTATCTAACAGAACGGTTGACAATGTGTGCACTCAAATTCCAGAGGTAAACCTGTGTGTGGATTCAGCAGTCTGCAAACACTTTCTCTACAGAGTCCCAAAACAGGCGTTTTCAGCCCATAACCGGCAAATGGAAGAAACAGCAGTAAGCACAGGGAAATATCTGCTTCTAAATCCAAAACGCAGCTATCTAACAAAACGGTTGTCAATGTGTGCACTCAACTTCCAGAGTTAAATCGGTGTGTGGATTCAGCAGTCTGCAAACTCTTTCTCTGCAGAGTCCCAAAACAGGCGTTTTCAGCCCATTACCGGCATATGGAAGAAACAGCAGTAAGCACAGGGAAATATCTGCTTCTAAATCCAAAACGCAGCTACCTAACAGAACGGTTGTCAATGTGTGCACTCAACTTCCAGAGTTGAACCCGTGTTTGGATTCAGCAGACTGCAAACACTTTCTCTGCAGAGTCCCAAAACAGGCGTTTTAACCCCTTTACCGGCATATGGAAGAAACAGCAGTAAGCACAGGGAAATATCTGCTTCTAATTCCAAAACGCAGCATTGTAACAGAACGGTTGTCAATGTGTGCACTCAATTTCCAGAGGTAAACGCGTGTGTGGATTCAGCAGTCTGCAAACACTTTCTCTGCAGAGTACCAAAACATGCGTTTTCAGCCCATTACCGGCATATGGAAGAAAGAGCAGTAAGCACAGGGAAATATCTGCTTCTAAATCCAAAACGCAGCTTTATAACAGGACGGTTGTCAATGTGTGCACTCAACTTCCAGAGTTAAACCCGTGTGTGGATTCAGCAGTCTGCAAACACTTTCTCTGCAGAGTCCCAAAACAGGCGTTTTCAGCCAATTACCGGCATATGGAAGAAACAGCAGTAAGCACAGGGAAATATCTGCTTCTAAATCCAAAACGCAGCTATCTAACAGAACGGTTGTCAATGTGTGCACTCAACTTCCAGAGTTAAACCGGTGTGTGGATTCAGCAGTCTGCAAACACTTTCTCTGCAGAGTCCCAAAACAGGCGTTTTCAGCCCATTACCGGCATATGGAAGAAACAGCAGTAAGCACAGGGAAATATCTGCTACTAAATCCAAAACGCAGCTATCTAACAGAACGGTTGTCAATGTGTGCACTCAACTTCCAGAGTTAAACCCGTGTGTGGATTCAGCAGTCTGCAAACACTTTCTCTGCAGAGTCCCAAAACAGGCGTTTTCAGCCCATTACCGGCATATGGAAGAAACAGCAGTAAGCACAGGGAAATATCTGCTTCTAAATCCAAAACGCAGCTATCTAACAGAACGGTTATCAATGTGTGCACTCAACTTCCAGAGTTAAACCCGTGTGTGGATTCAGCAGTCTGCAAACACTTTCTCTGCAGAGTTCCAAAACAGGCGTTTTCAGCCCATTACCGGCATATGGAAGAAACAGCAGTAAGCACAGGGAAATATCTGCTTCTAAATCCAAAACGCAGCTATCTAACAGAACGGTTGTCAATGTGTGCACTCAGCTTCCAGAGTTAAACCCGTGTGTGGATTCAGCAGTCTGCAAACACTTTCTCTGCAGAGTCCCAAAACAGGCGTTTTCAGCCCATTACCGGCATATGGAAGAAACAGCAGTAAGCACAGGGAAATATCTGCTTCTAAATCCAAAACGCAGATACCTAACAGAACGGTTGTCAATGTGTGCACTCAACTTCCAGAGTTAAACCCGTGTTTGGATTCAGCAGTCTGCAAACACTTTCTCTGCAGAGTCCCAAAACAGGCGTTTTAACCCCTTTACCGGCATATGGAAGAAACAGCAGTAAGCACAGGGAAATATCAGCTTCTAAATCCAAAACGCAGCTATGTAACAGAACGGTTGTCAATGTGTGCACTCAACTTCCAGAGGTAAATGCGTGTGTGGATTCAGCAGTCTGCAAACACTTTCTCTGCAGAGTACCAAAACAGGCGTTTTCAGGCCATTACCGGCATATGGAAGAAACAGCAGTAAGCATAGGGAAATATCTGCTTCTAAATCCAAAACGCAGCTTTCTAACAGGTCGGTTGTCAATGTTTGCACTCAACTTCCAGAGTTAAACCCGTGTGTGGATTCAGCAGTCTGCACACACTTTCTCTGCAGAGTCCCAAAACAGGCGTTTTCAGCCCATTACCGGCATATGGAAGAAACAGCAGTAAGCACAGGGAAATATCTGCTTCTAAATCCAAAACGCAGCTATCTAACAGAACGGTTGTCAAAGTGTGCACTCAACTTCCAGAGTTAAACCCGTGTGTGGATTCAGCAGTCTGCAAACACTTTCTCTGCAGAGTCCCAAAACAGGCGTTTTCAGCCCATTACCGGCATATGGAAGAAACAGCAGTAAGCACAGGGAAATATCTGCTTCTAAATCCAAAACGCAGCTATCTAACAGAACGGTTGTCAATGTGTTCACTCAACTTCCAGAGTTAAACCCGTGTGTGGATTCAGCAGTCTGCAAACACTTTCTCTGCAGAGTCCCAAAACAGGCGTTTTCAGCCCATTACCGGCATATGGAAGAAACAGCAGTAAGCACAGGGAAATATCTGCTTCTAAATCCAAAACGCAGCTACCTAACAGAACGGTTGTCAATGTGTGCACTCAACTTCCAGAGTTAAACCCGTGTGTGGATTCAGCAGTCTGCAAACACTTTCTCTGCAGAGTCCCAAAACAGGCGTTTTCAGCCCATTACCGGCATATGGAAGAAACAGCAGTAAGCACAGGGAAATATCTGCTTCTAAATCCAAAACGCAGCTATCTAACAGAACGGTTGTCAATGTGTGCACTCAACTTCCAGAGTTAAACCCGTGTGTGCATTCAGCAGTCTGCAAACACTTTCTCTGCAGAGTCCCAAAACAGGCGTTTTCAGCCCGTTACCGGCATATGGAAGAAACAGCAGTAAGCACAGGGAAATATCTGCTTCTAAATCCAAAACGCAGCTATCTAACAGAACGGTTGTCAATGTGTGCACTCAACTTCCAGAGTTAAACCCGTGTGTGGATTCAGCAGTCTGCAAACATTTTCTCTGCAGAGTCCCAAAACAGGCGTTTTCAGCCCATTACCGGCATAGGGAAGAAACAGCAGTAAGCACAGGGAAATATCTGCTTCTAAATCCAAAACGCAGCTATCTAACAGAACGGTTGTCAATGTGTGCACTCAACTTCCAGAGTTAAACCCGTGTGTGGATTCAGCAGTCTGCAAACTCTTTCTCTGCAGAGTCCCAAAACAGGCGTTTTCAGCCCATTACCGGCATATGGAAGAAACAGCAGTAAGCACAGGGAAATATCTGCTTCTAAATCCAAAACGCAGCTACCTAACAGAACGGTTGTCAATGTGTGCACTCAACTTCCAGAGTTAAACCCGTGTGTGGATTCAGCAGTCTGCAAACACTTTCTCTGCAGAGTCCCAAAACAGGCGTTTTCAGCCCATTACCGGCATATGGAAGAAACAGCAGTAAGCACAGGGAAATATCTGCTTCTAAATCCAAAACGCAGCTATCTAACAGAACGGTTGTCAATGTGTTCACTCAACTTCCAGAGTTAAACCCGTGTGTGGATTCAGCAGTCTGCAAACACTTTCTCTGCAGAGTCCCAAAACAGGCGTTTTCAGCCCATTACCGGCATATGGAAGAAACAGCAGTAAGCACAGGGAAATATCTGCTTCTAAATCCAAAACGCAGCTACCTAACAGAACGGTTGTCAATGTGTGCACTCAACTTCCAGAGTTAAACCCGTGTGTGGATTCAGCAGTCTGCAAACACTTTCTCTGCAGAGTCCCAAAACAGGCGTTTTCAGCCCATTACCGGCATATGGAAGAAACAGCAGTAAGCACAGGGAAATATCTGCTTCTAAATCCAAAACGCAGCTATCTAACAGAACGGTTGTCAATGTGTGCACTCAACTTCCAGAGTTAAACCCGTGTGTGGATTCAGCAGTCTGCAAACACTTTCTCTGCAGAGTCCCAATACAGGCGTTTTCAGCCCGTTACCGGCATATGGAAGAAACAGCAGTAAGCACAGGGAAATATCTGCTTCTAAATCCAAAACGCAGCTATCTAACAGAACGGTTGTCAATGTGTGCACTCAACTTCCAGAGTTAAACCCGTGTGTGGATTCAGCAGTCTGCAAACATTTTCTCTGCAGAGTCCCAAAACAGGCGTTTTCAGCCCATTACCGGCATAGGGAAGAAACAGCAGTAAGCACAGGGAAATATCTGCTTCTAAATCCAAAACGCAGCTATCTAACAGAACGGTTGTCAATGTGTGCACTCAACTTCCAGAGTTAAACCCGTGTGTGGATTCAGCAGTCTGCAAACTCTTTCTCTGCAGAGTCCCAAAACAGGCGTTTTCAGCCCATTACCGGCATATGGAAGAAACAGCAGTAAGCACAGGGAAATATCTGCTTCTAAATCCAAAACGCAGCTATCTAACAGAACCGTTGTCAATGTGTGCACTCAACTTCCAGAGTTAAACCCGTGTGTGGATTCAGCAGTCTGCAAACTCTTTCTCTGCAGAGTTCCAAAACAGGCGTTTTCAGCCCATTACCGGCATATGGAAGAAACAGCAGTAAGCACAGGGAAATATCTGCTTCTAAATCCAAAACGAAGCTATCTAACAGAACGGTTTTCAATGTGTGCACTCAACTTCCAGAGTTAAACCCGTGTGTGGATTCAGCAGTCTGCAAACTCTTTCTCTGCAGAGTCCCAAAACAGGCGTTTTCAGCCCATTACCGGCATATGGAAGAAACAGCAGTAAGCACAGGGAAATATCTGCTTCTAAATCCAAAACGCAGCTATCTAACAGAACGGTTGTCAATGTGTGCACTCAACTTCCGGAGTTAAACCCGTGTGTGGATTCAGCAGTCTGCAAACACTTTCTCTGCAGAGTCCCAAAACAGGTGTTTTCAGCCCATTACCGGCATATGGAAGAAACAGCAGTAAGCACAGGGAAATATCTGCTTCTAAATCCAAAACGCAGCTATCTAACAGAACGGTTGTCAATGTGTGCACTCAACTTCCAGAGTTAAAGCCGTGTGTGGATTCAGCAGTCTGCAAACACTTTCTCTGCAGAGTCCCAAAACAGGCGTTTTCAGCCCGTTACCGGCATATGGAAGAAACAGCAGTAAGCACAGGGAAATATCTGCTTCTAAATCCAAAACGCAGCTATCTAACAGAATGGTTGTCAATGTGTGCACTACACTTCCAGAGTTAAACCCGTGTGTGGATTCAGCAGTCTGCAAACACTTTCTCTGCAGAGTCCCAAAACAGGCGTTTTCAGCCCATTACCGGCATATGGAAGAAACAGCAGTAAGCACAGGGAAATATCTGCTTCTAAATCCAAAACGCAGCTATCTAACAGAACGGTTGACAATGTGTGCACTCAAATTCCAGAGGTAAACCTGTGTGTGGATTCAGCAGTCTGCAAACACTTTCTCTACAGAGTCCCAAAACAGGCGTTTTCAGCCCATAACCGGCAAATGGAAGAAACAGCAGTAAGCACAGGGAAATATCTGCTTCTAAATCCAAAACGCAGCTATCTAACAAAACGGTTGTCAATGTGTGCACTCAACTTCCAGAGTTAAATCGGTGTGTGGATTCAGCAGTCTGCAAACTCTTTCTCTGCAGAGTCCCAAAACAGGCGTTTTCAGCCCATTACCGGCATATGGAAGAAACAGCAGTAAGCACAGGGAAATATCTGCTTCTAAATCCAAAACGCAGCTACCTAACAGAACGGTTGTCAATGTGTGCACTCAACTTCCAGAGTTGAACCCGTGTTTGGATTCAGCAGACTGCAAACACTTTCTCTGCAGAGTCCCAAAACAGGCGTTTTAACCCCTTTACCGGCATATGGAAGAAACAGCAGTAAGCACAGGGAAATATCTGCTTCTAATTCCAAAACGCAGCATTGTAACAGAACGGTTGTCAATGTGTGCACTCAATTTCCAGAGGTAAACGCGTGTGTGGATTCAGCAGTCTGCAAACACTTTCTCTGCAGAGTACCAAAACATGCGTTTTCAGCCCATTACCGGCATATGGAAGAAAGAGCAGTAAGCACAGGGAAATATCTGCTTCTAAATCCAAAACGCAGCTTTATAACAGGACGGTTGTCAATGTGTGCACTCAACTTCCAGAGTTAAACCCGTGTGTGGATTCAGCAGTCTGCAAACACTTTCTCTGCAGAGTCCCAAAACAGGCGTTTTCAGCCAATTACCGGCATATGGAAGAAACAGCAGTAAGCACAGGGAAATATCTGCTTCTAAATCCAAAACGCAGCTATCTAACAGAACGGTTGTCAATGTGTGCACTCAACTTCCAGAGTTAAACCGGTGTGTGGATTCAGCAGTCTGCAAACACTTTCTCTGCAGAGTCCCAAAACAGGCGTTTTCAGCCCATTACCGGCATATGGAAGAAACAGCAGTAAGCACAGGGAAATATCTGCTACTAAATCCAAAACGCAGCTATCTAACAGAACGGTTGTCAATGTGTGCACTCAACTTCCAGAGTTAAACCCGTGTGTGGATTCAGCAGTCTGCAAACACTTTCTCTGCAGAGTCCCAAAACAGGCGTTTTCAGCCCATTACCGGCATATGGAAGAAACAGCAGTAAGCACAGGGAAATATCTGCTTCTAAATCCAAAGCGCAGCTATCTAACAGAACGGTTATCAATGTGTGCACTCAACTTCCAGAGTTAAACCCGTGTGTGGATTCAGCAGTCTGCAAACACTTTCTCTGCAGAGTTCCAAAACAGGCGTTTTCAGCCCATTACCGGCATATGGAAGAAACAGCAGTAAGCACAGGGAAATATCTGCTTCTAAATCCAAAACGCAGCTATCTAACAGAACGGTTGTCAATGTGTGCACTCAGCTTCCAGAGTTAAACCCGTGTGTGGATTCAGCAGTCTGCAAACACTTTCTCTGCAGAGTCCCAAAACAGGCGTTTTCAGCCCATTACCGGCATATGGAAGAAACAGCAGTAAGCACAGGGAAATATCTGCTTCTAAATCCAAAACGCAGATACCTAACAGAACGGTTGTCAATGTGTGCACTCAACTTCCAGAGTTAAACCCGTGTTTGGATTCAGCAGTCTGCAAACACTTTCTCTGCAGAGTCCCAAAACAGGCGTTTTAACCCCTTTACCGGCATATGGAAGAAACAGCAGTAAGCACAGGGAAATATCAGCTTCTAAATCCAAAACGCAGCTATGTAACAGAACGGTTGTCAATGTGTGCACTCAACTTCCAGAGGTAAATGCGTGTGTGGATTCAGCAGTCTGCAAACACTTTCTCTGCAGAGTACCAAAACAGGCGTTTTCAGGCCATTACCGGCATATGGAAGAAACAGCAGTAAGCATAGGGAAATATCTGCTTCTAAATCCAAAACGCAGCTTTCTAACAGGTCGGTTGTCAATGTTTGCACTCAACTTCCAGAGTTAAACCCGTGTGTGGATTCAGCAGTCTGCACACACTTTCTCTGCAGAGTCCCAAAACAGGCGTTTTTCAGCCCATTACCGGCATATGGAAGAAACAGCAGTAAGCACAGGGAAATATCTGCTTCTAAATCCAAAACGCAGCTATCTAACAGAACGGTTGTCAATGTGTGCACTCAACTTCCAGAGTTAAACCCGTGTGTGGATTCAGCAGTCTGCAAACACTTTCTCTGCAGAGTCCCAAAACAGGCGTTTTCAGCCCATTACCGGCATATGGAAGAAACAGCAGTAAGCACAGGGAAATATCTGCTTCTAAATCCAAAACGCAGCTATCTAACAGAACGGTTGTCAATGTGTTCACTCAACTTCCAGAGTTAAACCCGTGTGTGGATTCAGCAGTCTGCAAACACTTTCTCTGCAGAGTCCCAAAACAGGCGTTTTCAGCCCATTACCGGCATATGGAAGAAACAGCAGTAAGCACAGGGAAATATCTGCTTCTAAATCCAAAACGCAGCTACCTAACAGAACGGTTGTCAATGTGTGCACTCAACTTCCAGAGTTAAACCCGTGTGTGGATTCAGCAGTCTGCAAACACTTTCTCTGCAGAGTCCCAAAACAGGCGTTTTCAGCCCATTACCGGCATATGGAAGAAACAGCAGTAAGCACAGGGAAATATCTGCTTCTAAATCCAAAACGCAGCTATCTAACAGAACGGTTGTCAATGTGTGCACTCAACTTCCAGAGTTAAACCCGTGTGTGGATTCAGCAGTCTGCAAACACTTTCTCTGCAGAGTCCCAAAACAGGCGTTTTCAGCCCGTTACCGGCATATGGAAGAAACAGCAGTAAGCACAGGGAAATATCTGCTTCTAAATCCAAAACGCAGCTATCTAACAGAACGGTTGTCAATGTGTGCACTCAACTTCCAGAGTTAAACCCGTGTGTGGATTCAGCAGTCTGCAAACATTTTCTCTGCAGAGTCCCAAAACAGGCGTTTTCAGCCCATTACCGGCATAGGGAAGAAACAGCAGTAAGCACAGGGAAATATCTGCTTCTAAATCCAAAACGCAGCTATCTAACAGAACGGTTGTCAATGTGTGCACTCAACTTCCAGAGTTAAACCCGTGTGTGGATTCAGCAGTCTGCAAACTCTTTCTCTGCAGAGTCCCAAAACAGGCGTTTTCAGCCCATTACCGGCATATGGAAGAAACAGCAGTAAGCACAGGGAAATATCTGCTTCTAAATCCAAAACGCAGCTATCTAACAGAACCGTTGTCAATGTGTGCACTCAACTTCCAGAGTTAAACCCGTGTGTGGATTCAGCAGTCTGCAAACTCTTTCTCTGCAGAGTTCCAAAACAGGCGTTTTCAGCCCATTACCGGCATATGGAAGAAAACAGCAGTAAGCACAGGGAAATATCTGCTTCTAAATCCAAAACGAAGCTATCTAACAGAACGGTTTTCAATGTGTGCACTCAACTTCCAGAGTTAAACCCGTGTGTGGATTCAGCAGTCTGCAAACTCTTTCTCTGCAGAGTCCCAAAACAGGCGTTTTCAGCCCATTACCGGCATATGGAAGAAACAGCAGTAAGCACAGGGAAATATCTGCTTCTAAATCCAAAACGCAGCTATCTAACAGAACGGTTGTCAATGTGTGCACTCAACGTCCAGAGTTAAACCCGTGTGTGGATTCAGCAGTCTGCCAACACTTTCTCTGCAGAGTCCCAAAACAGGCGTTTTCAGCCCATTACCGGCATATGGAAGAAACAGCAGTAAGCACAGGGAAATATCTGCTTCTAAATCCAAAACGCAGCTATCTAACAGAACGGTTGTCAATGTGTGCACTCAACTTCCAGAGTTAAACCCGTGTGTGGATTCAGCAGTCTGCAAACTCTTTCTCTGCAGAGTCCCAAAACAGGCGTTTTCAGCCCATTACCGGCATATGGAAGAAACAGCAGTAAGCACAGGGAAATATCTGCTTCTAAATCCAAAAGGCAGCTATCTAACAGAACCGTTGTCAATGTGTGCACTCAACTTCCAGAGTTAAACCCGTGTGTGGATTCAGCAGTCTGCAAACTCTTTCTCTGCAGAGTCCCAAAACAGGCGTTTTCAGCCCATTACCGGCATACGGAAGAAACAGCAGTAAGCACAGGGAAATATCTGCTTCTAAATCCAAAACGCAGCTATCTAACAGAACGGTTGTCAATGTGTGCACTCAACTTCCAGAGTTAAACCCGTGTGTGGATTCAGCAGTCTGCAAACTCTTTCTCTGCAGAGTCCCAAAACAGGCGTTTTCAGCCCATTACCGGCATATGGAAGAAACAGCAGTAAGCACAGGGAAATATCTGCTTCTAAATCCAAAACGCAGCTACCTAACAGAACGGTTGTCAATGTGTGCACTCAACTTCCAGAGTTAAACCCGTGTGTGGATTCAGCAGTCTGCCAACACTTTCTCTGCAGAGTCCCAAAAACAGGCGTTTTCAGCCCATTACCGGCATATGGAAGAAACAGCAGTAAGCACAGGGAAATATCTGCTTCTAAATCCAAAATGCAGCTATCTAACAGAACGGTTGTCAATGTGTGCACTCAACTTCCAGAGTTAAACCCGTGTGTGGATTCAGCAGTCTGCAAACTCTTTCTCTGCAGAGTCCCAAAACAGGCGTTTTCAGCCCATTACCGGCATATGGAAGAAACAGCAGTAAGCACAGGGAAATATCTGCTTCTAAATCCAAAACGCAGCTATCTAACAGAACCGTTGTCAATGTGTGCACTCAACTTCCAGAGGTAAACCCGTGTGTGGATTCAGCAGTCTGCAAACTCTTTCTCTGCAGAGTTCCAAAACAGGCGTTTTCAGCCCATTACCGGCATATGGAAGAAACAGCAGTAAGCACAGGGAAATATCTGCTTCTAAATCCAAAACGCAGCTATCTAACAGAACGGTTGTCAATGTGTGCACTCAACTTCCAGAGTTAAACCCGTGTGTGGATTCAGCAGTCTGCAAACTCTTTCTCTGCAGAGTCCCAAAACAGGCGTTTTCAGCCCATTACCGGCATATGGAAGAAACAGCAGTAAGCACAGGGAAATATCTGCTTCTAAATCCAAAACGCAGCTACCTAACAGAACGGTTGTCAATGTGTGCACTCAACTTCCAGAGTTCAACCCGTGTGTGGATTCAGCAGTCTGCAAACACTTTCTCTGCAGAGTTGCAAAAAAGGCGTTTTCAGCCCATTACCGGCATATGGAAGAAACAGCAGTAAGCACAGGGAAATATCTGCTTCTAAATCCAAAACGCAGCTATCTAACAGAACCGTTGTCAATGTGTGCACTCAACTTCCAGAGTTAAACCCGTGTGTGGATTCAGCAGTCTGCAAACACTTTCTCTGCAGAGTCCCAAAACAGGCGTTTTCAGCCCATTACCGGCATATGGAAGAAACAGCAGTAAGCACAGGGAAATATCTGCTTCTAAATCCAAAACGCAGCTATCTAACAGAACGGTTGTCAATGTGTGCACTCAACTTCCAGAGTAAAAGCCGTGTGTGGATTCAGCAGTCTGCAAACACTTTCTCTGCAGAGTCCCAAAACAGGCGTTTTCAGCCCGTTACCGGCATATGGAAGAAACAGCAGTAAGCACAGGGAAATATCTGCTTCTAAATCCAAAACGCAGCTATCTAACAGAATGGTTGTCAATGTGTGCACTACACTTCCAGAGTTAAACCCGTGTGTGGATTCAGCAGTCTGCAAACACTTTCTCTGCAGAGTCCCAAAACAGGCGTTTTCAGCCCATTACCGGCATATGGAAGAAACAGCAGTAAGGACAGGGAAATATCTGCTTCTAAATCCAAAACGCAGCTATCTAACAGAACGGTTGTCAATGTGTGCACTCAAATTCCAGAGGTAAACCTGTGTGTGGATTCAGCAGTCTGCAAACACTTTCTCTGCAGAGTCCCAAAACAGGCGTTTTCAGCCCATTACCGGCATATGGAAGAAACAGCAGTAAGCACAGGGAAATAACTGCTACTAAATACAAAACGCAGCTATCTAACAGAACGGTTGTCAATGTGTGCACTCAACTTCCAGAGTTAAACCCGTGTTTGGATTCAGCAGTCTGCAAACACTTTCTCTGCAGAGTCCCAAAACATGCGTTTTAACCCCTTTACCGGCATATGGAAGAAACAGCAGTAAGCACAGGGAAATATCAGCTTCTAAATCCAAAACGCAGCTATGTAACAGAACGGTTGTCAATGTGTGCACTCAACTTCCAGAGGTAAATGCGTGTGTGGATTCAGCAGTCTGCAAACACTTTCTCTGCAGAGTACCAAAACAGGCGTTTTCAGGCCATTACCGGCATATGGAAGAAACAGCAGTAAGCATAGGGAAATATCTGCTTCTAAATCCAAAACGCAGCTTTCTAACAGGTCGGTTGTCAATGTTTGCACTCAACTTCCAGAGTTAAACCCGTGTGTGGATTCAGCAGTCTGCACACACTTTCTCTGCAGAGTCCCAAAACAGGCGTTTTCAGCCCATTACCGGCATATGGAAGAAACAGCAGTAAGCACAGGGAAATATCTGCTTCTAAATCCAAAACGCAGCTATCTAACAGAACGGTTGTCAATGTGTGCACTCAACTTCCAGAGTTAAACCCGTGTGTGGATTCAGCAGTCTGCAAACACTTTCTCTGCAGAGTCCCAAAACAGGCGTTTTCAGCCCATTACCGGCATATGGAAGAAACAGCAGTAAGCACAGGGAAATATCTGCTTCTAAATCCAAAACGCAGCTATCTAACAGAACGGTTGTCAATGTGTTCACTCAACTTCCAGAGTTAAACCCGTGTGTGGATTCAGCAGTCTGCAAACACTTTCTCTGCAGAGTCCCAAAACAGGCGTTTTCAGCCCATTACCGGCATATGGAAGAAACAGCAGTAAGCACAGGGAAATATCTGCTTCTAAATCCAAAACGCAGCTACCTAACAGAACGGTTGTCAATGTGTGCACTCAACTTCCAGAGTTAAACCCGTGTGTGGATTCAGCAGTCTGCAAACACTTTCTCTGCAGAGTCCCAAAACAGGCGTTTTCAGCCCATTACCGGCATATGGAAGAAACAGCAGTAAGCACAGGGAAATATCTGCTTCTAAATCCAAAACGCAGCTATCTAACAGAACGGTTGTCAATGTGTGCACTCAACTTCCAGAGTTAAACCCGTGTGTGGATTCAGCAGTCTGCAAACACTTTCTCTGCAGAGTCCCAAAACAGGCGTTTTCAGCCCGTTACCGGCATATGGAAGAAACAGCAGTAAGCACAGGGAAATATCTGCTTCTAAATCCAAAACGCAGCTATCTAACAGAACGGTTGTCAATGTGTGCACTCAACTTCCAGAGTTAAACCCGTGTGTGGATTCAGCAGTCTGCAAACATTTTCTCTGCAGAGTCCCAAAACAGGCGTTTTCAGCCCATTACCGGCATAGGGAAGAAACAGCAGTAAGCACAGGGAAATATCTGCTTCTAAATCCAAAACGCAGCTATCTAACAGAACGGTTGTCAATGTGTGCACTCAACTTCCAGAGTTAAACCCGTGTGTGGATTCAGCAGTCTGCAAACTCTTTCTCTGCAGAGTCCCAAAACAGGCGTTTTCAGCCCATTACCGGCATATGGAAGAAACAGCAGTAAGCACAGGGAAATATCTGCTTCTAAATCCAAAACGCAGCTATCTAACAGAACCGTTGTCAATGTGTGCACTCAACTTCCAGAGTTAAACCCGTGTGTGGATTCAGCAGTCTGCAAACTCTTTCTCTGCAGAGTTCCAAAACAGGCGTTTTCAGCCCCATTACCGGCATATGGAAGAAACAGCAGTAAGCACAGGGAAATATCTGCTTCTAAATCCAAAACGAAGCTATCTAACAGAACGGTTTTCAATGTGTGCACTCAACTTCCAGAGTTAAACCCGTGTGTGGATTCAGCAGTCTGCAAACTCTTTCTCTGCAGAGTCCCAAAACAGGCGTTTTCAGCCCATTACCGGCATATGGAAGAAACAGCAGTAAGCACAGGGAAATATCTGCTTCTAAATCCAAAACGCAGCTATCTAACAGAACGGTTGTCAATGTGTGCACTCAACTTCCAGAGTTAAACCCGTGTGTGGATTCAGCAGTCTGCCAACACTTTCTCTGCAGAGTCCCAAAACAGGCGTTTTCAGCCCATTACCGGCATATGGAAGAAACAGCAGTAAGCACAGGGAAATATCTGCTTCTAAATCCAAAACGCAGCTATCTAACAGAACGGTTGTCAATGTGTGCACTCAACTTCCAGAGTTAAACCCGTGTGTGGATTCAGCAGTCTGCAAACTCTTTCTCTGCAGAGTCCCAAAACAGGCGTTTTCAGCCCATTACCGGCATATGGAAGAAACAGCAGTAAGCACAGGGAAATATCTGCTTCTAAATCCAAAACGCAGCTATCTAACAGAACCGTTGTCAATGTGTGCACTCAACTTCCAGAGTTTAAACCCGTGTCGTGGATTCAGCAGTCTGCAAACTCTTTCTCTGCAGAGTCCCAAAACAGGCGTTTTCAGCCCATTACCGGCATACGGAAGAAACAGCAGTAAGCACAGGGAAATATCTGCTTCTAAATCCAAAACGCAGCTATCTAACAGAACGGTTGTCAATGTGTGCACTCAACTTCCAGAGTTAAACCCGTGTGTGGATTCAGCAGTCTGCAAACTCTTTCTCTGCAGAGTCCCAAAACAGGCGTTTTCAGCCCATTACCGGCATATGGAAGAAACAGCAGTAAGCACAGGGAAATATCTGCTTCTAAATCCAAAACGCAGCTACCTAACAGAACGGTTGTCAATGTGTGCACTCAACTTCCAGAGTTAAACCCGTGTGTGGATTCAGCAGTCTGCCAACACTTTCTCTGCAGAGTCCCAAAACAGGCGTTTTCAGCCCATTACCGGCATATGGAAGAAACAGCAGTAAGCACAGGGAAATATCTGCTTCTAAATCCAAAATGCAGCTATCTAACAGAACGGTTGTCAATGTGTGCACTCAACTTCCAGAGTTAAACCCGTGTGTGGATTCAGCAGTCTGCAAACTCTTTCTCTGCAGAGTCCCAAAACAGGCGTTTTCAGCCCATTACCGGCATATGGAAGAAACAGCAGTAAGCACAGGGAAATATCTGCTTCTAAATCCAAAACGCAGCTATCTAACAGAACCGTTGTCAATGTGTGCACTCAACTTCCAGAGTTAAACCCGTGTGTGGATTCAGCAGTCTGCAAACTCTTTCTCTGCAGAGTTCCAAAACAGGCGTTTTCAGCCCATTACCGGCATATGGAAGAAACAGCAGTAAGCACAGGGAAATATCTGCTTCTAAATCCAAAACGCAGCTATCTAACAGAACGGTTGTCAATGTGTGCACTCAACTTCCAGAGTTAAACCCGTGTGTGGATTCAGCAGTCTGCAAACTCTTTCTCTGCAGAGTCCCAAAACAGGCGTTTTCAGCCCATTACCCGGCATATGGAAGAAACAGCAGTAAGCACAGGGAAATATCTGCTTCTAAATCCAAAACGCAGCTACCTAACAGAACGGTTGTCAATGTGTGCACTCAACTTCCAGAGTTCAACCCGTGTGTGGATTCAGCAGTCTGCAAACACTTTCTCTGCAGAGTTGCAAAAAAGGCGTTTTCAGCCCATTACCGGCATATGGAAGAAACAGCAGTAAGCACAGGGAAATATCTGCTTCTAAATCCAAAACGCAGCTATCTAACAGAACCGTTGTCAATGTGTGCACTCAACTTCCAGAGTTAAACCCGTGTGTGGATTCAGCAGTCTGCAAACACTTTCTCTGCAGAGTCCCAAAACAGGCGTTTTCAGCCCATTACCGGCATATGGAAGAAACAGCAGTAAGCACAGGGAAATATCTGCTTCTAAATCCAAAACGCAGCTATCTAACAGAACGGTTGTCAATGTGTGCACTCAACTTCCAGAGTAAAAGCCGTGTGTGGATTCAGCAGTCTGCAAACACTTTCTCTGCAGAGTCCCCAAAACAGGCGTTTTCAGCCCGTTACCGGCATATGGAAGAAACAGCAGTAAGCACAGGGAAATATCTGCTTCTAAATCCAAAATGCAGCTATCTAACAGAATGGTTGTCAATGTGTGCACTACACTTCCAGAGTTAAACCCGTGTGTGGATTCAGCAGTCTGCAAACACTTTCTCTGCAGAGTCCCAAAACAGGCGTTTTCAGCCCATTACCGGCATATGGAAGAAACAGCAGTAAGGACAGGGAAATATCTGCTTCTAAATCCAAAACGCAGCTATCTAACAGAACGGTTGTCAATGTGTGCACTCAAATTCCAGAGGTAAACCTGTGTGTGGATTCAGCAGTCTGCAAACACTTTCTCTGCAGAGTCCCAAAACAGGCGTTTTCAGCCCATTACCGGCATATGGAAGAAACAGCAGTAAGCACAGGGAAATAACTGCTACTAAATACAAAACGCAGCTATCTAACAGAACGGTTGTCAATGTGTGCACTCAACTTCCAGAGTTAAACCCGTGTGTGGATTCAGCAGTCTGCAAACACTTTCTCTGCAGAGTCCCAAAACAGGCGTTTTCAGCCCTTTACCGGCATATGGAAGAAACAGCAGTAAGCACAGGGAAATATCTGCTTCTAATCCAAAACGCAGCTATCTAACAGAACGGTTGTCAATGTGTGCACTCAACTTCCAGAGTTAAACCCGTGTGTGGATTCAGCAGTCTGCAAACACTTTCTCTGCAGAGTCCCAAAACAGGCGTTTTCTGCCCATTACCGGCATATGGAAGAAACAGCAGTAAGCACAGGGAAATATCTGCTTCTAAATCCAAAACGCAGCTATCTAACAGAACGGTTGTCAATGTGTGCACTCAACTTCCAGAGTTAAACCCGTGTGTGGATTCAGCAGTCCTGCAAACACTTTCTCTGCAGAGTCCCAAAACAGGCGTTTTCAGCCCATTACCGGCATATGGAAGAAAGAGCAGTAAGCACAGGGAAATATCAGCTTCTAAATCCAAAACGCAGCTATCTAACAGAACGGTTGTCAATGTGTGCACTCGACTTCCAGAGTTAAACCCGTGTGTGGATTCAGCAGTCTGCAAACACTTTCTCTGCAGAGCCCCAAAACAGGCGTTTTCAGCCCATTACCGGCATATGGAAGAAACAGCAGTAAGCACAGGGAAATATCTGCTTCTAAATCCAAAACGCAGTTACCTAACAGAACGGTTGTCAATGTGTGCACTCAACTTCCAGAGTTAAACCCGTGGGTGGATTCAGCAGTCTGCAAACACTTTCTCTGCTGAGTCCCAAAACAGGTGTTTTCAGCCCATTACCGGCATATGGAAGAAACAGCAGTAAGCACAGGGAAACATCTGCTTCTAAATCCAAAACGCAGCTATCTAAGAGAACGGTTGTCAATGTGTGCACTCAACTTCCAGAGTTAAACCCGTGTGTGGATTCAGCAGTCTGCAAACACTTTCTCTGCAGAGTCCCAAAACAGGCGTTTTCAGCCCATTACCGGCATATGGAAGAAACAGCAGTAAGAACAGGGAAATATCAGCTTCTAAATCCAAAAGGCAGCTACCTAACAAAACGGTTGTCAATGTGTGCACTCGACTTCCAGAGTTAAACCCGTGTGTGGATTCAGCAGTCTGCAAACACTTTCTCTGCAGAGTCCCAAAACAGGCGTTTTCAGCCCATTACCGGCATATGGAAGAAACAGCAGTAACAACAGGGAAATATCTGCTTCTAAATCCAAAAGGCAGCTACCTAAGAGAACGGTTGTCAATGTGTGCACTCAACTTCCAGAGTTAAATCTGTGTGTTTATTCAGCAGTCTGCAAACACTTTCTCTGCAGAGTCCCAAAACAGTTGTTTTCAGCCCATTACCGGCTTATGGAAGAAACAGCAGTAAGCACAGGGAAATATCTGCTTCTAAATCCAAAACGCAGCTACCTAACAGAACGGTTGTCAATGTGTGCACTCAACTTCCAGAGGTAAACCCGTGTGTGGATTCAGCAGTCTGCAAACACTTTCTCTGCAGAGTCCCAAAACAGGCGTTTTCTGCCCATTACCGGCATATGGAAGAAACAGCAGTAAGTACTGGGAATTATCTGCTTCTAAATCCAAAACGCAGCTATCTAACAGAACGGTTGTCAATGTGTGCACTCAACTTCCAGAGTTAAACCCGTGTGTGGATTCAGCAGTCTGCAAACTCTTTCTCTGCAGAGTCCCAAAACAGGCGTTTTCAGCCCTTTACCGGCATATGGAAGAAACAGCAGTAAGCACAGGGAAATATCTGCTTCTAAATCCAAAAGGCAGCTGCCTAAGAGAACGGTTGTCAATGTGTGCACTCAACTTCCAGAGTTAAACCCGTGTGTGGATTCAGCAGTCTGCAAACACTTTCTCTGCAGAGTCCCAAAACAGGCGTTTTCTGCCCATTACCGGCATATGGAAGAAACAGCAGTAAGCACAGGGAAATATCTGCTTCTAAATCCAAAACGCAGCTATCTAACAGAACGGTTGTCAATGTGTGCACTCAACTTCCAGAGTTAAACCCGTGTGTGGATTCAGCAGTCTGCAAACACTTTCTCTGCAGAGTCCCAAAACAGGCGTTTTCAGCCCATTACCGGCATAAGGAAGAAAGAGCAGTAAGCACAGGGAAATATCAGCTTCTAAATCCAAAACGCAGCTATCTAACAGAACGGTTGTCAATGTGTGCACTCGACTTCCAGAGTTAAACCCGTGTGTGGATTCAGCAGTCTGCAAACACTTTCTCTGCAGAGCCCCAAAACAGGCGTTTTCAGCCCATTACCGGCATATGGAAGAAACAGCAGTAAGCACAGGGAAATATCTGCTTCTAAATCCAAAACGCAGTTACCTAACAGAACGGTTGTCAATGTGTGCACTCAACTTCCAGAGTTAAACCCGTGGGTGGATTCAGCAGTCTGCAAACACTTTCTCTGCTGAGTCCCAAAACAGGTGTTTTCAGCCCATTACCGGCATATGGAAGAAACAGCAGTAAGCACAGGGAAACATCTGCTTCTAAATCCAAAACGCAGCTATCTAAGAGAACGGTTGTCAATGTGTGCACTCAACTTCCAGAGTTAAACCCGTGTGTGGATTCAGCAGTCTGCAAACACTTTCTCTGCAGAGTCCCAAAACAGGCGTTTTCAGCCCATTACCGGCATATGGAAGAAACAGCAGTAACAACAGGGAAATATCTGCTTCTAAATCCAAAAGGCAGCTACCTAACAAAACGGTTGACAATGTGTGCACTCAACTTCCAGAGTTAAACCTGTGTGTGGATTCAGCAGTCTGCAAACACTTTCTCTGCAGAGTCCCAAAACAGGCGTTTTCAGCCCATTACCGGCTTATGGAAGAAACAGCAGTAAGCACAGGGAAATATCTGCTTCTAAATCCAAAAGGCAGCTATCTGACAGAACGGTTGTCAATGTGTGCACTCAACTTCCAGAGTTAAACCCGTGTGTGGATTCAGCAGTCTGCAAACACTTTCTCTGCAGAGTCCCAAAACAGGCGTTTTCAGCCCATTACCGGCACATGGAAGGAACAGCAGGAAGCAGAGGGAAATATCTGCTTCTAAATCCAAAACGCAGCTACCTAACAAAACGGTTGTCAATGTGTGCACTCATCTTCCAGAGTTAAACCTGTGCGTGGATTCAGCAGTCTGCAAACACTTTCTCTGCAGAGTCCCAAAACAGGAGTTTTCAGCCAATTACCGGCATATGGAAGAAACAGCAATAAGCACAGGGAAATATCTGCTTCTAAATACAAAACACAGCTATCTAACAGAACGGTTGTCAATGTGTGCACTCAACTTCCAGAGTTAAACCCGTGTGTGGATTCAGCAGTCTGCAAACACTTTCTCTGCAGAGTCCCAAAACAGGCGTTTTCAGCCCATTACCGGCTTATGGAAGAAACAGCAGTAAGCACAGGGAAATATCTGCTTCTAAATCCAAAAGGCAGCTACCTAACAGAACGGTTGTCAATGTGTGCACTCAACTTCCAGAGTTAAACCCGTGTGTGGATTCAGCAGTCTGCAAGCACTTTCTCTGCAGAGTCCCAAAACAGGCGTTTTCTGCCCATTACCGGCATATGGAAGAAACAGCAGTAAGCTCAGGGAAATATCTGCTTCTAAATCCAAAACGCAGCTATCTAACAGAACGGTTGTCAATGTGTGCACTCAACTTCCAGAGTTAAACCCGTGTGTGGATTCAGCAGTCTGCAAACTCTTTCGCTGCAGAGTCCCAAAACAGGCGTTTTCAGCCCATTACCGGCATATAGAAGAAACAGCAGTAAGCACAGGGAAATATCTGCTTCTAAATCCAAAAGGCAGCTACCTAAGAGAACGGTTGTCAATGTGTGCACTCAACTTCCAGAGTTAAATCTGTGTGTTTATTCAGCAGTCTGCAAACACTTTCTCTGCAGAGTCCCAAAACAGTTGTTTTCAGCCCATTACCGGCTTATGGAAGAAACAGCAGTAAGCACAGGGAAATATCTGCTTCTAAATCCAAAACGCAGCTACCTAACAGAACGGTTGTCAATGTGTGCACTCAACTTCCAGAGTTAAACCCGTGTGTGGATTCAGCAGTCTGCAAACACTTTCTCTGCAGAGTCCCAAAACAGGCGTTTTCTGCCCATTACCGGCATATGGAAGAAACAGCAGTAAGCACAGGGAATTATCTGCTTCTAAATCCAAAACGCAGCTATCTAACAGAACGGTTGTCAATGTGTGCACTCAACTTCCAGAGTTAAACCCGTGTGTGGATTCAGCAGTCTGCGAAGTCTTTCTCTGCAGAGTCCCAAAACAGGCATTTTCAGCCAATTACCGGCATATGGAAGAAACTGCAGTAAGCACAGGGAAATATCTGCTTCTAAATCCAAAACGCAGCTATCTAAAAGAGCGGTTGTCAATGTGTGCACTCAACTTCCAGAGTTAAACCGGTGTGTGGATTCAGCAGTCTGCAAACTCTTTCTCTGCAGAGTCCCAAAACAGGCGTTTTTAGCCCGTTACCGGCATATGGAAGAAACAGCAGTAAGCACAGGGAAATATCTGCTTCTAAATCCAAAACGAAGCTATCTAACAGAACGGTTGTCAATGTGTGCACTCAACTTCCAGAGTTAAACCCGTGTTTGGATTCAGCAGTCTGCAAACACTTTCTCTGCAGAGTCCCAAAACAGGAGTTTTCAGCCCATTTCCGCCATATGGAAGAAACAGCAGTAAGCACAGGTAAATATCTGCTTCTAAATCCAAAACGCAGCTATCTAACAGAACGGTTGTCAATGTGTGCACTCAACTTCCAGAGTTAAACCCGTGTGTGGATTCAGCAGTCTGCAAACACTTTCTCTGCAGAGTCCCAAAACAGGCGTTTTCAGCCCATTACCGGCATGTGGAAGAAACAGCAGTAAGCATAGGGGAATATCTGCTTCTAAATCCAAAACGCAGCTATCTAACAGAACGGTTGTCAATGTGTGCACTCAACTTCCAGAGTTAAAGCCGTGTGTGGATTCAGCAGTCTGCAAACACTTTCTCTGCAGAGTCCCGAAACAGGCGTTTTCAGCCCATTACCGGCATATGGAAGAAACAGCAGTAAGCACAGGGAAATATCTGCTTCTAAATCCAAAACGCAGCTATCTAACAGAACGGTTGTCAATGTGTGCACTCAACTTCCAGAGTTAAACCCGTTTGTGGATTCAGCAGTCTGCAAACACTTTCTCTGCAGAGTCCCAAAACAGGCGTTTTCAGCCCATTACCGGCATATGGAAGAAACAGCAGTAAGCACAGGGAAATATCTGCTTCTAAATCCAAAACGCAGCTATCTAACAGAACGGTTGTCAATGTGTGCACTCAACTTCCAGAGTTAAACCCGTGTGTGGATTCAGCAGTCTGCAAACTCTTTCTCTGCAGAGTCCCAAAACAGGCATTTTCAGTCCATTACCGGCATATGGAAGAAACAGCAGTAAGCACAGGGAAACAGCTGCTTCTAAATCCAAAACGCAGCTATCTAACAGAACAGTTGTCAATGTGTGCACTCAACTTCCAGAGTTAAAGCCGTGTGTGGATTCAGCAGTCTGCAAACATTTTCTCTGCAGAGTCCCAAAACAGGCGTTTTCAGCCCATTACCGGCATATGGAAGAAACAGCAGTAAGCACAGGGAAATATCTGCTTCTAAATCCAAAACGCAGCTATCTGACAGAACGGTTGTCAATGTGTGCACTCAACTTCCAGAGTTAAACCCGTGTGTGGATTCAGCAGTCTGCAAACACTTTCTCTGCAGAGTCCCAAAACAGGCGTTTTCAGCCCATTACCGGCATATGGAAGAAACAGCAGTAAGCAGAGGGAAATATCTGCTTCTAAATCCAAAACGCAGCTACCTAACAAAACGGTTGTCAATGTGTGCACTCATCTTCCAGAGTTAAACCTGTGCGTGGATTCAGCAGTCTGCAAACACTTTCTCTGCAGAGTCCCAAAACAGGAGTTTTCAGCCAATTACCGGCATATGGAAGAAACAGCAATAAGCACAGGGAAATATCTGCTTCTAAATACAAAACACAGCTATCTAACAGAACGGTTGTCAATGTGTGCACTCAACTTCCAGAGTTAAACCCGTGTGTGGATTCAGCAGTCTGCAAACACTTTCTCTGCAGAGTCCCAAAACAGGCGTTTTCAGCCCATTACCGGCTTATGGAAGAAACAGCAGTAAGCACAGGGAAATATCTGCTTCTAAATCCAAAAGGCAGCTACCTAACAGAACGGTTGTCAATGTGTGCACTCAACTTCCAGAGTTAAACCCGTGTGTGGATTCAGCAGTCTGCAAGCACTTTCTCTGCAGAGTCCCAAAACAGGCGTTTTCTGCCCATTACCGGCATATGGAAGAAACAGCAGTAAGCTCAGGGAAATATCTGCTTCTAAATCCAAAACGCAGCTATCTAACAGAACGGTTGTCAATGTGTGCACTCAACTTCCAGAGTTAAACCCGTGTGTGGATTCAGCAGTCTGCAAACTCTTTCGCTGCAGAGTCCCAAAACAGGCGTTTTCAGCCCATTACCGGCATATGGAAGAAACAGCAGTAAGCACAGGGAAATATCTGCTTCTAAATCCAAAAGGCAGCTACCTAAGAGAACGGTTGTCAATGTGTGCACTCAACTTCCAGAGTTAAACCTGTGTGTGGATTCAGCAGTCTGCAAACACTTTCTCTGCAGAGTCCCAAAACAGTTGTTTTCAGCCCATTACCGGCTTATGGAAGAAACAGCAGTAAGCACAGGGAAATATCTGCTTCTAAATCCAAAACGCAGCTACCTAACAGAACGGTTGTCAATGTGTGCACTCAACTTCCAGAGTTAAACCCGTGTGTGGATTCAGCAGTCTGCAAACACTTTCTCTGCAGAGTCCCAAAACAGGCGTTTTCTGCCCATTACCGGCATATGGAAGAAACAGCAGTAAGCACAGGGAATTATCTGCTTCTAAATCCAAAACGCAGCTATCTAACAGAACGGTTGTCAATGTGTGCACTCAACTTCCAGAGTTAAACCCGTGTGTGGATTCAGCAGTCTGCAAACTCTTTCTCTGCAGAGTCCCAAAACAGGCGTTTTCAGCCCTTTACCGGCATATGGAAGAAACAGCAGTAAGCACAGGGAAATATCTGCTTCTAAATCCAAAAGGCAGCTGCCTAAGAGAACGTTTGTCAATGTGTGCACTCAACTTCCAGAGTTAAACCCGTGTGTGGATTCAGCAGTCTGCAAACACTTTCTCTGCAGAGTCCCAAAACAGGCGTTTTCTGCCCATTACCGGCATATGGAAGAAACAGCAGTAAGCACAGGGAAATATCTGCTTCTAAATCCAAAACGCAGCTATCTAACAGAACGGTTTTCAATGTGTGCACTCAACTTCCAGAGTTAAACCCGTGTGTGGATTCAGCAGTCTGCAAACTCTTTCTCTGCAGAGTCCCAAAACAGGCGTTTTCTGCCCATTACCGGCATATGGAAGAAACAGCAGTAAGCACAGGGAAACATCTGCTTCTAAATCCAAAACGCAGCTATCTAACAGAACGGTTGTCAATGTGTGCACTCAACTTCCAGAGGTAAACCCGTGTGTGGATTCAGCAGTCTGCAAACACTTTCTCTGCAGAGTCCCAAAAGAGGCGTTTTCAGCCCATTACCGGCATATGGAAGAAAGAGCAGTAAGCACAGGGAAATATCAGCTTCTAAATCCAAAACGCAGCTATCTAACAGAACGGTTGTCAATGTGTGCACTCGACTTCCAGAGTTAAACCCGTGTGTGGATTCAGCAGTCTGCAAACACTTTCTCTGCAGAGCCCCAAAACAGGCGTTTTCAGCCCATTACCGGCATATGGAAGAAACAGCAGTAAGCACAGGGAAATATCTGCTTCTAAATCCAAAACGCAGTTACCTAACAGAACGGTTGTCAATGTGTGCACTCAACTTCCAGAGTTAAACCCGTGGGTGGATTCAGCAGTCTGCAAACACTTTCTCTGCTGAGTCCCAAAACAGGTGTTTTCAGCCCATTACCGGCATATGGAAGAAACAGCAGTAAGCACAGGGAAACATCTGCTTCTAAATCCAAAACGCAGCTATCTAAGAGAACGGTTGTCAATGTGTGCACTCAACTTCCAGAGTTAAACCCGTGTGTGGATTCAGCAGTCTGCAAACACTTTCTCTGCAGAGTCCCAAAACAGGCGTTTTCAGCCCATTACCGGCATATGGAAGAAACAGCAGTAAGAACAGGGAAATATCTGCTTCTAAATCCAAAAGGCAGCTACCTAACAAAACGGTTGTCAATGTGTGCACTCAACTTCCAGAGTTAAACCTGTGTGTGGATTCAGCAGTCTGCAAACACTTTCTCTGCAGAGTCCCAAAACAGGCGTTTTCAGCCCATTACCGGCTTATGGAAGAAACAGCAGTAAGCACAGGGAAATATCTGCTTCTAAATCCAAAAGGCAGCTATCTGACAGAACGGTTGTCAATGTGTGCACTCAACTTCCAGAGTTAAACCCGTGTGTGGATTCAGCAGTCTGCAAACACTTTCTCTGCAGAGTCCCCAAAACAGGCGTTTTCAGCCCATTACCGGCACATGGAAGAAACAGCAGGAAGCAGAGGGAAATATCTGCTTCTAAATCCAAAACGCAGCTACCTAACAAAACGGTTGTCAATGTGTGCACTCATCTTCCAGAGTTAAACCTGTGCGTGGATTCAGCAGTCTGCAAACACTTTCTCTGCAGAGTCCCAAAACAGGAGCTTTCAGCCAATTACCGGCATATGGAAGAAACAGCAATAAGCACAGGGAAATATCTGCTTCTAAATCCAAAACGCAGCTATCTAACAGAACGGTTGTCAATGTGTGCACTCAACTTCCAGAGTTAAACCCGTGTGTGGATTCAGCAGTCTGCAAACTCTTTCTCTGCAGAGTCCCAAAACAGGCGTTTTCAGCCCTTTACCGGCATATGGAAGAAACAGCAGTAAGCACAGGGAAATATCTGCTTCTAAATCCAAAACGAAGCTATCTAACAGAACGGTTGTCAATGTGTGCACTCAACTTCCAGAGTTAAACCCGTGTTTGGATTCAGCAGTCTGCAAACACTTTCTCTGCAGAGTCCCAAAACAGGCGTTTTCAGCCCATTTCCGCCATATGGAAGAAACAGCAGTAAGCACAGGTAAATATCTGCTTCTAAATCCAAAACGCAGCTATCTAACAGAACGGTTGTCAATGTGTGCACTCAACTTCCAGAGTTAAACCCGTGTGTGGATTCAGCAGTCTGCAAACACTTTCTCTGCAGAGTCCCAAAACAGGCGTTTTCAGCCCATTACCGGCATGTGGAAGAAACAGCAGTAAGCATAGGGAAATATCTGCTTCTAAATCCAAAACGCAGCTATCTAACAGAACGGTTGTCAATGTGTGCACTCAACTTCCAGAGTTAAAGCCGTGTGTGGATTCAGCAGTCTGCAAACACTTTCTCTGCAGAGTCCCAAAACAGGCGTTTTCAGCCCATTACCGGCATATGGAAGAAACAGCAGTAAGCACAGGGAAATATCTGCTTCTAAATCCAAAACGCAGCTATCTAACAGAACGGTTGTCAATGTGTGCACTCAACTTCCAGAGTTAAACCCGTGTGTGGATTCAGCAGTATGCAAACACTTTCTCTGCAGAGTCCCAAAACAGGCGTTTTCAGCCCATTACCGGCATATGGAAGAAACAGCAGTAAGCACAGGGAAATATCTGCTTCTAAATCCAAAACGAAGCTATCTAACAGAACGGTTGTCAATGTGTGCACTCAACTTCCAGAGTTAAACCCGTGTGTGGATTCAGCAGTCTGCGAAGTCTTTCTCTGCAGAGTCCCAAAACAGGCATTTTCAGCCCATTACCGGCATATGGAAGAAACTGCAGTAAGCACAGGGAAATATCTGCTTCTAAATCCAAAACGCAGCTATCTAAAAGAGCGGTTGTCAATGTGTGCACTCAACTTCCAGAGTTAAACCGGTGTGTGGATTCAGCAGTCTACAAACTCTTTCTCTGCAGAGTCCCAAAACAGGCGTTTTTAGCCCGCTACCGGCATATGGAAGAAACAGCAGTAAGCACAGGGAAATATCTGCTTCTAAATCCAAAACGAAGCTATCTAACAGAACGGTTGTCAATGTGTGCACTCAACTTCCAGAGTTAAACCCGTGTTTGGATTCAGCAGTCTGCAAACACTTTCTCTGCAGAGTCCCAAAACAGGCGTTTTCAGCCCATTTCCGCCATATGTAAGAAACAGCAGTAAGCACAGGTAAATATCTGCTTCTAAATCCAAAACGCAGCTATCTAACAGAACGGTTGTCAATGTGTGCACTCAACTTCCAGAGTTAAACCCGTGTGTGGATTCAGCAGTCTGCAAACACTTTCTCTGCAGAGTCCCAAAACAGGCGTTTTCAGCCCATTACCGGCATGTGGAAGAAACAGCAGTAAGCATAGGGAAATATCTGCTTCTAAATCCAAAACGCAGCTATCTAACAGAACGGTTGTCAATGTGTGCACTCAACTTCCAGAGTTAAAGCCGTGTGTGGATTCAGCAGTCTGCAAACACTTTCTCTGCAGAGTCCCAAAACAGGCGTTTTCAGCCCATTACCGGCATATGGAAGAAACAGCAGTAAGCACAGGGAAATATCTGCTTCTAAATCCAAAACGCAGCTATCTAACAGAACGGTTGTCAATGTGTGCACTCAACTTCCAGAGTTAAACCCGTTTGTGGATTCAGCAGTCTGCAAACACTTTCTCTGCAGAGTCCCAAAACAGGCGTTTTCAGCCCATTACCGGCATATGGAAGAAACAGCAGTAAGCACAGGGAAATATCTGCTTCTAAATCCAAAACGAAGCTATCTAACAGAACGGTTGTCAATGTGTGCACTCAACTTCCAGAGTTAAACCCGTGTGTGGATTCAGCAGTCTGCGAAGTCTTTCTCTGCAGAGTCCCAAAACAGGCATTTTCAGCCCATTACCGGCATATGGAAGAAACAGCAGTAAGCAAAGGGAAATATCTGCTTCTAAATCCAAAACGCAGCTATCTAACAGAACGGTTGTCAATGTGTGCACTCAACTTCCAGAGTTAAACCCATGTGTGGATTCAGCAGTCTGCAAACTCTTTCTCTGCAGAGTCCCAAAACAGGCATTTTCAGTCCATTACCGGCATATGGAAGAAACAGCAGTAAGCACAGGGAAACAGCTGCTTCTAAATCCAAAACGCAGCTATCTAACAGAACAGTTGTCAATGTGTGCACTCAACTTCCAGAGTTAAAGCCGTGTGTGGATTCAGCAGTCTGCAAACATTTTCTCTGCAGAGTCCCAAAACAGGCGTTTTCAGCCCATTACCGGCATATGGAAGAAACAGCAGTAAGCACAGGGAAATATCTGCTTCTAAATCCAAAACGCAGCTATCTGACAGAACGGTTGTCAATGTGTGCACTCAACTTCCAGAGTTAAACCCGTGTGTGGATTCAGCAGTCTGCAAACACTTTCTCTGCAGAGTCCCAAAACAGGCGTTTTCAGCCCATTACCGGCATATGGAAGAAACAGCAGTAAGCACAGGGAAATATCTGCTTCTAAATCCAAAAGGCAGCTACCTAAGAGAACGGTTGTCAATGTGTGCACTCAACTTCCAGAGTTAAACCTGTGTGTGGATTCAGCAGTCTGCAAACACTTTCTCTGCAGAGTCCCAAAACAGTTGTTTTCAGCCCATTACCGGCTTATGGAAGAAACAGCAGTAAGCACAGGGAAATATCTGCTTCTAAATCCAAAACGCAGCTACCTAACAGAACGGTTGTCAATGTGTGCACTCAACTTCCAGAGGTAAACCCGTGTGTGGATTCAGCAGTCTGCAAACACTTTCTCTGCAGAGTCCCAAAACAGGCGTTTTCTGCCCATTACCGGCATATGGAAGAAACAGCAGTAAGCACAGGGAATTATCTGCTTCTAAATCCAAAACGCAGCTATCTAACAGAACGGTTGTCAATGTGTGCACTCAACTTCCAGAGTTAAACCCGTGTGTGGATTCAGCAGTCTGCAAACTCTTTCTCTGCAGAGTCCCAAAACAGGCGTTTTCAGCCCTTTACCGGCATATGGAAGAAACAGCAGTAAGCACAGGGAAATATCTGCTTCTAAATCCAAAAGGCAGCTGCCTAAGAGAACGGTTGTCAATGTGTGCACTCAACTTCCAGAGTTAAACCCGTGTGTGGATTCAGCAGTCTGCAAACACTTTCTCTGCAGAGTCCCAAAACAGGCGTTTTCTGCCCATTACCGGCATATGGAAGAAACAGCAGTAAGCACAGGGAAATATCTGCTTCTAAATCCAAAACGCAGCTATCTAACAGAACGGTTGTCAATGTGTGCACTCAACTTCCAGAGTTAAACCCGTGTGTGGATTCAGCAGTCTGCAAACACTTTCTCTGCAGAGTCCCAAAACAGGCGTTTTCAGCCCATTACCGGCATATGGAAGAAAGAGCAGTAAGCACAGGGAAATATCAGCTTCTAAATCCAAAACGCAGCTATCTAACAGAACGGTGGTCAATGTGTGCACTCGACTTCCAGAGTTAAACCCGTGTGTGGATTCAGCAGTCTGCAAACACTTTCTCTGCAGAGCCCCAAAACAGGCGTTTTCAGCCCATTACCGGCATATGGAAGAAACAGCAGTAAGCACAGGGAAATATCTGCTTCTAAATCCAAAACGCAGTTACCTAACAGAACGGTTGTCAATGTGTGCACTCAAATTCCAGAGTTAAACCCGTGGGTGGATTCAGCAGTCTGCAAACACTTTCTCTGCAGAGTCCCAAAACAGGCGTTTTCAGCCCATTACCGGCTTATGGAAGAAACAGCAGTAAGCACAGGGAAATATCTGCTTCTAAATCCAAAAGGCAGCTATCTGACAGAACGGTTGTCAATGTGTGCACTCAACTTCCAGAGTTAAACCCGTGTGTGGATTCAGCAGTCTGCAAACACTTTCTCTGCAGAGTCCCAAAACAGGCGTTTTCAGCCCATTACCGGCACATGGAAGAAACAGCAGGAAGCAGAGGGAAATATCTGCTTCTAAATCCAAAACGCAGCTACCTAACAAAACGGTTGTCAATGTGTGCACTCATCTTCCAGAGTTAAACCTGTGCGTGGATTCAGCAGTCTGCAAACACTTTCTCTGCAGAGTCCCAAAACAGGAGTTTTCAGCCAATTACCGGCATATGGAAGAAACAGCAATAAGCACAGGGAAATATCTGCTTCTAAATACAAAACACAGCTATCTAACAGAACGGTTGTCAATGTGTGCACTCAACTTCCAGAGTTAAACCCGTGTGTGGATTCAGCAGTCTGCAAACACTTTCTCTGCAGAGTCCCAAAACAGGCGTTTTCAGCCCATTACCGGCTTATGGAAGAAACAGCAGTAAGCACAGGGAAATATCTGCTTCTAAATCCAAAAGGCAGCTACCTAACAGAACGGTTGTCAATGTGTGCACTCAACTTCCAGAGTTAAACCCGTGTGTGGATTCAGCAGTCTGCAAGCACTTTCTCTGCAGAGTCCCAAAACAGGCGTTTTCTGCCCATTACCGGCATATGGAAGAAACAGCAGTAAGCTCAGGGAAATATCTGCTTCTAAATCCAAAACGCAGCTATCTAACAGAACGGTTGTCAATGTGTGCACTCAACTTCCAGAGTTAAACCCGTGTGTGGATTCAGCAGTCTGCAAACTCTTTCGCTGCAGAGTCCCAAAACAGGCGTTTTCAGCCCATTACCGGCATATAGAAGAAACAGCAGTAAGCACAGGGAAATATCTGCTTCTAAATCCAAAAGGCAGCTACCTAAGAGAACGGTTGTCAATGTGTGCACTCAACTTCCAGAGTTAAATCTGTGTGTGGATTCAGCAGTCTGCAAACACTTTCTCTGCAGAGTCCCAAAACAGTTGTTTTCAGCCCATTACCGGCTTATGGAAGAAACAGCAGTAAGCACAGGGAAATATCTGCTTCTAAATCCAAAAGGCAGCTACCTAACAGAACGGTTGTCAATGTGTGCACTCAACTTCCAGAGTTAAACCCGTGTGTGGATTCAGCAGTCTGCAAACACTTTCTCTGCAGAGTCCCAAAACAGGCGTTTTCTGCCCATTACCGGCATATGGAAGAAACAGCAGTAAGCACAGGGAATTATCTGCTTCTAAATCCAAAACGCAGCTATCTAACAGAACGGTTGTCAATGTGTGCACTCAACTTCCAGAGTTAAAACCGTGTGTGGATTCAGCAGTCTGCAAACTCTTTCTCTGCAGAGTCCCAAAACAGGCATTTTCAGCCCATTACCGGCATATGGAAGAAACTGCAGTAAGCACAGGGAAATATCTGCTTCTAAATCCAAAACGCAGCTATCTAAAAGAGCGGTTGTCAATGTGTGCACTCAACTTCCAGAGTTAAACCGGTGTGTGGATTCAGCAGTCTGCAAACTCTTTCTCTGCAGAGTCCCAAAACAGGCGTTTTTAGCCCGTTACCGGCATATGGAAGAAACAGCAGTAAGCACAGGGAAATATCTGCTTCTAAATCCAAAACGAAGCTATCTAACAGAACGGTTGTCAATGTGTGCACTCAACTTCCAGAGTTAAACCCGTGTTTGGATTCAGCAGTCTGCAAACACTTTCTCTGCAGAGTCCCAAAACAGGCGTTTTCAGCCCATTTCCGCCATATGGAAGAAACAGCAGTAAGCACAGGTAAATATCTGCTTCTAAATCCAAAACGCAGCTATCTAACAGAACGGTTGTCAATGTGTGCACTCAACTTCCAGAGTTAAACCCGTGTGTGGATTCAGCAGTCTGCAAACACTTTCTCTGCAGAGTCCCAAAACAGGCGTTTTCAGCCCATTACCGGCATGTGGAAGAAACAGCAGTAAGCACAGGGAAATATCTGCTTCTAAATCCAAAAGGCAGCTACCTAAGAGAACGGTTGTCAATGTGTGCACTCAACTTCCAGAGTTAAACCTGTGTGTGGATTCAGCAGTCTGCAAACACTTTCTCTGCAGAGTCCCAAAACAGTTGTTTTCAGCCCATTACCGGCTTATGGAAGAAACAGCAGTAAGCACAGGGAAATATCTGCTTCTAAATCCAAAACGCAGCTACCTAACAGAACGGTTGTCAATGTGTGCACTCAACTTCCAGAGGTAAACCCGTGTGTGGATTCAGCAGTCTGCAAACACTTTCTCTGCAGAGTCCCAAAACAGGCGTTTTCTGCCCATTACCGGCATATGGAAGAAACAGCAGTAAGCACAGGGAATTATCTGCTTCTAAATCCAAAACGCAGCTATCTAACAGAACGGTTGTCAATGTGTGCACTCAACTTCCAGAGTTAAACCCGTGTGTGGATTCAGCAGTCTGCAAACTCTTTCTCTGCAGAGTCCCAAAACAGGCGTTTTCAGCCCTTTACCGGCATATGGAAGAAACAGCAGTAAGCACAGGGAAATATCTGCTTCTAAATCCAAAAGGCAGCTGCCTAAGAGAACGGTTGTCAATGTGTGCACTCAACTTCCAGAGTTAAACCCGTGTGTGGATTCAGCAGTCTGCAAACACTTTCTCTGCAGAGTCCCAAAACAGGCGTTTTCTGCCCATTACCGGCATATGGAAGAAACAGCAGTAAGCACAGGGAAATATCTGCTTCTAAATCCAAAACGCAGCTATCTAACAGAACGGTTGTCAATGTGTGCACTCAACTTCCAGAGTTAAACCCGTGTGTGGATTCAGCAGTCTGCAAACACTTTCTCTGCAGAGTCCCAAAACAGGCGTTTTCAGCCCATTACCGGCATATGGAAGAAACAGCAGTAAGCATAGGGGAATATCTGCTTCTAAATCCAAAACGCAGCTATCTAACAGAACGGTTGTCAATGTGTGCACTCAACTTCCAGAGTTAAAGCCGTGTGTGGATTCAGCAGTCTGCAAACACTTTCTCTGCAGAGTCCCGAAACAGGCGTTTTCAGCCCATTACCGGCATATGGAAGAAACAGCAGTAAGCACAGGGAAATATCTGCTTCTAAATCCAAAACGCAGCTATCTAACAGAACGGTTGTCAATGTGTGCACTCAACTTCCAGAGTTAAACCCGTTTGTGGATTCAGCAGTCTGCAAACACTTTCTCTGCAGAGTCCCAAAACAGGCGTTTTCAGCCCATTACCGGCATATGGAAGAAACAGCAGTAAGCACAGGGAAATATCTGCTTCTAAATCCAAAACGCAGCTATCTAACAGAACGGTTGTCAATGTGTGCACTCAACTTCCAGAGTTAAACCCGTGTGTGGATTCAGCAGTCTGCAAACTCTTTCTCTGCAGAGTCCCAAAACAGGCATTTTCAGTCCATTACCGGCATATGGAAGAAACAGCAGTAAGCACAGGGAAACAGCTGCTTCTAAATCCAAAACGCAGCTATCTAACAGAACAGTTGTCAATGTGTGCACTCAACTTCCAGAGTTAAAGCCGTGTGTGGATTCAGCAGTCTGCAAACATTTTCTCTGCAGAGTCCCAAAACAGGCGTTTTCAGCCCATTACCGGCATATGGAAGAAACAGCAGTAAGCACAGGGAAATATCTGCTTCTAAATCCAAAACGCAGCTATCTGACAGAACGGTTGTCAATGTGTGCACTCAACTTCCAGAGTTAAACCCGTGTGTGGATTCAGCAGTCTGCAAACACTTTCTCTGCAGAGTCCCAAAACAGGCGTTTTCAGCCCATTACCGGCATATGGAAGAAACAGCAGGAAGCAGAGGGAAATATCTGCTTCTAAATCCAAAACGCAGCTACCTAACAAAACGGTTGTCAATGTGTGCACTCATCTTCCAGAGTTAACCCTGTGCGTGGATTCAGCAGTCTGCAAACACTTTCTCTGCAGAGTCCCAAAACAGGAGTTTTCAGCCAATTACCGGCATATGGAAGAAACAGCAATAAGCACAGGGAAATATCTGCTTCTAAATACAAAACACAGCTATCTAACAGAACGGTTGTCAATGTGTGCACTCAACTTCCAGAGTTAAACCCGTGTGTGGATTCAGCAGTCTGCAAACACTTTCTCTGCAGAGTCCCAAAACAGGCGTTTTCAGCCCATTACCGGCTTATGGAAGAAACAGCAGTAAGCACAGGGAAATATCTGCTTCTAAATCCAAAAGGCAGCTACCTAACAGAACGGTTGTCAATGTGTGCACTCAACTTCCAGAGTTAAACCCGTGTGTGGATTCAGCAGTCTGCAAGCACTTTTTCTGCAGAGTCCCAAAACAGGCGTTTTCTGCCCATTACCGGCATATGGAAGAAACAGCAGTAAGCTCAGGGAAATATCTGCTTCTAAATCCAAAACGCAGCTATCTAACAGAACGGTTGTCAATGTGTGCACTCAACTTCCACAGTTAAACCCGTGTGTGGATTCAGCAGTCTGCAAACTCTTTCGCTGCAGAGTCCCAAAACAGGCGTTTTCAGCCCATTACCGGCATATGGAAGAAACAGCAGTAAGCACAGGGAAATATCTGCTTCTAAATCCAAAAGGCAGCTACCTAAGAGAACGGTTGTCAATGTGTGCACTCAACTTCCAGAGTTAAAGCTGTGTGTGGATTCAGCAGTCTGCAAACACTTTCTCTGCAGAGTCCCAAAACAGTTGTTTTCAGCCCATTACCGGCTTATGGAAGAAACAGCAGTAAGCACAGGGAAATATCTGCTTCTAAATCCAAAACGCAGCTACCTAACAGAACGGTTGTCAATGTGTGCACTCAACTTCCAGAGTTAAACCCGTGTGTGGATTCAGCAGTCTGCAAACACTTTCTCTGCAGAGTCCCAAAACAGGCGTTTTCTGCCCATTACCGGCATATGGAAGAAACAGCAGTAAGCACAGGGAATTATCTGCTTCTAAATCCAAAACGCAGCTATCTAACAGAACGGTTGTCAATGTGTGCACTCAACTTCCAGAGTTAAACCCGTGTGTGGATTCAGCAGTCTGCAAACTCTTTCTCTGCAGAGTCCCAAAACAGGCGTTTTCAGCCCTTTACCGGCATATGGAAGAAACAGCAGTAAGCACAGGGAAATATCTGCTTCTAAATCCAAAAGGCAGCTGCCTAAGAGAACGTTTGTCAATGTGTGCACTCAACTTCCAGAGTTAAACCCGTGTGTGGATTCAGCAGTCTGCAAACACTTTCTCTGCAGAGTCCCAAAACAGGCGTTTTCTGCCTATTACCGGCATATGGAAGAAACAGCAGTAAGCACAGGGAAATATCTGCTTCTAAATCCAAAACGCAGCTATCTAACAGAACGGTTTTCAATGTGTGCACTCAACTTCCAGAGTTAAACCCGTGTGTGGATTCAGCAGTCTGCAAACTCTTTCTCTGCAGAGTCCCAAAACAGGCGTTTTCTGCCCATTACCGGCATATGGAAGAAACAGCAGTAAGCACAGGGAAACATCTGCTTCTAAATCCAAAACGCAGCTATCTAACAGAACGGTTGTCAATGTGTGCACTCAACTTCCAGAGGTAAACCCGTGTGTGGATTCAGCAGTCTGCAAACACTTTCTCTGCAGAGTCCCAAAAGAGGCGTTTTCTGCCCATTACCGGCATATGGAAGAAAGAGCAGTAAGCACAGGGAAATATCAGCTTCTAAATCCAAAACGCAGCTATCTAACAGAACGGTTGTCAATGTGTGCACTCGACTTCCAGAGTTAAACCCGTGTGTGGATTCAGCAGTCTGCAAACACTTTCTCTGCAGAGCCCCAAAACAGGCGTTTTCAGCCCATTACCGGCATATGGAAGAAACAGCAGTAAGCACAGGGAAATATCTGCTTCTAAATCCAAAACGCAGTTACCTAACAGAACGGTTGTCAATGTGTGCACTCAACTTCCAGAGTTAAACCCGTGGGTGGATTCAGCAGTCTGCAAACACTTTCTCTGCTGAGTCCCAAAACAGGTGTTTTCAGCCCATTACCGGCATATGGAAGAAACAGCAGTAAGCACAGGGAAACATCTGCTTCTAAATCCAAAACGCAGCTATCTAAGAGAACGGTTGTCAATGTGTGCACTCAACTTCCAGAGTTAAACCCGTGTGTGGATTCAGCAGTCTGCAAACACTTTCTCTGCAGAGTCCCAAAACAGGCGTTTTCAGCCCATTACCGGCATATGGAAGAAACAGCAGTAAGAACAGGGAAATATCTGCTTCTAAATCCAAAAGGCAGCTACCTAACAAAACGGTTGTCAATGTGTGCACTCAACTTCCAGAGTTAAACCTGTGTGTGGATTCAGCAGTCTGCAAACACTTTCTCTGCAGAGTCCCAAAACAGGCGTTTTCAGCCCATTACCGGCTTATGGAAGAAACAGCAGTAAGCACAGGGAAATATCTGCTTCTAAATCCAAAAGGCAGCTATCTGACAGAACGGTTGTCAATGTGTGCACTCAACTTCCAGAGTTAAACCCGTGTGTGGATTCAGCAGTCTGCAAACACTTTCTCTGCAGAGTCCCAAAACAGGCGTTTTCAGCCCATTACCGGCACATGGAAGAAACAGCAGGAAGCAGAGGGAAATATCTGCTTCTAAATCCAAAACGCAGCTACCTAACAAAACGGTTGTCAATGTGTGCACTCATCTTCCAGAGTTAAACCTGTGCGTGGATTCAGCAGTCTGCAAACACTTTCTCTGCAGAGTCCCAAAACAGGAGCTTTCAGCCAATTACCGGCATATGGAAGAAACAGCAATAAGCACAGGGAAATATCTGCTTCTAAATCCAAAACGCAGCTATCTAACAGAACGGTTGTCAATGTGTGCACTCAACTTCCAGAGTTAAACCCGTGTGTGGATTCAGCAGTCTGCAAACTCTTTCTCTGCAGAGTCCCAAAACAGGCGTTTTCAGCCCTTTACCGGCATATGGAAGAAACAGCAGTAAGCACAGGGAAATATCTGCTTCTAAATCCAAAAGGCAGCTGCCTAAGAGAACGGTTGTCAATGTGTGCACTCAACTTCCAGAGTTAAACCCGTGTGTGGATTCAGCAGTCTGCAAACACTTTCTCTGCAGAGTCCCAAAACAGGCGTTTTCTGCCCATTACCGGCATATGGAAGAAACAGCAGTAAGCACAGGGAAATATCTGCTTCTAAATCCAAAACGCAGCTATCTAACAGAACGGTTTTCAATGTGTGCACTCAACTTCCAGAGTTAAACCCGTGTGTGGATTCAGCAGTCTGCAAACTCTTTCTCTGCAGAGTCCCAGAACAGGCGTTTTCTGCCCATTACCGGCATATGGAAGAAACAGCAGTAAGCACAGGGAAATATCTGCTTCTAAATCCAAAACGCAGCTATCTAACAGAACGGTTGTCAATGTGTGCACTCAACTTCCAGAGGTAAACCCGTGTGTGGATTCAGCAGTCTGCAAACACTTTCTCTGCAGAGTCCCAAAACAGGCGTTTTCAGCCCATTACCGGCATATGGAAGAAAGAGCAGTAAGCACAGGGAAATATCAGCTTCTAAATCCAAAACGCAGCTATCTAACAGAACGGTTGTCAATGTGTGCACTCGACTTCCAGAGTTAAACCCGTGTGTGGATTCAGCAGTCTGCAAACACTTTCTCTGCAGAGCCCCAAAACAGGCGTTTTCAGCCCATTACCGGCATATGGAAGAAACAGCAGTAAGCACAGGGAAATATCTGCTTCTAAATCCAAAACGCAGTTACCTAACAGAACGGTTGTCAATGTGTGCACTCAACTTCCAGAGTTAAACCCGTGGGTGGATTCAGCAGTCTGCAAACACTTTCTCTGCTGAGTCCCAAAACAGGTGTTTTCAGCCCATTACCGGCATATGGAAGAAACAGCAGTAAGCACAGGGAAACATCTGCTTCTAAATCCAAAACGCAGCTATCTAAGAGAACGGTTGTCAATGTGTGCACTCAACTTCCAGAGTTAAACCCGTGTGTGGATTCAGCAGTCTGCAAACACTTTCTCTGCAGAGTCCCAAAACAGGCGTTTTCAGCCCATTACCGGCATATGGAAGAAACAGCAGTAAGAACAGGGAAATATCTGCTTCTAAATCCAAAAGGCAGCTACCTAACAAAACGGTTGTCAATGTGTGCACTCAACTTCCAGAGTTAAACCTGTGTGTGGATTCAGCAGTCTGCAAACACTTTCTCTGCAGAGTCCCAAAACAGGCGTTTTCAGCCCATTACCGGCTTATGGAAGAAACAGCAGTAAGCACAGGGAAATATCTGCTTCTAAATCCAAAAGGCAGCTACCTAACAGAACGGTTGTCAATGTGTGCACTCAACTTCCAGAGTTAAACCCGTGTGTGGATTCAGCAGTCTGCAAACACTTTCTCTGCAGAGTCCCAAAACAGGCGTTTTCTGCCCATTACCGGCATATGGAAGAAACAGCAGTAAGCACAGGGAAATATCTTCTTCTAAATCCAAAACACAGCTATCTAACAGAACGGTAGTCAATGTGTGCACTCAATTTCCAGAGTTAAACCCGTGTGTGGATTCAGCAGTCTGCAAACTCTTTCTCTGAAGAGTCCCAAAACAGGCGTTTTCAGCCCATTACCGGCATATGGAAGAAACAGCAGTAAGCACAGGGAAATATCTGCTTCTAAATCCAAAAGGCAGCTACCTAAGAGAACGGTTGTCAATGTGTGCACTCAACTTCCAGAGATAAACCCGTGTGTGGATTCATCAGTCTGCAAACACTTTCTCTGCAGAGTCCCAAAACAGGCGTTTTCTGCCCATTACCGGCATATGGAAGAAACAGCAGTAAGCACAGGGAAATATCTGCTTCTAAATCCAAAACGCAGCTATCTAACAGAACGGTTGTCAATGTGTGCACTCAACTTCCAGAGTTAAACCCGTGTGTGGATTCAGCAGTCTGCAAACACTTTCTCTGCAGAGTCCCAAAACAGGCGTTTTCAGCCCATTACCGGCTTATGGAAGAAACAGCAGTAAGCACAGGGAAATATCTGCTTCTAAATCCAAAAGGCAGCTACCTAACAGAACGGTTGTCAATGTGTGCACTCACCTTCCAGAGTTAAACCCGTGTGTGGATTCAGCAGTCTGCAAACACTTTCTCTGCAGAGTCCCAAAACAGGCGTTTTCAGCCCGTTACCGGCATATGGAAGAAACAGCAGTAAGCACAGGGAAATATCTGCTTCTAAATCCAAAACGCAGCTATCTAACAGAACGGTTGTCAATGTGTGCACTCAACTTCCAGAGTTAAACCCATTTGTGGATTCAGCAGTCTGCAAACACTTTCTCTGCAGAGTCCCAAAACAGGCGTTTTCAGCCCATTACCGGCATATGGAAGAAACAGCAGTAAGCACAGGGAAATATCTGCTTCTAAATCCAAAACGCAGTTACCTAACAGAACGGTTGTCAATGTGTGCACTCAACTTCCAGAGTTAAACCCGTGTGTCGATTCAGCAGTCTGCAAACACTTTCTCTGCAGAGTCCCAAAACAGGCGTTTTCAGCCCATTACCGTCATATGGAAGAAACAGCAGTAAGCACAGGGAAATATCTGCTTCTAAATCCAAAAGGCAGCTATCTAACAGAACGGTTGTCAATGTGTGCACTCAACTTCCAGAGTTAAACCCGTGTGTGGATTCAGCAGTCTGCAAACACTTTCTCTGCAGAGTCCCAAAACAGGCGTTTTCAGCCCATTACCGGCATATGGAAGAAACTGCAGTAAGCACAGGGAAATATCTGCTTCTAAATCCAAAACGCAGCTATCTAACAGATCGGTTGTCAATGTGTGCACTCAACTTCCAGAGTTAAACCCGTGTGTGGATTCAGCAGTCTGCAAACACTTTCTCTGCAGAGTCCCAAAACAGGCGTTTTCAGCCCATTACCGCCATATGGAAGAAACAGCAGTAAGCACAGGGAAATATCTGCTTCTAAATCCAAAACGCAGCTATCTAAAAGAGCGGTTGTCAATGTGTGCACTCAACTTCCAGAGTTAAACCGGTGTGTGGATTCAGCAGTCTGCAAACTCTTTCTCTGCAGAGTCCCAAAACAGGCGTTTTCAGCCCGTTACCGGCATATGGAAGAAACAGCAGTAAGCACAGGGAAATATCTGCTTCTAAATCCAAAACGAAGCTATCTAACAGAACGGTTGTCAATGTGTGCACTCAACTTCCAGAGTTAAACCCGTGTTTGGATTCAGCAGTCTGCAAACACTTTCTCTGCAGAGTCCCAAAACAGGCGTTTTCAGCCCATTTCCGCCATATGGAAGAAACAGCAGTAAGCACAGGGAAATATCTGCTTCTAAATCCAAAACGAAGCTATCTAACAGAACGGTTGTCAATGTGTGCACTCAACTTCCAGAGTTAAACCCGTGTGTGGATTCAGCAGTCTGCAAACTCTTTCTCTGCAGAGTCCCAAAACAGGCATTTTCAGCCCATTACCGGCATATGGAAGAAACAGCAGTAAGCACAGGGAAACAGCTGCTTCTAAATCCAAAACGCAGCTATCTAACAGAACAGTTGTCAATGTGTGCACTCAACTTCCAGAGTTAAAGCCGTGTGTGGAATCAGCAGTCTGCAAACACTTTCTCTGCAGAGTCCCAAAACAGGCGTTTTCAGCCCATTACCGGCATATGGAAGAAACAGCAGTAAGCACAGGGAAATATCTGCTTCTAAATCCAAAACGAAGTTACCTAACAGAACGGTTGTCAATGTGTGCACTCAACTTCCAGAGTTAAACCCGTGTGTGGATTCAGCAGTCTGCAAACACTTTCTCTGCAGAGTCCCAAAACAGGCGTTTTCAGCCCGTTACCGGCATATGGAAGAAACAGTAGTAAGCACAGGGAAATATCTGCTTCTAAATCCAAAACGCAGCTATCTAACAGAACGGCTGTCAATGTGTGCACTCAACTTCCAGAGTTAAACCCATTTGTGGATTCAGCAGTCTGCAAACACTTTCTCTGCAGAGTCCCAAAACAGGCGTTTTCAGCCCATTACCGGCATATGGAAGAAACAGCAGTAAGCACAGGGAAATATCTGCTTCTAAATCCAAAACGAAGCTATCTAACAAAACGGTTGTCAATGTGTGCACTCAACTTCCACAGTTAAACCCGTGTGTGGATTCAGCAGTCTGCAAACACTTTCTCTGCAGAGTCCCAAAACAGGCGTTTTCAGCCCATTACCGGCATGTGGAAGAAACAGCAGTAAGCATAGGGAAATATCTGCTTCTAAATCCAAAACGCAGTTATCTAACAGAACGGTTGTCAATGTGTGCACTCAACTTCCAGAGTTAAACCCGTGTGTGGATTCAGCAGTCTGCAAACACTTTCTCTGCAGAGTCCCAAAACAGGCGTTTTCAGCCCATTACCGGCATATGGAAGAAAGAGCAGTAAGCACAGGGAAGTATCTGCTTCTAAATCCAAAACGCAGCTATCTAACAGAACGGTTGTCAATGTGTGCACTCAACTTCCAGAGTTAAACCCGTGTGTGGATTCAGCAGTCTGCAAACACTTTCTCTGCAGAGTCCCAAAACAGGCGTTTTCAGCCCATTACCGGCATATGGAAGAAACAGCAGTAAGCACAGGGAAATATCTGCTTCTAAATCCAAAACGAAGATATCTAACAGAACGGTTGTCAATGTGTGCACTCAACTTCCAGAGTTAAACCCGTGTGTGGATTCAGCAGTCTGCGAACTCTTTCTCTGCAGAGTCCCAAAACAGGCGTTTTCAGCCCATTACCGGCATATGGAAGAAACAGCAGTAAGCACAGGGAAATATCTGCTTCTAAAACCAAAACGAAGCTATCTAACAGAACGGTTGTCGATGTGTGCACTCAACTTCCAGAGTTAAACCCGTGTGTGGATTCAGCAGTCTGCAAACTCTTTCTCTGCAGAGTCCCAAAACAGTCGTTTTCAGCCCGTTACCGGCATATGGAAGAAACAGCAGTAAGCACAGGGAAATATCTGCTTCTAAATCCAAAACGCAGCTATCTAACAGAACGGTTGTCAATGTGTGCACTCAACTTCCAGAGTTAAACCTGTGTGTGGATTCAGCAGTCTGAAAACACTTTCTCTGCAGAGTCCCAAAACAGGCGTTTTCAGCCCATTACCGGCATATGGAAGAAACAGCAGTAAGCACAGGGAAATATCTGCTTCTAAATCCAAAACGCAGTTACCTAACAGAACGGTTGTCAATGTGTGCACTCAACTTCCAGAGTTAAACCCGTGTGTGGATTCAGCACTCTGCAAACACTTTCTCTGCAGAGTCCCAAAACAGGCGTTTTCAGCCCATTACCGTCAGATGGAAGAAACAGCAGTAAGCACAGGGAAATACCTGCTTCTAAATCCAAAACGCAGCTATCTAACAGAACGGTTGTCAATGTGTGCACTCAGCTTCCAGAGTTAAACCCGTGTGTGGATTCAGCAGTCTGCAAACACTTTCTCTGCAGAGTCCCAAAACAGGCGTTTTCAGCCCATTACCGGCATATGGAAGAAACAGCAGTAAGCACAGGGAAATATCTGCTTCTAAATCCAAAACGCAGCTATCTAACAGAATGGTTGTCAATGTGTGCACTCAATTTCCAGAGTTAAACCCGTGTGTGGATTCAGCAGTCTGCAAACACTTTCTCTGCAGAGTCCCAAAACAGGCGTTTTCAGCCCATTACCGCCATATGGAAGAAACAGCAGTAAGCACAGGGAAATATCTGCTTCTAAATCCAAAACGCAGCTATCTAAAAGAGCGGTTGTCAATGTGTGCACTCCACTTCCAGAGTTAAACCGGTGTGTGGATTCAGCAGTCTGCAAACTCTTTCTCTGCAGAGTCCTAAAACAGGCGTTTTCAGCCCGTTACCGGCATATGGAAGAAACAGCAGTAAGCACAGGGAAATATCTGCTTCTAAATCCAAAAAGGAAGCTATCTAACAGTACGGTTGTCAATGTGTGCACTCAACTTCCAGAGTTAAACCCGTGTTTGGATTCAGCAGTCTGCAAACACTTTCTCTGCAGAGTCCCAAAACAGGCGTTTTCAGCCCATTTCCGCCATATGGAAGAAACAGCAGTAAGCACAGGGAAATATCTGCTTCTAAATCCAAAACGCAGCTATCTAACAGAACGGTTGTCAATGTGTGCACTCAACTTCCAGAGTTAAACCCGTGTGTGGATTCAGCAGTCTGCAAACACTTTCTCTGCAGAGTCCCAAAACAGGCGTTTTCAGCCCATTACCGGCTTATGGAAGAAACAGCAGTAAGCACAGGGAAATATCTGCTTCTAAATCCAAAAGGCAGCTACCTAACAGAACGGTTGTCAATGTGTGCACTCAACTTCCAGAGTTAAACCCGTGTGTGGATTCAGCAGTCTGCAAACACTTTCTCTGCAGAGTCCCAAAACAGGCGTTTTCAGCCCGTTACCGGCATATGGAAGAAACAGCAGTAAGCACAGGGAAATATCTGCTTCTAAATCCAAAACGCAGCTATCTAACAGAACGGTTGTCAATGTGTGCACTCAACTTCCAGAGTTAAACCCATTTGTGGATTCAGCAGTCTGCAAACACTTTCTCTGCAGAGTCCCAAAACAGGCGTTTTCAGCCCATTACCGGCATATGGAAGAAACAGCAGTAAGCACAGGGAAATACCTGCTTCTAAATCCAAAACGCAGTTACCTAACAGAACGGTTGTCAATGTGTGCACTCAACTTCCAGAGTTAAACCCGTGTGTCGATTCAGCAGTCTGCAAACACTTTCTCTGCAGAGTCCCAAAACAGGCGTTTTCAGCCCATTACCGTCATATGGAAGAAACAGCAGTAAGCACAGGGAAATATCTGCTTCTAAATCCAAAACGCAGCTATCTAACAGAACGGTTGTCAATGTGTGCACTCAACTTCCAGAGTTAAACCCGTGTGTGGATTCAGCAGTCTGCAAACACTTTCTCTGCAGAGTCCCAAAACAGGCGTTTTCAGCCCATTACCGGCATATGGAAGAAACTGCAGTAAGCACAGGGAAATATCTGCTTCTAAATCCAAAACGCAGCTATCTAACAGATCGGTTGTCAATGTGTGCACTCAACTTCCAGAGTTAAACCCGTGTGTGGATTCAGCAGTCTGCAAACACTTTCTCTGCAGAGTCCCAAAACAGGCGTTTTCAGCCCATTACCGCCATATGGAAGAAACAGCAGTAAGCACAGGGAAATATCTGCTTCTAAATCCAAAACGCAGCTATCTAAAAGAGCGGTTGTCAATGTGTGCACTCAACTTCCAGAGTTAAACCGGTGTGTGGATTCAGCAGTCTGCAAACTCTTTCTCTGCAGAGTCCCAAAACAGGCGTTTTCAGCCCGTTACCGGCATATGGAAGAAACAGCAGTAAGCACAGGGAAATATCTGCTTCTAAATCCAAAAGGCAGCTACCTAACAGAACGGTTGTCAATGTGTGCACTCAACTTCCAGAGTTAAACCCGTGTTTGGATTCAGCAGTCTGCAAACACTTTCTCTGCAGAGTCCCAAAACAGGCGTTTTCAGCCCATTTCCGCCATATGGAAGAAACAGCAGTAAGCACAGGTAAATATCTGCTTCTAAATCCAAAACGCAGCTATCTAACAGAACGGTTGTCAATGTGTGCACTCAACTTCCAGAGTTAAACCCGTGTGTGGATTCAGCAGTCTGCAAACACTTTCTCTGCAGAGTCCCAAAACAGGCGTTTTCAGCCCATTACCGGCATGTGGAAGAAACAGCAGTAAGCATAGGGAAATATCTGCTTCTAAATCCAAAACGCAGCTATCTAACAGAACGGTTGTCAATGTGTGCACTCAACTTCCAGAGTTAAACCCGTGTGTGGATTCAGCAGTCTGCAAACACTTTCTCTGCAGAGTCCCAAAACAGGCGTTTTCAGCCCATTACCGGCATATGGAAGAAACAGCAGTAAGCACAGGGAAATATCTGCTTCTAAATCCAAGACGCAGCTAACTAACAGAACGGTTGTCAATGTGTGCACTCAACTTCCAGAGTTAAACCCGTGTGTGGATTCAGCAGTCTGCAAACACTTTCTCTGCAGAGTCCCAAAACAGGCGTTTTCAGCCCATTACCGGCATATGGAAGAAACAGCAGTAAGCACAGGGAAATATCTGCTTCTAAATCCAAAACGAAGCTATCTAACAGAACGGTTGTCAATGTGTGCACTCAACTTCCAGAGTTAAACCCGTGTGTGGATTCAGCAGTCTGCAAACTCTTTCTCTGCAGAGTCCCAAAACAGGCATTTTCAGCCCATTACCGGCATATGGAAGAAACAGCAGTAAGCACAGGGAAACAGCTGCTTCTAAATCCAAAACGCAGCTATCTAACAGAACAGTTGTCAATGTGTGCACTCAACTTCCAGAGTTAAAGCCGTGTGTGGAATCAGCAGTCTGCAAACACTTTCTCTGCAGAGTCCCAAAACAGGCGTTTTCAGCCCATTACCGGCATATGGAAGAAACAGCAGTAAGCACAGGGAAATATCTGCTTCTAAATCCAAAACGAAGTTACCTAACAGAACGGTTGTCAATGTGTGCACTCAACTTCCAGAGTTAAACCCGTGTGTGGATTCAGCAGTCTGCAAACACTTTCTCTGCAGAGTCCCAAAACAGGCGTTTTCAGCCCGTTACCGGCATATGGAAGAAACAGCAGTAAGCACAGGGAAATATCTGCTTCTAAATCCAAAACGCAGCTATCTAACAGAACGGTTGTCAATGTGTGCACTCAACTTCCAGAGTTAAACCCATTTGTGGATTCAGCAGTCTGCAAACACTTTCTCTGCAGAGTCCCAAAACAGGCGTTTTCAGCCCATTACCTGCATATGGAAGAAACAGCAGTAAGCACAGGGAAATATCTGCTTCTAAATCCAAAACGAAGCTATCTAACAGAACGGTTGTCAATGTGTGCACTCAACTTCCACAGTTAAACCCGTGTGTGGATTCAGCAGTCTGCAAACACTTTCTCTGCAGAGTCCCAAAACAGGCGTTTTCAGCCCATTACCGGCATGTGGAAGAAACAGCAGTAAGCATAGGGAAATATCTGCTTCTAAATCCAAAACGCAGTTATCTAACAGAACGGTTGTCAATGTGTGCACTCAACTTCCAGAGTTAAACCCGTGTGTGGATTCAGCAGTCTGCAAACACTTTCTCTGCAGAGTCCCAAAACAGGCGTTTTCAGCCCATTACCGGCATATGGAAGAAAGAGCAGTAAGCACAGGGAAGTATCTGCTTCTAAATCCAAAACGCAGCTATCTAACAGAACGGTTGTCAATGTGTGCACTCAACTTCCAGAGTTAAACCCGTGTGTGGATTCAGCAGTCTGCAAACACTTTCTCTGCAGAGTCCCAAAACAGGCGTTTTCAGCCCATTACCGGCATATGGAAGAAACAGCAGTAAGCACAGGGAAATATCTGCTTCTAAATCCAAAACGAAGATATCTAACAGAACGGTTGTCAATGTGTGCACTCAACTTCCAGAGTTAAACCCGTGTGTGGATTCAGCAGTCTGCGAACTCTTTCTCTGCAGAGTCCCAAAACAGGCGTTTTCAGCCCATTACCGGCATATGGAAGAAACAGCAGTAAGCACAGGGAAATATCTGCTTCTAAAACCAAAACGAAGCTATCTAACAGAACGGTTGTCGATGTGTGCACTCAACTTCCAGAGTTAAACCCGTGTGTGGATTCAGCAGTCTGCAAACTCTTTCTCTGCAGAGTCCCAAAACAGTCGTTTTCAGCCCGTTACCGGCATATGGAAGAAACAGCAGTAAGCACAGGGAAATATCTGCTTCTAAATCCAAAACGCAGCTATCTAACAGAACGGTTGTCAATGTGTGCACTCAACTTCCAGAGTTAAACCTGTGTGTGGATTCAGCAGTCTGAAAACACTTTCTCTGCAGAGTCCCAAAACAGGCGTTTTCAGCCCATTACCGGCATATGGAAGAAACAGCAGTAAGCACAGGGAAATATCTGCTTCTAAATCCAAAACGCAGTTACCTAACAGAACGGTTGTCAATGTGTGCACTCAACTTCCAGAGTTAAACCCGTGTGTGGATTCAGCACTCTGCAAACACTTTCTCTGCAGAGTCCCAAAACAGGCGTTTTCAGCCCATTACCGTCAGATGGAAGAAACAGCAGTAAGCACAGGGAAATACCTGCTTCTAAATCCAAAACGCAGCTATCTAACAGAACGGTTGTCAATGTGTGCACTCAGCTTCCAGAGTTAAACCCGTGTGTGGATTCAGCAGTCTGCAAAAACTTTCTCTGCAGAGTCCCAAAACAGGCGTTTTCAGCCCATTACCGGCATATGGAAGAAACAGCAGTAAGCACAGGGAAATATCTGCTTCTAAATCCAAAACGCAGCTATCTAACAGAATGGTTGTCAATGTGTGCACTCAATTTCCAGAGTTAAACCCGTGTGTGGATTCAGCAGTCTGCAAACACTTTCTCTGCAGAGTCCCAAAACAGGCGTTTTCAGCCCATTACCGCCATATGGAAGAAACAGCAGTAAGCACAGGGAAATATCTGCTTCTAAATCCAAAACGCAGCTATCTAAAAGAGCGGTTGTCAATGTGTGCACTCCACTTCCAGAGTTAAACCGGTGTGTGGATTCAGCAGTCTGCAAACTCTTTCTCTGCAGAGTCCTAAAACAGGCGTTTTCAGCCCGTTACCGGCATATGGAAGAAACAGCAGTAAGCACAGGGAAATATCTGCTTCTAAATCCAAAAAGGAAGCTATCTAACAGTACGGTTGTCAATGTGTGCACTCAACTTCCAGAGTTAAACCCGTGTTTGGATTCAGCAGTCTGCAAACACTTTCTCTGCAGAGGCCCAAAACAGGCGTTTTCAGCCCATTTCCGCCATATGGAAGAAACAGCAGTAAGCACAGGGAAATATCTGCTTCTAAATCCAAAACGCAGCTATCTAACAGAACGGTTGTCAATGTGTGCACTCAACTTCCAGAGTTAAACCCGTGTGTGGATTCAGCAGTCTGCAAACACTTTCTCTGCAGAGTCCCAAAACAGGCGTTTTCAGCCCATTACCGGCTTATGGAAGAAACAGCAGTAAGCACAGGGAAATATCTGCTTCTAAATCCAAAAGGCAGCTACCTAACAGAACGGTTGTCAATGTGTGCACTCAACTTCCAGAGTTAAACCCGTGTGTGGATTCAGCAGTCTGCAAACACTTTCTCTGCAGAGTCCCAAAACAGGCGTTTTCAGCCCGTTACCGGCATATGGAAGAAACAGCAGTAAGCACAGGGAAATATCTGCTTCTAAATCCAAAACGCAGCTATCTAACAGAACGGTTGTCGATGTGTGCACTCAACTTCCAGAGTTAAACCCGTGTGTGGATTCAGCAGTCTGCAAACACTTTCTCTGCAGAGTCCCAAAACAGGCGTTTTCAGCCCATTACCGGCATATGGAAGAAACAGCAGTAAGCACAGGGAAATATCTGCTTCTAAATCCAAAACGCAGTTACCTAACAGAACGGTTGTCAATGTGTGCACTCAACTTCCAGAGTTAAACCCGTGTGTCGATTCAGCAGTCTGCAAACACTTTCTCTGCAGAGTCCCAAAACAGGCGTTTTCAGCCCATTACCGTCATATGGAAGAAACAGCAGTAAGCACAGGGAAATATCTGCTTCTAAATCCAAAACGCAGCTATCTAACAGAACGGTTGTCAATGTGTGCACTCAACTTCCAGAGTTAAACCCGTGTGTGGATTCAGCAGTCTGCAAACACTTTCTCTGCAGAGTCCCAAAACAGGCGTTTTCAGCCCATTACCGGCATATGGAAGAAACTGCAGTAAGCACAGGGAAATATCTGCTTCTAAATCCAAAACGCAGCTATCTAACAGATCGGTTGTCAATGTGTGCACTCAACTTCCAGAGTTAAACCCGTGTGTGGATTCAGCAGTCTGCAAACACTTTCTCTGCAGAGTCCCAAAACAGGCGTTTTCAGCCCATTACCGCCATATGGAAGAAACAGCAGTAAGCACAGGGAAATATCTGCTTCTAAATCCAAAACGCAGCTATCTAAAAGAGCGGTTGTCAATGTGTGCACTCAACTTCCAGAGTTAAACCGGTGTGTGGATTCAGCAGTCTGCAAACTCTTTCTCTGCAGAGTCCCAAAACAGGCGTTTTCAGCCCGTTACCGGCATATGGAAGAAACAGCAGTAAGCACAGGGAAATATCTGCTTCTAAATCCAAAAGGCAGCTACCTAACAGAACGGTTGTCAATGTGTGCACTCAACTTCCAGAGTTAAACCCGTGTTTGGATTCAGCAGTCTGCAAACACTTTCTCTGCAGAGTCCCAAAACAGGCGTTTTCAGCCCATTTCCGCCATATGGAAGAAACAGCAGTAAGCACAGGTAAATATCTGCTTCTAAATCCAAAACGCAGCTATCTAACAGAACGGCTGTCAATGTGTGCACTCAACTTCCAGAGTTAAACCCGTGTGTGGATTCAGCAGTCTGCAAACACTTTCTCTGCAGAGTCCCAAAACAGGCGTTTTCAGCCCATTACCGGCATGTGGAAGAAACAGCAGTAAGCATAGGGAAATATCTGCTTCTAAATCCAAAACGCAGCTATCTAACAGAACGGTTGTCAATGTGTGCACTCAACTTCCAGAGTTAAACCCGTGTGTGGATTCAGCAGTCTGCAAACACTTTCTCTGCAGAGTCCCAAAACAGGCGTTTTCAGCCCATTACCGGCATATGGAAGAAACAGCAGTAAGCACAGGGAAATATCTGCTTCTAAATCCAAAACGCAGCTAACTAACAGAACGGTTGTCAATGTGTGCACTCAACTTCCAGAGTAAAACCCGTGTGTGGATTCAGCAGTCTGCAAACACTTTCTCTGCAGAGTCCCAAAACAGGCGTTTTCAGCCCATTACCGGCATATGGAAGAAACAGCAGTAAGCACAGGGAAATATCTGCTTCTAAATCCAAAACGAAGCTATCTAACAGAACGGTTGTCAATGTGTGCACTCAACTTCCAGAGTTAAAACCGTGTGTGGATTCAGCAGTCTGCAAACTCTTTCTCTGCAGAGTCCCAAAACAGGCATTTTCAGCCCATTACCGGCATATGGAAGAAACAGCAGTAAGCACAGGGAAACAGCTGCTTCTAAATCCAAAACGCAGCTATCTAACAGAACAGTTGTCAATGTGTGCACTCAACTTCCAGAGTTAAAGCCGTGTGTGGAGTCAGCAGTCTGCAAACAGTTTCTCTGCAGAGTCCCAAAACAGGCGTTTTCAGCCCATTACCGGCATATGGAAGAAACAGCAGTAAGCACAGGGAAATATCTGCTTCTAAATCCAAAACGAAGTTACCTAACAGAACGGTTGTCAATGTGTGCACTCAACTTCCAGAGTTAAACCCGTGTGTGGATTCAGCAGTCTGCAAACACTTTCTCTGCAGAGTCCCAAAACAGGCGTTTTCAGCCCGTTACCGGCATATGGAAGAAACAGCAGTAAGCACAGGGAAATATCTGCTTCTAAATCCAAAACGCAGCTATCTAACAGAACGGTTGTCAATGTGTGCACTCAACTTCCAGAGTTAAACCCATTTGTGGATTCAGCAGTCTGCAAACACTTTCTCTGCAGAGTCCCAAAACAGGCGTTTTCAGCCCATTACCGGCATATGGAAGAAACAGCAGTAAGCACAGGGAAATATCTGCTTCTAAATCCAAAACGAAGCTATCTAACAGAACGGTTGTCAATGTGTGCACTCAACTTCCACAGTTAAACCCGTGTGTGGATTCAGCAGTCTGCAAACACTTTCTCTGCAGAGTCCCAAAACAGGCGTTTTCAGCCCATTACCGGCATGTGGAAGAAACAGCAGTAAGCATAGGGAAATATCTGCTTCTAAATCCAAAACGCAGTTATCTAACAGAACGGTTGTCAATGTGTGCACTCAACTTCCAGAGTTAAACCCGTGTGTGGATTCAGCAGTCTGCAAACACTTTCTCTGCAGAGTCCCAAAACAGGCGTTTTCAGCCCATTACCGGCATATGGAAGAAAGAGCAGTAAGCACAGGGAAATATCTGCTTCTAAATCCAAAACGCAGCTATCTAACAGAACGGTTGTCAATGTGTGCACTCAAATTCCAGAGGTAAACCCGTGTGTGGATTCAGCAGTCTGCAAACACTTTCTCTGCAGAGTCCCAAAACAGGCGTTTTCAGCCCATTACCGGCATATGGAAGAAACAGCAGTAAGCACAGGGAAATATCTGCTTCTAAATCCAAAACGCAGTTACCTAACAGAACGGTTGTCAATGTGTGCACTCAACTTCCAGAGTTAAACCCGTGTGTGGATTCAGCAGTCTGCAAACACTTTCTCTGCAGAGTCCCAAAACAGGCGTTTTCAGCCCATTACCGGCATATGGAAGAAACAGCAGTAAGCACAGGGAAATACCTGCTTCTAAATCCAAAACGCAGCTATCTAACAGAACGGTTGTCAATGTGTGCACTCAGCTTCCAGAGTTAAACCCGTGTGTGGATTCAGCAGTCTGCAAACACTTTCTCTGCAGAGTCCCAAAACAGGCGTTTTCAGCCCATTACCGGCATATGGAAGAAACAGCAGTAAGCACAGGGAAATATCTGCTTCTAAATCCAAAACGCAGCTATCTAACAGAATGGTTGTCAATGTGTGCACTCAATTTCCAGAGTTAAACCCGTGTGTGGATTCAGCAGTCTGCAAACACTTTCTCTGCAGAGTCCCAAAACAGGCGTTTTCAGCCCATTACCGCCATATGGAAGAAACAGCAGTAAGCACAGGGAAATATCTGCTTCTAAATCCAAAACGCAGCTATCTAAAAGAGCGGTTGTCAATGTGTGCACTCCACTTCCAGAGTTAAACCGGTGTGTGGATTCAGCAGTCTGCAAACTCTTTCTCTGCAGAGTCCTAAAACAGGCGTTTTCAGCCCGTTACCGGCATATGGAAGAAACAGCAGTAAGCACAGGGAAATATCTGCTTCTAAATCCAAAAAGGAAGCTATCTAACAGTACGGTTGTCAATGTGTGCACTCAACTTCCAGAGTTAAACCCGTGTTTGGATTCAGCAGTCTGCAAACACTTTCTCTGCAGAGTCCCAAAACAGGCGTTTTCAGCCCATTTCCGCCATATGGAAGAAACAGCAGTAAGCACAGGGAAATATCTGCTTCTAAATCCAAAACGCAGCTATCTAACAGAACGGTTGTCAATGTGTGCACTCAACTTCCAGAGTTAAACCCGTGTGTGGATTCAGCAGTCTGCAAACACTTTCTCTGCAGAGTCCCAAAACAGGCGTTTTCAACCCATTACCGGCCTATGGAAGAAACAGCAGTAAGCACAGGGAAATATCTGCTTCTAAATCCAAAACGCAGCTATCTAACAGAACGGTTGTCAATGTGTGCACTCAACGTCCAGAGTTAAACCCGTGTGTGGATTCAGCAGTCTGCAAACACTTTCTCTGCAGAGTCCCAAAACAGGCGTTTTCAGCCCATTACCGGCATATGGAAGAAACTGCAGTAAGCACAGGCAAATATCTGCTTCTAAATCCAAAACGCAGCTATCTAACAGAACGGTTGTCAATGTGTGCACTCAACTTCCAGAGTTAAACCCGTGTGTGGATTCAGCAGTCTGCAAACACTTTCTCTGCAGAGTCCCAAAACAGGCGTTTTCAGCCCATTACCGGCATATGGAAGAAACAGCAGTAAGCACAGGGAAATATCTGCTTCTAAATCCAAAACGCAGCTATCTAACAGAATGGTTGTCAATGTGTGCACTCAACTTCCAGAGTTAAACCCGTGTGTGGATTCAGCAGTCTGCAAACACTTTCTCTGCAGAGTCCCAAAACAGGCGTTTTCAGCCCATTACCGGCATATGGAAGAAACAGCAGTAAGCACAGGGAAATATCTGCTTCTAAATCCAAAACGCAGCTATCTAACAGAACGGTTGTCAATGTGTGCACTCAACTTCCAGAGTTAAACCCGTGTGTGGATTCAGCAGTCTACAAACACTTTCTCTGCAGAGTCCCAAAACAGGCATTTTCAGCCCATTTCCGGCATATGGAAGAAACAGCAGTAACCACAGGGAAATATCTTCTTCTAAATCCAAAACGCAGCTATCTAACAGAACGGTTGTCAATGTGTGCACTCAACTTCCAGAGGTAAACCCGTGTGTGGATTGAGCAGTCTGCAAACACTTTCTCTGCAGAGTCCCAAAACAGGCGTTTTCAGCCCATTACCGGCATATGGAAGAAACAGCAGTAAGCACAGGGAAATATCTGCTTCTAAATCCAAAACGCAGCTATCTAACAGAACAGTTGTCAATGTGTGCACTCAATTTCCAGAGATAAACCCGTGTGTGGATTCAGCAGTCTGCAAACAGTTTCTCTGCAGAGCCCCAAAACAGGCGTTTTCAGCCCATTACCGGCATATGGAAGAAACAGCAGTAAGCACAGGGAAATATCTGCTTCTAAATCCAAAACGCAGTTACCTAACAGAACGGTTGTCAATGTGTGCACTCAACTTCCAGAGTTAAAACCGTGTGTGGATTCAGCAGTCTGCAAACTCTTTCTCTGCAGAGTCCCAAAACAGGCATTTTCAGCCCATTACCGGCATATGGAAGAAACAGCAGTAAGCACAGGGAAACAGCTGCTTCTAAATCCAAAACGCAGCTATCTAACAGAACAGTTGTCAATGTGTGCACTCAACTTCCAGAGTTAAAGCCGTGTGTGGAATCAGCAGTCTGCAAACAGTTTCTCTGCAGAGTCCCAAAACAGGCGTTTTCAGCCCATTACCGGCATATGGAAGAAACAGCAGTAAGCACAGGGAAATATCTGCTTCTAAATCCAAAACGAAGTTACCTAACAGAACGGTTGTCAATGTGTGCACTCAACTTCCAGAGTTAAACCCGTGTGTGGATTCAGCAGTCTGCAAACACTTTCTCTGCAGAGTCCCAAAACAGGCGTTTTCAGCCCGTTACCGGCATATGGAAGAAACAGCAGTAAGCACAGGGAAATATCTGCTTCTAAATCCAAAACGCAGCTATCTAACAGAACGGTTGTCAATGTGTGCACTCAACTTCCAGAGTTAAACCCATTTGTGGATTCAGCAGTCTGCAAACACTTTCTCTGCAGAGTCCCAAAACAGGCGTTTTCAGCCCATTACCGGCATATGGAAGAAACAGCAGTAAGCACAGGGAAATATCTGCTTCTAAATCCAAAACGAAGCTATCTAACAGAACGGTTGTCAATGTGTGCACTCAACTTCCACAGTTAAACCCGTGTGTGGATTCAGCAGTCTGCAAACACTTTCTCTGCAGAGTCCCAAAACAGGCGTTTTCAGCCCATTACCGGCATGTGGAAGAAACAGCAGTAAGCATAGGGAAATATCTGCTTCTAAATCCAAAACGCAGTTATCTAACAGAACGGTTGTCAATGTGTGCACTCAACTTCCAGAGTTAAACCCGTGTGTGGATTCAGCAGTCTGCAAACACTTTCTCTGCAGAGTCCCAAAACAGGCGTTTTCAGCCCATTACCGGCATATGGAAGAAAGAGCAGTAAGCACAGGGAAATATCTGCTTCTAAATCCAAAACGCAGCTATCTAACAGAACGGTTGTCAATGTGTGCACTCAAATTCCAGAGGTAAACCCGTGTGTGGATTCAGCAGTCTGCAAACACTTTCTCTGCAGAGTCCCAAAACAGGCGTTTTCAGCCCATTACCGGCATATGGAAGAAACAGCAGTAAGCACAGGGAAATATCTGCTTCTAAATCCAAAACGCAGTTACCTAACAGAACGGTTGTCAATGTGTGCACTCAACTTCCAGAGTTAAACCCGTGTGTGGATTCAGCAGTCTGCAAACACTTTCTCTGCAGAGTCCCAAAACAGGCGTTTTCAGCCCATTACCGGCATATGGAAGAAACAGCAGTAAGCACAGGGAAATACCTGCTTCTAAATCCAAAACGCAGCTATCTAACAGAACGGTTGTCAATGTGTGCACTCAGCTTCCAGAGTTAAACCCGTGTGTGGATTCAGCAGTCTGCAAACACTTTCTCTGCAGAGTCCCAAAACAGGCGTTTTCAGCCCATTACCGGCATATGGAAGAAACAGCAGTAAGCACAGGGAAATATCTGCTTCTAAATCCAAAACGCAGCTATCTAACAGAATGGTTGTCAATGTGTGCACTCAATTTCCAGAGTTAAACCCGTGTGTGGATTCAGCAGTCTGCAAACACTTTCTCTGCAGAGTCCCAAAACAGGCGTTTTCAGCCCATTACCGCCATATGGAAGAAACAGCAGTAAGCACAGGGAAATATCTGCTTCTAAATCCAAAACGCAGCTATCTAAAAGAGCGGTTGTCAATGTGTGCACTCCACTTCCAGAGTTAAACCGGTGTGTGGATTCAGCAGTCTGCAAACTCTTTCTCTGCAGAGTCCTAAAACAGGCGTTTTCAGCCCGTTACCGGCATATGGAAGAAACAGCAGTAAGCACAGGGAAATATCTGCTTCTAAATCCAAAAAGGAAGCTATCTAACAGTACGGTTGTCAATGTGTGCACTCAACTTCCAGAGTTAAACCCGTGTTTGGATTCAGCAGTCTGCAAACACTTTCTCTGCAGAGTCCCAAAACAGGCGTTTTCAGCCCATTTCCGCCATATGGAAGAAACAGCAGTAAGCACAGGGAAATATCTGCTTCTAAATCCAAAACGCAGCTATCTAACAGAACGGTTGTCAATGTGTGCACTCAACTTCCAGAGTTAAACCCGTGTGTGGATTCAGCAGTCTGCAAACACTTTCTCTGCAGAGTCCCAAAACAGGCGTTTTCAACCCATTACCGGCCTATGGAAGAAACAGCAGTAAGCACAGGGAAATATCTGCTTCTAAATCCAAAACGCAGCTATCTAACAGAACGGTTGTCAATGTGTGCACTCAACGTCCAGAGTTAAACCCGTGTGTGGATTCAGCAGTCTGCAAACACTTTCTCTGCAGAGTCCCAAAACAGGCGTTTTCAGCCCATTACCGGCATATGGAAGAAACTGCAGTAAGCACAGGCAAATATCTGCTTCTAAATCCAAAACGCAGCTATCTAACAGAACGGTTGTCAATGTGTGCACTCAACTTCCAGAGTTAAACCCGTGTGTGGATTCAGCAGTCTGCAAACACTTTCTCTGCAGAGTCCCAAAACAGGCGTTTTCAGCCCATTACCGGCATATGGAAGAAACAGCAGTAAGCACAGGGAAATATCTGCTTCTAAATCCAAAACGCAGCTATCTAACAGAATGGTTGTCAATGTGTGCACTCAACTTCCAGAGTTAAACCCGTGTGTGGATTCAGCAGTCTGCAAACACTTTCTCTGCAGAGTCCCAAAACAGGCGTTTTCAGCCCATTACCGGCATATGGAAGAAACAGCAGTAAGCACAGGGAAATATCTGCTTCTAAATCCAAAACGCAGCTATCTAACAGAACGGTTGTCAATGTGTGCACTCAACTTCCAGAGTTAAACCCGTGTGTGGATTCAGCAGTCTACAAACACTTTCTCTGCAGAGTCCCAAAACAGGCATTTTCAGCCCATTTCCGGCATATGGAAGAAACAGCAGTAACCACAGGGAAATATCTTCTTCTAAATCCAAAACGCAGCTATCTAACAGAACGGTTGTCAATGTGTGCACTCAACTTCCAGAGGTAAACCCGTGTGTGGATTGAGCAGTCTGCAAACACTTTCTCTGCAGAGTCCCAAAACAGGCGTTTTCAGCCCATTACCGGCATATGGAAGAAACAGCAGTAAGCACAGGGAAATATCTGCTTCTAAATCCAAAACGCAGCTATCTAACAGAACAGTTGTCAATGTGTGCACTCAATTTCCAGAGATAAACCCGTGTGTGGATTCAGCAGTCTGCAAACAGTTTCTCTGCAGAGCCCCAAAACAGGCGTTTTCAGCCCATTACCGGCATATGGAAGAAACAGCAGTAAGCACAGGGAAATATCTGCTTCTAAATCCAAAACGCAGTTACCTAACAGAACGGTTGTCAGTGTGTGCACTCAACTTCCAGAGTTAAACCCGTGTGTGGATTCAGCAGTCTGCAAACACTTTCTCTGCTGAGTCCCAAAACAGGTGTTTTCAGCCCATTACCGGCATATGGAAGAAACAGCAGTAAGCACAGGGAAACATCTGCTTCTAAATCCAAAACGCAGCTATCTAAGAGAACGGTTGTCAATGTGTGCACTCAACTTCCAGAGTTAAACCCGTGTGTGGATTCAGCCGTCTGCAAACACTTTCTCTGCAGAGTCCCAAAACAGGCGTTTTGAGCCCATTACCGGCATATGGAAGAAACAGCAGTAAGCAGAGGGAAATATCTGCTTCTAAATCCAAAACGCAGCTACCTAACAAAACGGTTGTCAATGTGTGCACTCAACTTCCAGAGTTAAACCTGTGTGTGGATTCAGCAGTCTGCAAACACTTTCTCTGCAGAGTCCCAAAACAGGGGTTTTCATCCAATTACCGGCATATGGAAGACACAGCAATAAGCACAGGGAAATATCTGCTTCTAAATACAAAACACAGCTATCTAACAGAACGGTTGTCAATGTGTGCACTCAACTTCCAGAGTTAAACCCGTGTGTGGATTCAGCAGTCTGCAAACACTTTCTCTGCAGAGTCCCAAAACAGGCGTTTTCAGCCCATTACCGGCTTATGGAAGAAACAGCAGTAAGCACAGGGAAATATCTGCTTCTAAATCCAAAAGGCAGCTACCTAACAGAACGGTTGTCAATGTGTGCACTCAACTTCCAGAGTTAAACCCGTGTGTGGATTCAGCAGTCTGCAAACACTTTCTCTGCAGAGTCCCAAAACAGGCGTCTTCTGCCCATTACCGGCATATGGAAGAAACAGCAGCAAGCACAGGGAAATATCTGCTTCTAAATCCAAAACGCAGCTATCTAACAGAACGGTTGTCAATGTGTGCACTCAACTTCCAGAGTTAAAGCCGTGTGTGGATTCAGCAGTCTGCAAACTCTTTCTCTGCAGAGTCCCAAAACAGGCGTTTTCAGCCTATTACCGGCATATGGAAGAAACAGCAGTAAGCACAGGGAAACATCTGCTTCTAAATCCAAAACGCAGTTACCTAACAGAACGGTTGTCAATGTGTACTCAACTTCCAGAGTTAAAGCCGTGTGTCGATTCAGCAGTCTGCAAACACTTTCTCTGCAGAGTCCCAAAACAGGCGTTTTCAGCCCATTACCGTCATATGGAAGAAACAGCAGTAAGCACAGGGAAATATCTGCTTCTAAATCCAAAACGCAGCTATCTAACAGAACGGTTGTCAATGTGTGCACTCAACTTCCAGAGTTAAACCCGTGTGTGGATTCAGCAGTCTGCAAACACTTTCTCTGCAGAGTCCCAAAACAGGCGTTTTCAGCCCATTACCGGCATATGGAAGAAACTGCAGTAAGCACAGGGAAATATCTGCTTCTAAATCCAAAACGCAGTTATCTAACAGAACGGTTGTCAATGTGTGCACTCAACTTCCAGAGTTAAACCCGTGTGTGGATTCAGCAGTCTGCAAACACTTTCTCTGCAGAGTCCCAAAAGAGGCGTTTTCAGCCCATTACCGGCATATGGAAGAAACAGCAGTAAGCACAGGGAAATATCTGCTTCTAAATCCAAAACGCAGCTATCTAAAAGAGCGGTTGTCAATGTGTGCACTCAACTTCCAGAGTTAAACCGGTGTGTAGACTCAGCAGTCTGCAAACTCTTTCTCTGCAGAGTCCCAAAACAGGCGTTTTCAGCCCGTTACCGGCATATGGAAGAAACAGCAGTAAGCACAGGGAAATATCTGCTTCTAAATCCAAAACGAAGCTATCTAACAGAACGGTTGTCAATGTGTGCACTCAACTTCCAGAGTTAAACCCGTGTTTGGATTCAGCAGTCTGCAAACACTTTCTCTGCAGAGTCCCAAAACAGGCGTTTTCAGCCCATTTCCGCCATATGGAAGAATCAGCAGTAAGCACAGGTAAATATCTGCTTCTAATTCCAAAACGCAGCTATCTAACAGAACGGTTGTCAATGTGTGCACTCAACTTCCACAGTTAAACCTGTGTGTGGATTCGGCAGTCTGCAAACACTTTCTCTGCAGAGTCCCAAAACAGGCGTTTTCAGCCCATTACCGGCCTGTGGAAGAAACAGCAGTAAGCATAGGGAAATATCTGCTTCTAAATCCAAAACGCAGCTACCTAACAGAACGGTTGTCAATGTGTGCACTCAACTTCCAGAGTTAAACCCGTGTGTGGATTCAGCAGTCTGCAAACACTTTCTCTGCAGAGTCCCAAAACAGGCGTTTTCAGCCCATTACCGGCATATGGAAGAAACAGCAGTAAGCACAGGGAAATATTTGCTTCTAAATCCAAAACGCAGCTATCTAACAGAACGGTTGTCAATGTGTGCACTCAACTTCCAGAGTTAAACCGGTGTGTGGATTCAGCAGTCTGCAAACACTTTCTCTGCAGAGTCCCAAAACAGGTGTTTTCAGCCCATTACCGGCATATGGAAGAAACAGCAGTAAGCACAGGGAAATATCGGCTTCTAAATCCAAAACGAAGCTATCTAACAGAACGGTTGTCAATGTGTGCACTCAACTTCCAGAGTTAAACCCGTGTGTGGATTCAGCAGTCTGCGAACTCTTTCTCTGCAGAGTCCCAAAACAGGCGTTTTCAGCCCATTACCGGCATATGGAAGAAACAGCAGTAAGCACAGGGAAATATCTGCTTCTAAATCCAAAACGCAGCTATCTAACAGAACGGTTGTCAATGTGTGCACTCAACTTCCAGAGTTAAACCCGTGTGTGGATTCAGCAGTCTGCAAACTCTTTCTCTGCAGAGTCCCAAAACAGGCATTTTCAGCCCATTACCGGCATATGGAAGAAACAGCAGTAAGCACAGGGAAACAGCTGCTTCTAAATCCAAAACGCTGCTATCTAACAGAACAGTTGTCAATGTGTGCACTCAACTTCCAGAGTTAAAGCCGTGTGTGGATTCAGCAGTCTGCAAACACTTTCTCTGCAGAGTCCCAAAACAGGCGTTTTCAGCCCATTACCGGCATATGGAAGAAACAGCAGTAAGCACAGGGAAATATCTGCTTCTAAATCCAAAACGCAGTTACCTAACAGAACGGTTGTCAATGTGTGCACTCAACTTCCAGAGTTAAACCCGTGTGTGGATTCAGCAGTCTGCAAACACTTTCTCTGCAGAGTCCCAAAACAGGCGTTTTCAGCCCATTACCGGCATATGGAAGAAACAGCAGTAAGCACAGGGAAATATCTGCTTCTAAATCCAAAACGAAGCTATCTAACAGAACGGTTGTCAACGTGTGCACTCAACTTCCAGAGTTAAACCCGTGTGTGGATTCAGCAGTCTGCGAACTCTTTCTCTGCAGAGTCCCAAAACAGGCGTTTTCAGCCCGTTACCGGCATATGGAAGAAACAGCAGTAAGCACAGGGAAATATCTGCTTCTAAATCCAAAACGCAGCTATCTAACAGAACGGTTGTCAATGTGTGCACTCAACTTCCAGAGTTAAACCCGTGTGTGGATTCAGCAGTCTGCAAACTCTTTCTCTGCAGAGTCCCAAAACAGGCGTTTTCAGCCCATTACCGGCATATGGAAGAAACAGCAGTAAGCACAGGGAAACAGCTGCTTCTAAATCCAAAACGCAGCTATCTAACAGAACAGTTGTCAATGTGTGCACTCAACTTCCAGAGTTAAAGCCGTGTGTGGATTCAGCAGTCTGCAAACACTTTCTCTGCAGAGTCCCAAAACAGGCGTTTTCAGCCCATTACCGGCATATGGAAGAAACAGCAGTAAGCACAGGGAAATATCTGCTTCTAAATACAAAACGCAGCTATCTAACAGAATGGTTGTCAATGTGTGCACTCAACTTCCAGAGTTAAACCCTTGTGTGGATTCAGCAGTCTGCAAACACTTTCTCTGCAGAGTCCCAAAACAGGCGTTTTCAGCCCATTACCGCCATATGGAAGAAACAGCAGTAAGCACAGGGAAATATCTGCTTCTAAATCCAAAACGCAGCTATCTAACAGAACGGTTGTCAATGTGTACACTCAACTTCCAGAGTTAAACCCGTGTTTGGATTCAGCAGTCTGCAAACACTTTCTCTGCAGAGTCCCAAAACAGGCGTTTTCAGCCCATTTCCGCCATATGGAAGAAACAGCAGTAAGCACAGGGAAATATCTGCTTCTAAATCCAAAACGCAGCTATCTAACAGAACGGTTGTCAATGTGTGCACTCAACTTCCAGAGTTAAAACCGTGTGTGGATTCAGCAGTCTGCAAACACTTTCTCTGCAGAGTCCCAAAAGAGGCGTTTTCAGCCCATTACCGGCATATGGAAGAAACAGCAGTAAGCACAGGGAAATATCTGCTTCTAAATCCAAAACGCAGCTATCTAACAGAACGGTTGTCAATGTGTGCACTCAACTTCCAGAGTTAAACCCGTGTGTGGATTCAGCAGTCTGCAAACACATTCTCTGCAGAGTCCCAAAACAGGCGTTTTCAGCCCATTACCGGCATATGGAAGAAACAGCAGTAAGCATAGGGAAATATCTGCTTCTAAATCCAAAACGAAGCTATTTAACAGAACGGTTGTCAATGTGTGCACTCAACTTCCAGAGTTAAACCCGTGTGTGGATTCAGCAGTCTGCGAACTCTTTCTCTGCAGAGTCCCAAAACAGGCGTTTTCAGCCCATTACCGCCATATGGAAGAAACAGCAGTAAGCACAGGGAAATATCTGCTTCTAAATCCAAAACGCAGCTATCTAACAGAACGGTTGTCAATGTGTGCATTCAACTTCCAGAGTTAAACCCGTGTGTGGATTCAGCAGTCTGCAAACTCTTTCTCTGCAGAGTCCCAAAACAGGCGTTTTCAGCCCATTACCGGCATATGGAAGAAACAGCAGTAAGCGCAGGGAAACAGCTGCTTCTAAATCCAAAACGCAGCTATCTAACAGAACAGTTGTCAATGTGTGCACTCAACTTCCAGAGTTAAAGCCGTGTGTGGATTCAGCAGTCTGCAAACACTTTCTCTGCAGAGTCCCAAAACAGGCGTTTTCAGCCCATTACCGGCATATGGAAGAAACAGCAGTAAGCACAGGGAAATATCTGCTTCTAAATCCAAAACGCAGCTATCTAAAAGAGCGGTTGTCAATGTGTGCACTCAACTTCCAGAGTTAAACCCGTGTGTGGATTCAGCAGTCTGCAAACACTTTCTCTGCAGAGTCCCAAAACAGGCGTTTTCAGCCCATTACCGGCATATGGAAGAAACAGCAGTAAGCACAGGGAAATATCTGCTTCTAAATCCAAAACGCAGCTATCTAAAAGAGCGGTTGTCAATGTGTGCACTCAACTTCCAGAGTTAAACCGGTGTGTAGATTCAGCAGTCTGCAAACTCTTTCTCTGCAGAGTCCCAAAACAGGCGTTTTCAGCCCGTTACCGGCATATGGAAGAAACAGCAGTAAGCACAGGGAAATATCTGCTTCTAAATCCAAAACGAAGCTATCTAACAGAACGGTTGTCAATGTGTGCACTCAACTTCCAGAGTTAAACCCGTGTTTGGATTCAGCAGTCTGCAAACACTTTCTCTGCAGAGTCCCAAAACAGGCGTTTTCAGCCCATTTCCGCCATATGGAAGAAACAGCAGTAAGCACAGGTAAATATCTGCTTCTAATTCCAAAACGCAGCTATCTAACAGAACGGTTGTCAATGTGTGCACTCAACTTCCAGAGTTAAACCTGTGTGTGGATTCGGCAGTCTGCAAACACTTTCTCTACAGAGTCCCAAAACAGGCGTTTTCAGCCCATTACCGGCCTGTGGAAGAAACAGCAGTAAGCATAGGGAAATATCTGCTTCTAAATCCAAAACGCAGCTACCTAACAGAACGGTTGTCAATGTGTGCACTCAACTTCCAGAGTTAAACCCGTGTGTGGATTCAGCAGTCTGCAAACACTTTCTCTGCAGAGTCCCAAAACAGGCGTTTTCAGCCCATTACCGGCATATGGAAGAAACAGCAGTAAGCACAGGGAAATATCTGCTTCTAAATCCAAAACGCAGCTATCTAACAGAACGGTTGTCAATGTGTGCACTCAACTTCCAGAGTTAAACCGGTGTGTGGATTCAGCAGTCTGCAAACACTTTCTCTGCAGAGTCCCAAAACAGGTGTTTTCAGCCCATTACCGGCATATGGAAGAAACAGCAGTAAGCACAGGGAAATATCTGCTTCTAAATCCAAAACGAAGCTATCTAACAGAACGGTTGTCAATGTGTGCACTCAACTTCCAGAGTTAAACCCGTGTGTGGATTCAGCAGTCTGCGAACTCTTTCTCTGCAGAGTCCCAAAACAGGCGTTTTCAGCCCATTACCGGCATAGGGAAGAAACAGCAGTAAGCACAGGGAAATATCTGCTTCTAAATCCAAAACGCAGCTATCTAACAGAACGGTTGTCAATGTGTGCACTCAACTTCCAGAGTTAAACCCGTGTGTGGATTCAGCAGTCTGCAAACTCTTTCTCTGCAGAGTCCAAAAACAGGCATTTTCAGCCCATTACCGGCATATGGAAGAAACAGCAGTAAGCACAGGGAAACAGCTGCTTCTAAATCCAAAACGCTGCTATCTAACAGAACAGTTGTCAATGTGTGCACTCAACTTCCAGAGTTAAACCCGTGTGTGGATTCAGCAGTCTGCAAACACTTTCTCTGCAGAGTCCCAAAACAGGCGTTTTCAGCCCATTACCGGCATATGGAAGAAACAGCAGTAAGCACAGGGAAATATCTGCTTCTAAATCCAAAACGCAGTTACCTAACAGAACGGTTGTCAATGTGTGCACTCAACTTCCAGAGTTAAACCCGTGTGTGGATTCAGCAGTCTGCAAACACTTTCTCTGCAGAGTCCCAAAACAGGCGTTTTCAGCCCATTACCGTCAGATGGAAGAAACAGCAGTAAGCACAGGGAAATATCTGCTCTAAATCCAAAACGCAGCTATTTAACAGAACGGTTGTCAATGTGTGCACTCAACTTCCAGAGTTAAACCCGTGTGTGGATTCAGCAGTCTGCAAACACTTTCTCTGCAGAGTCCCAAAACAGGCGTTTTCAGCCCATTACCGGCATATGGAAGAAACAGCAGTAAGCACAGGGAAATATCTGCTTCTAAATCCAAAACGCAGCTATCTAACAGAATGGTTGTCAATGTGTGCACTCAAATTCCAGAGGTAAACCCTTGTGTGGATTCAGCAGTCTGCAAACACTTTCTCTGCAGAGTCCCAAAACAGGCGTTTTCAGCCCATTACCGCCATATGGAAGAAACAGCAGTAAGCACAGGGAAATATCTGCTTCTAATTCCAAAACGGAGCTATCTAAAAGAGCGGTTGTCAATGTGTGCACTCCACTTCCAGAGTTAAACCGGTGTGTGGATTCAGCAGTCTGCAAACTCTTTCTCTGCAGAGTCCCAAAACAGGCGTTTTCAGCCCGTTTCCGGCATATGGAAGAAACAGCAGTAAGCACAGGGAAATATCTGCTTCTAAATCCAAAACGAAGCTACGTAACAGAACGGTTGTCAATGTGTGCACTCAACTTCCAGAGTTAAACCCGTGTTTGGATTCAGCAGTCTGCAAACACTTTCTCTGCAGAGTCCCAAAACAGGCGTTTTCAGCCCATTTCCGCCATATGGAAGAAACAGCAGTAAGCACAGGGAAATATCTGCTTCTAAATCCAAAACGCAGCTATCTAACAGAACGGTTGTCAATGTGTGCACTCAACTTCCAGAGTTAAAACCGTGTGTGGATTCAGCAGTCTGCAAACACTTTCTCTGCAGAGTCCCAAAACAGGCGTTTTCAGCCCATTACCGGCATGTGGAAGAATCAGCAGTAAGCACAGGGAAATATCTGCTTCTAAATCCAAAACGCAGCTATCTAACAGAACGGTTGTCAATGTGTGCACTCAACTTCCAGAGTTAAACCCGTGTGTGGATTCAGCAGTCTGCAAACACTTTCTCTGCAGAGTCCCAAAACAGGCGTTTTCAGCCCATTACCGGCATGTGGAAGAAACAGCAGTAAGCATAGGGAAATATCTGCTTCTAAATCCAAAACGCAGCTATCTAACAGAACGGTTGTCAATGTGTGCACTCAACTTCCAGAGTTAAACCCGTGTGTGGATTCAGCAGTCTGCAAACACTTTCTCTGCAGAGTCCCAAAACAGGCGTTTTCAGCCCATTACCGGTATATGGAAGAAACAGCAGTAAGCACAAGGAAATATCTGCTTCTAAATCCAAAACGCAGCTATCTAACAGAACGGTTGTCAATGTGTGCACTCAACTTCCAGAGTTAAACCCGTGTGTGGATTCAGCAGTCTGCAAACACTTTCTCTGCAGAGTCCCAAAACAGGCGTTTTCAGCCCATTACCGGCATATGGAAGAAACAGAAGTAAGCACAGGGAAATATCTGCTTCTAAATCCAAAACGAAGCTATCTAACAGAACGGTTGTCAACGTGTGCACTCAACTTCCAGAGTTAAACCCGTGTGTGGATTCAGCAGTCTGCGAACTCTTTCTCTGCAGAGTCCCAAAACAGGCGTTTTCAGCCCGTTACCGGCATATGGAAGAAACAGCAGTAAGCACAGGGAAATATCTCCTTCTAAATCCAAAACGCAGCTATCTAACAGAACGGTTGTCAATGTGTGCACTCAACTTCCAGAGTTAAACCCGTGTGTGGATTCAGCAGTCTGCAAACTCTTTCTCTGCAGAGTCCCAAAACAGGCGTTTTCAGCCCATTACCGGCATATGGAAGAAACAGCAGTAAGCACAGGGAAACAGCTGCTTCTAAATCCAAAACGCAGCTATCTAACAGAACAGTTGTCAATGTGTGCACTCAACTTCCAGAATTAAAGCCGTGTGTGGATTCAGCAGTCTGCAAACACTTTCTCTGCAGAGTCCCAAAACAGGCGTTTTCAGCCCATTACCGGCATATGGAAGAAACAGCAGTAAGCACAGGGAAATATCTGCTTCTAAATACAAAACGCAGCTATCTAACAGAATGGTTGTCAATGTGTGCACTCAACTTCCAGAGTTAAACCCTTGTGTGGATTCAGCAGTCTGCAAACACTTTCTCTGCAGAGTCCCAAAACAGGCGTTTTCAGCCCATTACCGGCATATGGAAGAAACAGCAGTAAGCACAGGGAAATATCTGCTTCTAAATCCAAAACGCAGCTATCTAACAGAACGGTTGTCAATGTGTGCACTCAACTTCCAGAGTTAAACCCGTGTGTGGATTCAGCAGTCTGCAAACACTTTCTCTGCAGAGTCCCAAAACAGGCGTTTTCAGCCCATTACCGGCATATGGAAGAAACAGCAGTAAGCACAGGGAAATATCTGCTTCTAAATCCAAAACGAAGCTATCTAACAGAACGGTTGTCAATGTGTGCACTCAACTTCCAGAGTTAAACCCGTGTGTGGATTCAGCAGTCTGCGAACTCTTTCTCTGCAGAGTCCCAAAACAGGCGTTTTCAGCCCATTACCGGCATATGGAAGAAACAGCAGTAAGCACAGGGAAATATCTGCTTCTAAATCCAAAACGCAGCTATCTAACAGAACGGTTGTCAATGTGTGCATTCAACTTCCAGAGTTAAACCCGTGTGTGGATTCAGCAGTCTGCAAACTCTTTCTCTGCAGAGTCCCAAAACAGGCGTTTTCAGCCCATTACCGGCAAATGGAAGAAACAGCAGTAAGCGCAGGGAAACAGCTGCTTCTAAATCCAAAACGCAGCTATCTAACAGAACAGTTGTCAATGTGTGCACTCAACTTCCAGAGTTAAACCCGTGTGTGGATTCAGCAGTCTGCAAACACTTTCTCTGCAGAGTCCCAAAACAGGCGTTTTCAGCCCATTACCGTCAGATGGAAGAAACAGCAGTAAGCACAGGGAAATATCTGCTCTAAATCCAAAACGCAGCTATCTAACAGAACGGTTGTCAATGTGTGCACTCAACTTCCAGAGTTAAACCCGTGTGTGGATTCAGCAGTCTGCAAACACTTTCTCTGCAGAGTCCCAAAACAGGCGTTTTCAGCCCATTACCGGCATATGGAAGAAACAGCAGTAAGCACAGGGAAATATCTGCTTCTAAATCCAAAACGCAGCTATCTAACAGAATGGTTGTCAATGTGTGCACTCAACTTCCAGAGTTAAACCCTTGTGTGGATTCAGCAGTCTGCAAACACTTTCTCTGCAGGGTCCCAAAACAGGCGTTTTCAGCCCATTACCGCCATATGGAAGAAACAGCAGTAAGCACAGGGAAATATCTGCTTCTAAATCCAAAACGCAGCTATCTAAAAGAGCGGTTGTCAATGTGTGCACTCCACTTCCAGAGTTAAACCGGTGTGTGGATTCAGCAGTCTGCAAACTCTTTCTCTGCAGAGTCCCAAAACAGGCGTTTTCAGCCCGGTACCGGCATATGGAAGAAACAGTAGTAAGCACAGGGAAATATCTGCTTCTAAATCCAAAACGAAGCTATCTAACAGAACGGTTGTCAATGTGTGCACTCAACTTCCAGAGTTAAACCCGTGTTTGGATTCAGCAGTCTGCAAACACTTTCTCTGCAGAGTCCCAAAACAGGCGTTTTCAGCCCATTTCCGCCATATGGAAGAAACAGCAGTAAGCACAGGGAAATATCTGCTTCTAAATCCAAAACGCAGCTATCTAACAGAACGGTTGTCAATGTGTGCACTCAACTTCCAGAGTTAAACCCGTGTGTGGATTCAGCAGTCTGCAAACACTTTCTCTGCAGAGTCCCAAAACAGGCGTTTTCAGCCCATTACTGGCATGTGGAAGAAACAGCAGTAAGCATAGGGAAATATCTGCTTCTAAATCCAAAACGCAGCTATCTAACAGAACGGTTGTCAATGTGTGCACTCAACTTCCAGAGTTAAACCCGTGTGTGGATTCAGCAGTCTGCAAACACTTTCTCTGCAGAGTCCCAAAACAGGCGTTTTCAGCCCATTACCTGCATGTGGAAGAAACAGCAGTAAGCATAGGGAAATATCTGCTTCTAAATCCAAAACGAAGCTATCTAACAGAACGGTTGTCAATGTGTGCACTCAACTTCCAGAGTTAAACCCGTGTGTGGATTCAGCAGTCTGCAAACACTTTCTCTGCAGAGTCCCAAAACAGGCGTTTTCAGCCCATTACCGGCATATGGAAGAAACAGCAGTAAGCACAGGGAAATATCTGCTTCTAAATCCAAAACGCAGCTATCTAACAGAACGGTTGTCAATGTGTGCACTCAACTTCCAGAGTTAAACCCGTGTGTGGATTCAGCAGTCTGCAAACACTTTCTCAGCAGAGTCCCAAAACAGGCGTTTTCAGCCCATTACCGGCATATGGAAGAAACAGCAGTAAGCACAGGGAAATATCTGCTTCTAAATCCAAAACGAAGCTATCTAACAGAACGGTTGTCAACGTGTGCACTCAACTTCCAGAGTTAAACCCGTGTGTGGATTCAGCAGTCTGCGAACTCTTTCTCTGCAGAGTCCCAAAACAGGCGTTTTCAGCCCGTTACCGGCATATGGAAGAAACAGCAGTAAGCACAGGGAAATATCTGCTTCTAAATCCAAAACGCAGCTATCTAACAGAACGGTTGTCAATGTGTGCACTCAACTTCCAGGGTTAAAACCGTGTGTGGATTCAGCAGTCTGCAAACTCTTTCTCTGCAGAGTCCTAAAACAGGCGTTTTCAGCCCATTACCGGCATATGGAAGAAACAGCAGTAAGCACAGGGAAACAGCTGCTTCTAAATCCAAAACGCAGCTATCTAACAGAACAGTTGTCAATGTGTGCACTCAACTTCCAGAGTTAAAGCCGTGTGTGGATTCAGCAGTCTGCAAACACTTTCTCTGCAGAGTCCCAAAACAGGCGTTTTCAGCCCATTACCGGCATATGGAAGAAACAGCAGTAAGCACAGGGAAATATCTGCTTCTAAATCCAAAACGCAGTTACCTAACAGAACGGTTGTCAATGTGTGCACTCAACTTCCAGAGTTAAACCCGTGTGTGAATTCAGCAGTCTGCAAACACTTTCTCTGCAGAGTCCCAAAACAGGCGTTTTCAGCCCATTACCACCATATGGAAGAAACAGCAGTAAGCACAGGGAAATATCTGCTTCTAAATCCAAAACGCAGCTATCTAAAAGAGCGGTTGTCAATGTGTGCACTCCACATCCAGAGTTAAACCAGTGTGTGGATTCAGCAGTCTGAAAACTCTTTCTCTGCAGAGTCCCAAAACAGGCGTTTTCAGCCCGTTACCGGCATATGGAAGAAACAGCAGTAAGCACAGGGAAATATCTGCTTCTAAATCCAAAACGCAGCTATCTAACAGAACGGTTGTCAATGTGTGCACTCAACTTCCAGAGTTAAAACCGTGTGTCGATTCAGCAGTCTGCAAACACTTTATCTGCAGAGTCCCAAAACAGGCGTTTTCAGCCCATTACCGGCATATGGAAGAAACAGCAGTAAGCACAGGGAAATATCTGCTTCTAAATCCAAAACGCAGCTATCTAACAGAACGGTTGTCAATGTGTGCACTCAACATCCAGAGTTAAACCCGTGTGTGGATTCAGCAGTCTGCAAACACTTTCTCTGCAGAGTCCCAAAACAGGCGTTTTCAGCCCATTACCGGCATATGGAAGAAACAGCAGTAAGCACAGGGAAATATCTGCTTCTAAATCCAAAACGCAGCTATCTAACAGAACGGTTGTCAATGTGTGCATTCAACTTCCAGAGTTAAACCCGTGTGTGGATTCAGCAGTCTGCAAACTCTTTCTCTGCAGAGTCCCAAAACAGGCGTTTTCAGCCCATTACCGGCAAATGGAAGAAACAGCAGTAAGCGCAGGGAAACAGCTGCTTCTAAATCCAAAACGCAGCTATCTAACAGAACAGTTGTCAATGTGTGCACTCAACTTCCAGAGTTAAACCCGTGTGTGGATTCAGCAGTCTGCAAACACTTTCTCTGCAGAGTCCCAAAACAGGCGTTTTCAGCCCATTACCGTCAGATGGAAGAAACAGCAGTAAGCACAGGGAAATATCTGCTCTAAATCCAAAACGCAGCTATCTAACAGAACGGTTGTCAATGTGTGCACTCAACTTCCAGAGTTAAACCCGTGTGTGGATTCAGCAGTCTGCAAACACTTTCTCTGCAGAGTCCCAAAACAGGCGTTTTCAGCCCATTACCGGCATATGGAAGAAACAGCAGTAAGCACAGGGAAATATCTGCTTCTAAATCCAAAACGCAGCTATCTAACAGAATGGTTGTCAATGTGTGCACTCAACTTCCAGAGTTAAACCCTTGTGTGGATTCAGCAGTCTGCAAACACTTTCTCTGCAGGGTCCCAAAACAGGCGTTTTCAGCCCATTACCGCCATATGGAAGAAACAGCAGTAAGCACAGGGAAATATCTGCTTCTAAATCCAAAACGCAGCTATCTAAAAGAGCGGTTGTCAATGTGTGCACTCCACTTCCAGAGTTAAACCGGTGTGTGGATTCAGCAGTCTGCAAACTCTTTCTCTGCAGAGTCCCAAAACAGGCGTTTTCAGCCCGGTACCGGCATATGGAAGAAACAGTAGTAAGCACAGGGAAATATCTGCTTCTAAATCCAAAACGAAGCTATCTAACAGAACGGTTGTCAATGTGTGCACTCAACTTCCAGAGTTAAACCCGTGTTTGGATTCAGCAGTCTGCAAACACTTTCTCTGCAGAGTCCCAAAACAGGCGTTTTCAGCCCATTTCCGCCATATGGAAGAAACAGCAGTAAGCACAGGGAAATATCTGCTTCTAAATCCAAAACGCAGCTATCTAACAGAACGGTTGTCAATGTGTGCACTCAACTTCCAGAGTTAAACCCGTGTGTGGATTCAGCAGTCTGCAAACACTTTCTCTGCAGAGTCCCAAAACAGGCGTTTTCAGCCCATTACCGGCATGTGGAAGAAACAGCAGTAAGCATAGGGAAATATCTGCTTCTAAATCCAAAACGCAGCTATCTAACAGAACGGTTGTCAATGTGTGCACTCAACTTCCAGAGTTAAACCCGTGTGTGGATTCAGCAGTCTGCAAACACTTTCTCTGCAGAGTCCCAAAACAGGCGTTTTCAGCCCATTACCGGCATGTGGAAGAAACAGCAGTAAGCATAGGGAAATATCTGCTTCTAAATCCAAAACGAAGCTATCTAACAGAACGGTTGTCAATGTGTGCACTCAACTTCCAGAGTTAAACCCGTGTGTGGATTCAGCAGTCTGCAAACACTTTCTCTGCAGAGTCCCAAAACAGGCGTTTTCAGCCCATTACCGGCATATGGAAGAAACAGCAGTAAGCACAGGGAAATATCTGCTTCTAAATCCAAAACGCAGCTATCTAACAGAACGGTTGTCAATGTGTGCACTCAACTTCCAGAGTTAAACCCGTGTGTGGATTCAGCAGTCTGCAAACACTTTCTCAGCAGAGTCCCAAAACAGGCGTTTTCAGCCCATTACCGGCATATGGAAGAAACAGCAGTAAGCACAGGGAAATATCTGCTTCTAAATCCAAAACGAAGCTATCTAACAGAACGGTTGTCAACGTGTGCACTCAACTTCCAGAGTTAAACCCGTGTGTGGATTCAGCAGTCTGCGAACTCTTTCTCTGCAGAGTCCCAAAACAGGCGTTTTCAGCCCGTTACCGGCATATGGAAGAAACAGCAGTAAGCACAGGGAAATATCTGCTTCTAAATCCAAAACGCAGCTATCTAACAGAACGGTTGTCAATGTGTGCACTCAACTTCCAGGGTTAAAACCGTGTGTGGATTCAGCAGTCTGCAAACTCTTTCTCTGCAGAGTCCTAAAACAGGCGTTTTCAGCCCATTACCGGCATATGGAAGAAACAGCAGTAAGCACAGGGAAACAGCTGCTTCTAAATCCAAAACGCAGCTATCTAACAGAACAGTTGTCAATGTGTGCACTCAACTTCCAGAGTTAAAGCCGTGTGTGGATTCAGCAGTCTGCAAACACTTTCTCTGCAGAGTCCCAAAACAGGCGTTTTCAGCCCATTACCGGCATATGGAAGAAACAGCAGTAAGCACAGGGAAATATCTGCTTCTAAATCCAAAACGCAGTTACCTAACAGAACGGTTGTCAATGTGTGCACTCAACTTCCAGAGTTAAACCCGTGTGTGGATTCAGCAGTCTGCAAACACTTTCTCTGCAGAGTCCCAAAACAGGCGTTTTCAGCCCATTACCACCATATGGAAGAAACAGCAGTAAGCACAGGGAAATATCTGCTTCTAAATCCAAAACGCAGCTATCTAAAAGAGCGGTTGTCAATGTGTGCACTCCACATCCAGAGTTAAACCGGTGTGTGGATTCAGCAGTCTGAAAACTCTTTCTCTGCAGAGTCCCAAAACAGGCGTTTTCAGCCCGTTACCGGCATATGGAAGAAACAGCAGTAAGCACAGGGAAATATCTGCTTCTAAATCCAAAACGCAGCTATCTAACAGAACGGTTGTCAATGTGTGCACTCAACTTCCAGAGTTAAAACCGTGTGTCGATTCAGCAGTCTGCAAACACTTTATCTGCAGAGTCCCAAAACAGGCGTTTTCAGCCCATTACCGGCATATGGAAGAAACAGCAGTAAGCACAGGGAAATATCTGCTTCTAAATCCAAAACGGAGCTATCTAACAGAACGGTTGTCAATGTGTGCACTCAACATCCAGAGTTAAACCCGTGTGTGGATTCAGCAGTCTGCAAACACTTTCTCTGCAGAGTCCCAAAACAGGCGTTTTCAGCCCATTACCGGCATATGGAAGAAACAGCAGTAAGCACAGGGAAATATCTGCTTCTAAATCCAAAACGAAGCTATCTAACAGAACGGTTGTCAATGTGTGCACTCAACTTCCAGAGTTAAACCCGTGTGTGGATTCAGAAGTCTGCAAACTCTTTCTCTGCAGAGTCCCAAAACAGGCGTTTTCAGCCCATTACCGGCATATGGAAGAAACAGCAGTAAGCACAGGGAAATATCTGCTTCTAAATCCAAAACGCAGCTATCTAACAGAACGGTTGTCAATGTGTGCATTCAACTTCCAGAGTTAAACCCGTGTGTGGATTCAGCAGTCTGCAAACTCTTTCTCTGCAGAGTCCCAAAACAGGCGTTTTCAGCCCATTACCGGCATATGGAAGAAACAGCAGTAAGCACAGGGAAACAGCTGCTTCTAAATCCAAAACGCAGCTATCTAACAGAACGGTTGTCAATGTGTGCACTCAACTTCCAGAGTTAAAGCCGTGTGTGGATTCAGCAGTCTGCAAACACTTTCTCTGCAGAGTCCCAAAACAGGCGTTTTCAGCCCATTACCGGCATATGGAAGAATCAGCAGTAGGCACAGGGAAATATCTGCTTCTAAATCCAAAACGCAGTTACCTAACAGAACGGTTGTCAATGTGTGCACTCAACTTCCAGAGTTAAACCCGTGTGTGGATTCAGCAGTCTGCAAACACTTTCTCTGCAGATTCCCAAAACAGGCGTTTTCAGCCCATTACCGTCAGATGGAAGAAACAGCAGTAAGCACAGGGAAATATCTGCTCTAAATCCAAAACGCAGCTATCTAACAGAACGGTTGTCAATGTGTGCACTCAACTTCCAGAGTTAAACCCGTGTTTGGATTCAGCAGTCTGCAAACACTTTCTCTGCAGAGTCCCAAAACAGGCGTTTTCAGCCCATTACCGGCATATGGAAGAAACAGCAGTAAGCACAGGGAAATATCTGCTTCTAAATCCAAAACGCAGCTATCTAACAGAATGGTTGTCAATGTGTGCACTCAACTTCCAGAGTTAAACCCTTGTGTGGATTCAGCAGTCTGCAAACACTTTCTCTGCAGAGTCCCAAAACAGGCGTTTTCAGCCCATTACCGCCATTTGGAAGAAACAACAGTAAGCACAGGGAAATATCTGCTTCTAAATCCAAAACGCAGCTATCTAAAAGAGCGGTTGTCAATGTGTGCACTCCACTTCCAGAGTTAAACCGGTGTGTGGATTCAGCAGTCTGCAAACTCTTTCTCTGCAGAGTCCCAAAACAGGCGTTTTCAGCCCGTTACCGGCATATGAAAGAAACAGCAGTAAGCACAGGGAAATATCTGCTTCTAAATCCAAAACGAAGCAATCTAACAGAACGGTTGTCAATGTGTGCACTCAACTTCCAGAGTTAAACCCGTGTTTGGATTCAGCAGTCTGCAAACACTTTCTCTGCAGAGTCCCAAAACAGGCGTTTTCAGCCCATTACTGGCATATGGAAGAAACAGCAGTAAGCACAGGGAAATATCTGCTTCTAAATCCAAAACGCAGCTATCTAACAGAACGGTTGTCAATGTGTGCACTCAACTTCCAGAGTTAAACCCGTGTGTGGATTCAGCAGTCTGCAAACACTTTCTCTGCAGAGTCCCAAAACAGGCGTTTTCAGCCCGTTACCGGCATATGGAAGAAACAGCAGTAAGCACAGGGAAATATCTGCTTCTAAATCCAAAAAGGAAGCTATCTAACACAACGGTTGTCAATGTGTGCACTCAACTTCCAGAGTTAAACCCGTGTCTGGATTCAGCAGTCTGCAAACACTTTCTCTGCAGAGTCCCAAAACAGGCGTTTTCAGCCCATTTCCGCCATATGGAAGAAACAGCAGTAAGCACAGGGAAATATCTGCTTCTAAATCCAAAACGCAGCTATCTAACAGAACGGTTGTCAATGTGTGCACTCAACTTCCAGAGTTCAACCCGTGTGTGGATTCAGCAGTCTGCAAACACTTTCTCTGCAGAGTCCCAAAACAGGTGTTTTCAGCCCATTACGGGCATATGGAAGAAACAGCAGTAAGCACAGGGAAATATCTGCTTCTAAATCCAAAACGCAGCTATCTAACAGAACGGTTGTCAATGTGTGCACTCAACTTCCAGAGTTAAAGCCGTGTGTGGATTCAGCAGTCTGCAAACTCTTTCTCTGCAGAGTCCCAAAACAGGCGTTTTCAGCCTATTACCGGCATATGGAAGAAACAGCAGTAAGCACAGGGAAATATCTGCTTCTAAATCCAAAACGCAGCTATCTAACAGAACGGTTGTCAATGTGTGCACTCAACTTCCAGAGTTAAACCCGTGTTTGGATTCAGCAGTCTGCAAACACTTTCTCTGCAGAGTCCCAAAACAGGCGTTTTCAATCCATTACCGGCCTACGGAAGAAACAGCAGTAAGCACAGGGAAATATCTGCTTCTAAATCCATAACGCAGCTACCTAACAAAACGGTTGTCAATGTGTGCACTCAACTTCCAGAGTTAAACCTGTGTGTGGATTCAGCAGTCTGCAAACACTTTCTCTGCAGAGTCCCAAAACAGGGGTTTTCAGCCAATTACCGGCATATGGAAGAAACAGCAATAAGCACAGGGAAATATCTGCTTCTAAATACAAAACGCAGCTATCTAACAGAACGGTTGTCAATGTGTGCACTCAACTTCCAGAGTTAAACCCTTGTGTGGATTCAGCAGTCTGCAAACACTTTCTCTGCAGAGTCCCAAAACAGGCGTTTTCAGCCCATTACCGGCTTATGGAAGAAACAGCAGTAAGCACAGGGAAATATCTGCTTCTAAATCCAAAAGGCAGCTACCTAACAGAACGGTTGTCAATGTGTGCACTCAACTTCCAGAGTTAAACCCGTGTGTGGATTCAGCAGTCTGCAAACACTTTCTCTGCAGAGTCCCAAAACAGGCGTCTTCTGCCCATTACCGGCATATGGAAGAAACAGCAGCAAGCACAGGGAAATATCTGCTTCTAAATCCAAAACGCAGCTATCTAACAGAACGGTTGTCAATGTGTGCACTCAACTTCCAGAGTTAAAGCCGTGTGTGGATTCAGCAGTCTGCAAACTCTTTCTCTGCAGAGTCCCAAAACAGGCGTTTTCAGCCCATTACCGGCATATGGAAGAAACAGCAGTAAGCACAGGGAAATATCTGCTTCCAAATCCAAAACGCAGTTACCTAACAGAACGGTTGTCAATGTGTGCACTCAACTTCCAGAGTTCAACCCGTGTGTCGATTCAGCAGTCTGCAAACACTTTCTCTGCAGAGTCCCAAAACAGGCGTTTTCAGCCCATTACCGTCATATGGAAGAAACAGCAGTAAGCACAGGGAAATATCTGCTTCTAAATCCAAAACGCAGCTATCTAACAGAACGGTTGTCAATGTGTGCACTCAACTTCCAGAGTTAAATCCGTGTGTGGATTCAGCAGTCTGCAAACACTTTCTCTGCAGAGTCCCAAAACAGGCGTTTTCAGCCCATTACCGGCATATGGAAGAAACTGCAGTAAGCACAGGGAAATATCTGCTTCTAAATCCAAAACGCAGCTATCTAACAGAACGGTTGTCAATGTGTGCACTCAACTTCCAGAGTTAAACCCGTGTGTGGATTCAGCAGTCTGCAAACACTTTCTCTGCAGAGTCCCAAAACAGGCGTTTTCAGCCCATTACCGCCATATGGAAGAAACAGCAGTAAGCACAGGGAAATATCTGCTTCTAAATCCAAAACGCAGCTATCTAAAAGAGCGGTTGTCAATGTGTGCACTCAACTTCCAGAGCTAAACCGGTGTGTGGATTCAGCAGTCTGCAAACTCTTTCTCTGCAGAGTCCCAAAACAGGCGTTTTCAGCCCGTTACCGGCATATGGAAGAAACAGCAGTAAGCACAGGGAAATATCTGCTTCTAAATCCAAAACGAAGCTATCTAACAGAACGGTTGTCAATGTGTGCACTCAACTTACAGAGTTAAACCCGTGTTTGGATTCAGCAGTCTGCAAACACTTTCTCTGCAGAGTCCCAAAACAGGCGTTTTCAGCCCATTTCCGCCATATGGAAGAAATAGCAGTAAGCACAGGTAAATATCTGCTTCTAAATCCAAAACGCAGCTATCTAACAGAACGGTTGTCAATGTGTGCACTCAACTTCCAGAGTTAAACCCGTGTGTGGATTCAGCAGTCTGCAAACACTTTCTCTGCAGAGTCCCAAAACAGGCGTTTTCAGCCCGTTACCGGCATATGGAAGAAACAGCAGTAAGCACAGGGAAATATCTGCTTCTAAATCCAAAAAGGAAGCTATCTAACACAACGGTTGTCAATGTGTGCACTCAACTTCCAGAGTTAAACCCGTGTCTGGATTCAGCAGTCTGCAAACACTTTCTCTGCAGAGTCCCAAAACAGGCGTTTTCAGCCCATTTCCGCCATATGGAAGAAACAGCAGTAAGCACAGGGAAATATCTGCTTCTAAATCCAAAACGCAGCTATCTAACAGAACGGTTGTCAATGGGTGCACTCAACTTCCAGAGTTAAAGCCGTGTGTGGATTCAGCAGTCTGCAAACTCTTTCTCTGCAGAGTCCCAAAACAGGCGTTTTCAGCCTATTACCGGCATATGGAAGAAACAGCAGTAAGCACAGGGAAATATCTGCTTCTAAATCCAAAACGCAGCTATCTAACAGAACGGTTGTCAATGTGTGCACTCAACTTCCAGAGTTAAACCCGTGTTTGGATTCAGCAGTCTGCAAACACTTTCTCTGCAGAGTCCCAAAACAGGCGTTTTCAATCCATTACCGGCCTACGGAAGAAACAGCAGTAAGCACAGGGAAATATCTGCTTCTAAATCCATAACGCAGCTACCTAACAAAACGGTTGTCAATGTGTGCACTCAACTTCCAGAGTTAAACCTGTGTGTGGATTCAGCAGTCTGCAAACACTTTCTCTGCAGAGTCCCAAAACAGGGGTTTTCAGCCAATTACCGGCATATGGAAGAAACAGCAATAAGCACAGGGAAATATCTGCTTCTAAATACAAAACGCAGCTATCTAACAGAACGGTTGTCAATGTGTGCACTCAACTTCCAGAGTTAAACCCTTGTGTGGATTCAGCAGTCTGCAAACACTTTCTCTGCAGAGTCCCAAAACAGGCGTTTTCAGCCCATTACCGGCTTATGGAAGAAACAGCAGTAAGCACAGGGAAATATCTGCTTCTAAATCCAAAAGGCAGCTACCTAACAGAACGGTTGTCAATGTGTGCACTCAACTTCCAGAGTTAAACCCGTGTGTGGATTCAGCAGTCTGCAAACACTTTCTCTGCAGAGTCCCAAAACAGGCGTCTTCTGCCCATTACCGGCATATGGAAGAAACAGCAGCAAGCACAGGGAAATATCTGCTTCTAAATCCAAAACGCAGCTATCTAACAGAACGGTTGTCAATGTGTGCACTCAACTTCCAGAGTTAAAGCCGTGTGTGGATTCAGCAGTCTGCAAACTCTTTCTCTGCAGAGTCCCAAAACAGGCGTTTTCAGCCCATTACCGGCATATGGAAGAAACAGCAGTAAGCACAGGGAAATATCTGCTTCCAAATCCAAAACGCAGTTACCTAACAGAACGGTTGTCAATGTGTGCACTCAACTTCCAGAGTTCAACCCGTGTGTCGATTCAGCAGTCTGCAAACACTTTCTCTGCAGAGTCCCAAAACAGGCGTTTTCAGCCCATTACCGTCATATGGAAGAAACAGCAGTAAGCACAGGGAAATATCTGCTTCTAAATCCAAAACGCAGCTATCTAACAGAACGGTTGTCAATGTGTGCACTCAACTTCCAGAGTTAAATCCGTGTGTGGATTCAGCAGTCTGCAAACACTTTCTCTGCAGAGTCCCAAAACAGGCGTTTTCAGCCCATTACCGGCATATGGAAGAAACTGCAGTAAGCACAGGGAAATATCTGCTTCTAAATCCAAAACGCAGCTATCTAACAGAACGGTTGTCAATGTGTGCACTCAACTTCCAGAGTTAAACCCGTGTGTGGATTCAGCAGTCTGCAAACACTTTCTCTGCAGAGTCCCAAAACAGGCGTTTTCAGCCCATTACCGCCATATGGAAGAAACAGCAGTAAGCACAGGGAAATATCTGCTTCTAAATCCAAAACGCAGCTATCTAAAAGAGCGGTTGTCAATGTGTGCACTCAACTTCCAGAGCTAAACCGGTGTGTGGATTCAGCAGTCTGCAAACTCTTTCTCTGCAGAGTCCCAAAACAGGCGTTTTCAGCCCGTTACCGGCATATGGAAGAAACAGCAGTAAGCACAGGGAAATATCTGCTTCTAAATCCAAAACGAAGCTATCTAACAGAACGGTTGTCAATGTGTGCACTCAACTTACAGAGTTAAACCCGTGTTTGGATTCAGCAGTCTGCAAACACTTTCTCTGCAGAGTCCCAAAACAGGCGTTTTCAGCCCATTTCCGCCATATGGAAGAAATAGCAGTAAGCACAGGTAAATATCTGCTTCTAAATCCAAAACGCAGCTATCTAACAGAACGGTTGTCAATGTGTGCACTCAACTTCCAGAGTTAAACCCGTGTGTGGATTCAGCAGTCTGCAAACACTTTCTCTGCAGAGTCCCAAAACAGGCGTTTTCAGCCCATTACCGGCATACGGAAGAAACAGCAGTAAGCACAGGGAAATATCTGCTTCTAAATCCTAAACGCAGTTACCTAACAGAACGGTTGTCAATGTGTGCACTCAACTTCCAGAGTTAAACCCGTGTGTGGATTCAGCAGTCTGAAAACACTTTCTCTGCAGAGTCCCAAAACAGGCGTTTTCAGCCCATTACCGTCAGATGGAAGAAACAGCAGTAAGCACAGGGAAATATCTGCTCTAAATCCAAAACGCAGATATCTAACAGAACGGTTGTCAATGTGTGCACTCAACTTCCAGAGTTAAACCCGTGTGTGGATTCAGCAGTCTGCAAACTCTTTCTCTGCAGAGTCCCAAAACAGGCGTTTTCAGCCCGTTACCGGCATATGGAAGAAACAGCAGTAAGCACAGGGAAATATCTGCTTCTAAATCCAAAACGAAGCTATCTAACAGAACGGTTGTCAATGTGTGCACTCAACTTCCAGAGTTAAACCCGTGTTTGGATTCAGCAGTCTGCAAACACTTTCTCTGTAGAGTCCCAAAACAGGCGTTTTCATCCCATTTCCGCCATATGGAAGAAACAGCAGTAAGCACAGGGAAATATCTGCTTCTAAATCCAAAACGCAGCTATCTAACAGAACGGTTGTCAATGTGTGCACTCAACTTCCAGAGTTAAACCCGTGTGTGGATTCAGCAGTCTGCAAACACTTTCTCTGCAGAGTCCCAAAACAGGCGTTTTCAGCCCATTACCGGCATGTCGAAGAAACAGCAGTAAGCATAGGGAAATATCTGCTTCTAAATCCAAAACGCAGCTATCTAACAGAACGGTTGTCAATGTGTGCACTCAACTTCCAGAGTT